>NC_068421.1:74031155-74354488 GCF_023373465.1 Oncorhynchus keta
AGATGAACCAGAATCACTGCCCAGCTATCCCGAGTTCATCGGGCCAGTCAATTTCACATTCCTGCAGGATTTTATAGCATGACAAATTCGTGATGGTACCTGCCCATTGAACCATATTGCAAATGCACAGTGACTTTGCAAAAGTGAGAAAACATAAACAAATGGACATGATGAAATCAACACAACGAGTGATGGAAATGTACAACTATCACTGCTCAGCCATCCTGTGTTCATCAGACCAGTCAATTTTGCATTTTTTGAGCATGTCAAATTTCATATGGTAAATGCACATTGAAACATATTGCAAAATGCCGCACTTGCAATATGATTCTATAGTGAAAAACATCACCTAATGGACATGATGAAATCAACACAACGAGTGATGGAAATGTACAACTATCACTGCTCGGCCATCCTGTGTCCATCAGACCAGTCAATTTTGCATTTTGAGCATGTCAAATTTCATATGGTAAATGCACATTGAAACATATTGCAAATGCGCGCGCACTTGCAATATGATTCTATAGTGTAAAAACATCACCTAATGGACATGATGAAATCAACACAACGAAAGTGATGGAAATGTACAACTATCACTGCTCGGCCATCCTGTGTCCATCAGACCAGTCAATTTTGCATTTTTGAGCATGTCAAATTTCATATGGTAAATGCACATTGAAACATATTGCAAATGCGCGCACTTGCAATATGATTCTATAGTGTAAAAACATCACCTAATGGACATGATGAAATCAACACAACGAGTGATGGAAATGTACAACTATCACTGCCCGGCCATCCTGTGTTCCCATAGCGAGCATTAATATCAGAATGACTGTAAATGCATTTACAACCATATTTTAATTTTTGGGTTACCAGTTGCACAACAATGCACGGGCACTTGCAATATGATTCTATAGTGAAAAAACATCACCTAATGGACATGATGAAATCAACACAACAAGTGATGGAAATGTACAACTATCACTGCTCGGCCATCCTGTGTTCATCAGACCAGTCAATTTTTCCTGCACATTCCTGATGGTAGGATTTGCAAATGCGTACTTGCAAAAGCATGAAAAACATAAACAAATGGACATGATGAAATCAACACAACGAGTGATGGTACCTGCCCATTGAACCATCAATTTTGCATTTTTGAATGCAAATTCAGTTCCTTTTCATAAACAAATGGACATGATGAAATCAAACATGGAAATGCATTGCTCAGCCATCCTGTGTTCATCGTGATATTTTGCATTTTGACCATGTCAATGCATTTACAACCATATGGTAATGCATTACCATATTGCAAACAATGCACGCGCACTTGCAATATGATTCTATAGTGAAAAAACATCACCTAATGGACATGATGAAATCAACACAACGAGTGATGGAAATGTACAACTATCACTGCTCGGCCATCCTGTGTTCATCAGACCAGTCAATTTCACATTCCTGCAGGATTTTTTATAGCATGACAAATTCGTGATGGTACCTGCCCATTGAACCATATTGCAAATGCACAGTGACTTTGCAAAAGTGAGAAAACATAAACAAATGGACATGATGAAATCAACACAACAGGTGATGGAAATGTACAACTATCACTGCTCAGCCATCCTGTGTTCATCAGACCAGTCAATTTTGCATTTTGAGCATGTCAAATTTCATATGGTAAATGCACATTGAAACATATTGCAAATGCGCGCGCACTTGCAATATGATTCTATAGTGAAAAACATCACCTAATGGACATGATGAAATCAACACAACGAGTGATGGAAATGTACAACTATCACTGCTCGGCCATCCTGTGTCCATCAGACCAGTCAATTTTGCATTTTTGAGCATGTCAAATTTCATATGGTAAATGCACATTGAAAAACATATTGCAAATGCACAGTGACTTGCAATATGATTCTAAGTGTAAAAACATCACCTAATGGACATGATGAAATCAACACAACGAGGTGATGGAAATGTACAATCTATCACTGCCCAGCCATCCTGTGTTCCCATCAGACCAGCATTAATATCAGAATGACCGGTAAATGCATTTACAACCATATTTTAATTTTTGGGTTACCAGTTGCACAACAATGCACGTGCATTTGCAATATGATTCTATAGTGAAAACATCACCTAATGGACATGATGAAATCAACACAACAAGTGATGGAAATGTACAACTATCACTGCTCGGCCATCCTGTGTTCATCAGACCAGTCAATTTCACATTCCTGCAGGATTTTTATAGCATGACAAATTCGTGATGGTACCTGCCCATTGAACCATATTGCAAATGCACAGTGACTTTGCAAAAGTGAGAAAACATAAACAAATGGACATGATGAAATCAACACAACAGGTGATGGAAATGTACAACTATCACTGCTCAGCCATCCTGTGTTCATCAGACCAGTCAATTTTGCATTTTTGAGCATGTCAAATTTCATATGGTAAATGCACATTGAAACATATTGCAAATGCGCGCGCACTTGCAATATGATTCTATAGTGTAAAAACATCACCTAATGGACATGATGAAATCAACACAACGAGTGATGGAAATGTACAACTATCACTGCTCGGCCATCCTGTGTCCATCAGACCAGTCAATTTTGCTTCCTGCATTTTTGAGCATGTCAAATTTCATATGGTAAATGCACATTGAAACATATTGCAAATGCACAATATGATTCTATAGTGAAAAACATCACCTAATGGACATGATGAAATCAACACAACGAGTGATGGAAATGTACAACTATCACTGCTCGGCCATCCTGTGTTCCCATCGAGCATTAATATCAATGACCGGTAAATGCATTTACAACCATATTTTAATTTTTGGGTTACCAGTTGCACAACAATGCGCGTGCATTTGCAATATGATTCTATAGTGAAAAAACATCACCTAATGGACATGATGAAATCAACACAACAAGTGATGGAAATGTACAACTATCACTGCTCGGCCATCCTGTGTCCATCAGACCAGTCAATTTTGCAGGATTTTTATAGCATGACAAATTCGTGATGGTAAATGCCCATTGAAACATATTGCAAATGCACAGCGACTTGCAAAAGTGAAAAACATAAACAAATGGACATGATGAAATCAACACAACAGGTGATGGAAATGTACAACTATCACTGCCCAGCCATCCTGTGTTCCCATAGACCAGTCAATTTTGCATTTTTGAAATGCATTTCAACCATTTTTTATGGTAAATGCACATTGAAACATATTGCAAATGCGCGCGCACTTGCAATATGATTCTATAGTGAAAAACATCACCTAATGGACATGATGAAATCAACACAACAAGTGATGGAAATGTACAACTATCACTGCCCGGCCATCCTGTGTTCCCATCAGACCAGCATTAATATCAGATTGACCTGCAGGAAATTTTATAGCATGACAAATTTTTGATGGTTACCAGTTGAACCAATGCATTGCAAATGCACAGTGATTCTAAAGTGTAAAAACATCACCTAACGGAGATGATGAAATCAACACAACAGGTGATGGAAATGTACAACTATCACTGCTCGGCCATCCTGTGTTCATCAGACCAGTCAATTTTGCATTTTGAGCAAGGTCAAATTTCATATGGTAAATGCACATTGAAACATATTGCAAATGCACGTGCACTTGCAATATGATTATATAGTGAAAAAACATCACAAAATGGACATGATGAAGTCAACACAACGAGTGATGGAAAGGAACAACTATCACTGCCCGGCCATCCCGAGTTCATCAGGCCAGTCAATTTTGCATTTCTGCAGGATTTTGAGCATGTCAAATTTCTTCGTCATTTGGCCCACAAAAAATCCTTATGCACAATTTAAAAAATATATAAAAAAATATGATAATAAAATTGGACAAAAGTATATTCATACAGTTCTTACACATGTGTAATTGACAAAAAATTGAAAGAATTTCAAAAAACGGTCCAGAAAGCACTTTTTAAGGGTGTGTGAAGTTTTTACAAAATTTTGACATTTTTGACTTTTGACTTTTGACTTCCTATGAAATCATATTGGAATTGGACAAAACATATTCCTTATGCGCATGTAAAAAAAAAAAAAAAAATTATGATAATAAAATTGGACAAAAGTATATTCATACAGTTCTTACACATGTGTAATTGACAAAAAATCGAAAGAATTTCGAAAAACGGTCCAGAAAGCACTTTTTTATGGGTGTGTGAAGTTTTTTACAAAATTTTGACATTTTTGACTTTTGACTTTTGACTTCCTATGAAATCATATTGGAATTGGACAAAACATATTCCTTATGCGCATGTAAAAAAAAAAAAATTATGATAATAAAATTGGACAAAAGTATATTCATACAGTTCTTACACATGTGTAATTGACAAAAAATCGAAAGAATTTCGAAAAACGGTCCAGAAAGCACTTTTTATGGGTGTGTGAAGTTTTTACAAAATTTTGACATTTTTGACTTTTGACTTTTGACTTCCTATGAAATCATATTGGAATTGGACAAAACATATTCCTTATGCGCATATAAAAAAATTAAAAAAATTATGATAATAAAATTGGACAAAAGTATATTCATACAGTTCTTACACATGTGTAATTGACAAAAAAATCGAAAGAATTTCGAAAAACGGTCCAGAAAGCACTTTTTTAAGGGGTGATAAGTTTTTGAAAAAAGTTCATTTTTTCAAAATTTTACTTTGGACATTAATTTGGGTTACATATCCAATATGAAAAACCCCGGTGGAGCGCATTTGCCCCCTGTTGAATTTTTAAAGTGTTACAACTGGCAATTACCATATGGCATTTGCAATACACTTTGGATGAATCAACGCCGAATTGGGTGGTATTGGCCAATGTGTATATGGTTTGTCCGATGCCAATGACATGCCATTCATTTTTGTCCAATACAGGGGGTATTCCCTTACTATGGCAGTCCTCGTTACAGCCAGCTTCATCATAGCGCTTGTTGGTTTTTGCAACTGCACTTGAAGAAACTTTAAAGTTTTCAATTTCTTGAAAAGTTCTTCCGCATTGTCTGACCTTCATGTCTTAAAGTAATGATGGTCTGTCATGTATCTTTGCTTATTTCAGCTGTTCTTGCAATAATATGGATTTTGTATTTAACAAATAGGGCTATTTTCTGTATACCACAGCACAACTGATTGGCTCAAACGCATTAAGAAGGAAATTAACTTTTAACCTATCTTGGGCAGGGGGCGGTATTTTCACCTCTGGATGAAAAGCATACCCAAATTAAACTGCCTGCTACTCAGGCCCATATGCTAGGATATGGATGTAATTAGTAGATTTGGATAGAAAACACTAACGTTTCCAAAACTGTGAAAATAATGTCTGTGAGTATAACAGAACTGATATGGCAGGCGAAAACCCGAGGAAAATCCAACCAGGAAGTACTATTATTTTGAAAGGCTGTTTTTCCATTGAAAGCCTATCCACCATACAAAGACTTAGGACTCAGTTCCCGATCTCAATGGCTTCCTCAACATGTGACCAGTCTTTAGGCATTGTTTCAGGCTTTTACTCTGAAAAATGAGGGAGATACACCACGTTCAATGAGAGGACAGTGGAAATTTCCAGACATGTACCAAGCACATGATCAGGAGCGCACATTTCTTGTTTACCTTTTCCACTTACGAAGCTTTTGTCCGGTTGAAATATTATTAATTATTTATGACAAAAACAACCTGAGGATTGATTTTAAACATAGTTTGACATGTTTCTACTATCTTTTATTGTACTTTTTTGACTTTTCGTCTTGGTGTTGAGAGCGTGCATTGTGCCTTTGGATTTCTGAATTAAACGCACCAACAAACAGAGGTATTTGGACATAAAGACAAACTTTATCGAACAAAACAAACATTTGTTGTTTAACATGGAGACCTGGGAGTGCCACCAGATGAAGATCATCAAAGGTAAGTGATTAATTTTAATGCTATTTCTGAATTTTGTGACACTCTACTTGGTTGGAAAATGGCTGTATGGGTTTCTGTATCTAACATAATCGCAAAGTGTGCTTTCGCCGTAAAGCCTTTTTGAAATCTAACACAGCTGTTGCATTAAGGAGAAGTTTATCTGTATTCGTATGTTTAACACTTGTATCTTTTATCAATGTTTATGATGAGTATTTCTGTTATTTGATGTGGCTCTCTGCACTTTCAACGGAAGTTTGTTTGAGACAATGCATTTCTGAACTTAACACACCAAATTCAAATGAGGTTTTTGGACATAAAGATTAACTTTATCGAACAAAACACACATTTATTGTGTAACATGAAGTCCTGTGAGTGCCATCTGATGAAGATCATCAAAGGTTAGTGATTAATTTAATTGCTATTTCTGTCTTTTGTGAGCCCTCTCCTTGGCTAGAAAATGGCTGCATGGTTTTCTGTGACTAAGTGCTGACCTAACATAATCGTTTGGTGTGTGTTCGCCGTACGGCCTATTTGACATCGGACACTGTGGCTGGATTTACAAGAAGTTTATCTTTAAAATGGTGTATAATACTTGTATGTTTGAGGAATTTTAATTTAGGGATTTCTGTTGTTTTGAATTTGGCGCCCTGCAATTTCACTGGCTGTTGTCTAGATGGGATGCAAGCGGTGGGTCGAGGTGGGAAGCTAAATGCATTCCAGGTGACTACCTCATGAAGCAGGTTCATGAACCCTTGAGAGAATCCCAAGAGTGTGCAAAGCTGTCATCAAGGAAAAGTGTGGCTACTTTGAAAAATCACAAATATAAAATATATTTTGATATGTTGTCTTGTTTGGTTACAACATGATTCCATGAGTGTTATTTCACAGTTGTGATGTCTTCACTATTATTCTACAATGCATAAAATAGTAAAAATAAATAAAAACCCTGGAATGAGTAGTTGTGTCAAAACGATTGGTACTGTATATATATTGTTTTTCATATATATTTTGGATTTTTAAAAAAAACATCTAGACCAGTGGAATTCAAAGTTGGGGTCGCGACACAGTGGCACAGCGACACAACTGTGTCGCGACCCCAACTTTGAATTCCACTGGTTTAGATGTTTTTTTTTTACAGTGGATAACACGTTTATAAATTGCCTGGTTGGGCTGATGAGACCTGAGCACAGGGAGATGGAACAGTACATAGGTATTTCAACGTCATCGCCTTAGCCGGTGGAAACATCCAGGATTAGACCCACCCGTTGTATAACAACTGCTATGCACTAGCTCAGCACCGGGATTAAATCTCTAGTTTAATTTCACGTCAAGTAAAACAGCAGTTACCTATCCAAATCCATCTACTCAGCCATCTTTACCTTTAATACTGTTCTGAGAAAAGTTGCACTTTTCCCTGCAGCTGCATCAATGCCCTCTCCATAAACCCAGACAGTCATAAAAACAGCTTTCCATTCCTGCTTCCAGGCATCCACATTATCTTAAAATCAGCAGCTAATACATCTAAACTGCATTTTAATCGGGATTGGAAGGATTTCAGTAGCCTATTTTAAATGGTTGGTGTTGAGTTAGGGTATTGATAAGGGAATTTATATGCTTAAAGATAATGATTAAATAATTCCCCCCTGAAACCTAACTATTAGGGATTAGAGTTTATGTAGCAGGTATAAGGAATAATTAAAGTATTAAATGTAAGTCCAACTAGGCTCAGATGAGATCTGTAAGGGAGAGAAATATGTGTGTATGTGTGTGCCTAAGAAAATACAGAGAAAAATTAAACTGTGTTTGACCCGACCTGGCTAGAACTCTGAGAAACTTATGATAGGACAGGAAGTACTTCTCAAGGTTTCTCTAATCTCAGGGGAATGGAACTGTCAGCTGGATAGTGATACACAGTGGTGAGAACTCTGGAGAAGGATACAACTCACCTACTGTTCGTATGTATGTGCGTAGGATATCTACTGTTTGTGTGGAAGTATGTGCGTAAGTAAGGAGCAAGGTATAAAATTGATGTCTTTGTATAATGGACTTCAGAACGTTCTTGTGAATAAACTGTACTAACCTTTTGCATAAGCTGAGTCTTTGCCTAATTATTATTAAACCCATGGTCTTACAAAGCTCAGGGATTGGTCAAAGCTATTGATTGTTAGTTATTATCATTCGGATTGAAAATTCTCGTGACAGGTATGCCGACTGCCAAACTGGTAGCAGTGGGCATCAGAGAGAAGAAAACAATTATCATATAGATTGTAATATATTCATTATTAAGAAAGAGCCAAGCTTCCCTTGCCATGCAATGTGTAGGCCACCCAGGGTGTGTCGGTTATCTGTTGCACAAATACAGGGCCCTTTTAAAGCTGTTATTCTGCACTAATTCTGTTGAATCTACTGTTTAGCTCCAGTCTACATACGGTTTACTGTCATCTGACCTGAGAAGAATTGGCACAACCCCAGGTGTAATGATAACTTCAAAACTGTTCCGCAAATCTTCAAAATCTCCTTGTTCTATTTAAAAGTGCTGTTTAAGGTTTAAGTGAGGTGAAATCTTTGAGTTTCCATATACCCTGAGGAGATACATTGATTGTGGAGTGCATGGGTTGGAGGCGGGTAGCACTTGATCATGACTCTCAATTCCATTCCATTACACATAAGACTCATTGGACGAAGGCGTTGTCTCTAGGGGGTATTTTGTTCAGATCCCTGACGCTCAATCTGAACATCAACACGCATCGCTTGCGGTACGGTATTGGAAACATAAGGAGCCTAGCGAGAAATAATAATAAAAAAAGGTTCATTTGATACACACGTTGATAGGGTTAGTGTTCCCACACAGCCATATCTCCATGTTACAGCGCTTGTTTACAGAAAACAGATGGAAAACAAGAGGCAAACACCTGTGCTAATTAGGTATCCAACATGCTCTACACACCTGTGTGTAAAGGTAACTCGAGAAGTGTAGCGGACATGTAGTTCTTCAGATGGAGGCAACCATAGCTGTATGGATCTGCGCAAAACTGATACAGTAAGTGTATTTTTTTTATTTGAAGAATTATTTCTTGGTGATGAAAGATAAGGATCATATGTTTCAAAAGTCGTATTGCAAACGATGATTATTGATGTTACTAAATGTTAAAACACAGCTTTGGGATTGTCGTTCACATGAGGCAGTTGTGGGCAAAGCTAATGGCTGAGAACTGTAGGAAGAAGGCAGAACGCCACCTAGAGTTTGAGAGCTAGAGTGTGCGTGGGGGTTAAGCTTCAGGTGATAGAAATCTGAACACACTACCAGCACTTTAAAAAGTTTATGTAATTATACTTTCCTGTGGATATATTGTCTCACATTCCTACCCCCAAAAGGACAAACCACAGGGACAACCACTAAAGTATGTTCAAATATAATTTTATTTAATATTCTGGGTTGTAGAGGTCGTGAGAGGAACA
Source organism: Oncorhynchus keta (assembly GCF_023373465.1). NCBI lineage: Eukaryota > Metazoa > Chordata > Actinopteri > Salmoniformes > Salmonidae > Oncorhynchus > Oncorhynchus keta. The sequence continues at coordinate 74,040,572 of NC_068421.1, forward strand.
TTTCCTGATTCAAACTCTCATTTCTGCTCTATGTAAAATTCAATGCAATACAACTTCGGGTTTCCAGGCAAGCTTAACCCCTACCCCCCTCTAGCTTCCAGGCAAGTGTTAAGCATTTAACTGCTGATAGACTATCTCTAATGGCTTATTCTCATTGAATTGAGTTATCAGGATTAAATTCCAATTTACATAATATGTACAAACACTTTTCACGAATGTCACAAGTCGAGAAAGGGTTCAGTTGATTTTTTTGCTTTCAGCTCACAAGTACCATGAATGTCACAGTAGCCACTAGCCAGGAGGCTAACCATTGCAAACTATTCTACTAGCTACCTAGCTACAAGCTAACGTTAAAACCTCTTGATACTACCCATCCCGGGTCCGGGAGCGTTGTCATCAACTGACACTAATTAGCATAACGCAACGGACATAAATATTACTAGAAAATGTTCCTATTCATGAAATCACAAGTGAAATATATTGAAACACAGCTTAGCCTTTTGTCAATCACCCTGTTATCTCAGATTTTGAAAATATGCTTTACAGCCAAAGCAAGACAAGCATTTGTGTAAGTTTATTGATAGCCTAGCATAGCATTATGCCTAGCTAGCAGCAGGCAACCTGGTCACGAAAATCAGAAAAGCAATGAAATTAAATCATTTACCTTTGATGAGCTTCGGATGTTTTCACTCACGAGACTCCCAGTTAGATAGCAAATGTTCCTTTTTTGCAAAAATATAATTTTTGTAGGCGAAATAGCTCCGTTTGTTCTTCACGTTTGGCTGAGAAATCGACCCGGAAATTGCGGTCACGACAACGCTGAAAAATATTCCAAATTAGCTCCATAATATCGACAGAAACATGGAAACGTTGTTTATAATCAATCCTCAAGGTGTTATTCGATAATATATCAACCGGGACTGGTGGCTTCTTAGTAGGAGAGAAACAATGGCCGAATTTGTCCTTTACGCACAAAACACTCTGAGAGACTTCAGCTGACCACTGACGCAATGTTGACGTTCAGGCTCATTTTTCAAAATAAAAGCCTGAAACTATGTATTGTGACACTAGACACATTTGGGAAGCCATAGAAAAAGGAATCTGGTTGATATCCCTTTCACTGCTCAATAGGGACGCATAGGAACGCAGAGGTTTCTAAATAAGAGTCACTTCCTGATTGGATTTTTCTCAGGCTTTCGCCTGCAATATCAGTTCTGTTATACTCACAGACAATATTTTTACAGTTTTGGAAACTTTAGAGTGTTTTCTATCCTAAGCTGTCAATTATATGCATATTCTAGCATCTTGTCCTGACAAAATAGCCCGTTTACTTTGGGGACGTTATTTTTTTAAAAAGGAAATAGTGCCCCCTAGATTCAAGAGGTTTTTAAGCAAGCAACTCTTAATTTATCTACAATATTACACTCTTAATTATTGTAACAAAGCCATATTACACACTTGAATAAGTGTGCATGTGCAGACAATGGATTCATTTTCTCATCTGTACACTCATTACATTTTAGCTTCAAGACAAAAGCACAGAGTTACTGCTAGCTAAAGCTAACATGTTTTCATCAATTAACATTAGCCTACCAAAAATGATGGATTACCCATCTAATACGAATATAAAAGTACAGTATGCCAACCTTACAACATTATAATAAACTGTGCTTAATTTATATCAATATCATGCAAATCATTAGGCTACAAGGACTTCAGAAAGTATTTATACCCCTTGACTTATTCCACATTTTGTTGTGTTACAGCCTGAATTCAACATTTCTCAACTATCAACATTTACATTTACATTTAAGTCATTTAGCAGACGCTCTTATCCAGAGCGACTTACAAATTGGTGCATTCACCTTATGACATCCAGTGGACCAGCCACTTTACATTCAACATTTCTCAACCATCAACATTTACATTTACATTTAAGTCCTGGATTTAGCAGGCACGGTCTCTTATGGAAGCCAGTGGAGCGGAGGAGCGGGGTTAGAGAACTTGGGAAGATTGAACACCAGACGGGCTGCATTCACCTTATGACAGATGACAGTGGACCAGCCACTTTGTTGTACAATAGTGCATCTAAATCTTTTGGGAGGAGGGGGTCAACCGTGATGGCGAGATCATGGAACGGGCAGTCCTTCCCCGGGAGGAAGAGCAGTCCGAGGTTCAGCTTGAGGTGGTGATCCGTCATCCACACTGATGTCTGCCAGACATGCAGAGATGCGATTCGCCACCTGGTCATCAGAAGGGGGAAAGGAGAAGATTAATTGTGTGTCGTCTGCATAGCAATGATAGGAGAGACCATGTGAGGTTATGACAGAGCCAAGTGACTTGGTGTATAGCGAGAATAGGAGAGGGCCTAGAACAGAGCCCTGGGGGACACCAGTGGTGAGAGCGCGTGGTGAGGAGACAGATTCTCGCCACGCCACCTGGTAGGAGCGACCTGTCAGGTAGGACGCAATCCAAGCGTGGGCCGCGCCGGAGATGCCCAACTCGGAGAGGGTGGAGAGGAGGATCTGATGGTTCACAGTATTGAAGGCAGCCGATAGGTCTAGAAGGATGAGAGCAGAGGAGAGAGAGTTAGCTTTAGCAGTGCGGAGCGCCTCCGTGATGCAGAGAAGAGCAGTCTCAGTTGAATGACTAGTCTTGAAACCTGACTGATTTGGATCAAGAAGGTCATTCTGAGAGAGATAGCGGGAGAGCTGGCCAAGGACGGCACGTTCAAGAGTTTTGGAGAGAAAAGAAAGGAGGGATACTGGTCTGTAGTTGTTGACATCGGAGGGATCGGTTTTAGGTTTTTTTCAGAAAGGGGTGCAACTCTCGCTCTCTTGAAGACGGAAGGGACGTAGCCAGCAGTCAGGGATGAGTTGATGAGCGAGGTGAGGTAAGGGAGAAGGTCTCCGGAAATGGTCTGGAGAAGAGAGGAGGGGATAGGGTCAAGCGGGAAGGTTGTTGGGCGGCCGGCCGTCACAAGACGCGAGATTTCATCTGGAGAGAGAGGGGAGAAAGAGGTCAGAGCACAGGGTAGGGCAGTGTGAGCAGAACCAGCGGTGTCGTTTGACTTAGCAAACGAGGATCGGATGTTGTCGACCTTCTTTTCAAAATGGTTGACGAAGTCATCTGCAGAGAGGGAGGATGGGGGAGGGGAGGATTCAGGAGGGAGGAGAAGGTGGCAAAGAGCTTCCTAGGGTTAGAGGCAGATGCTTGGAATTTAGAGTGGTAGAAAGTGGCTTTAGCAGCAGAGACAGAGGAGGAAAATGTAGAGAGGAGGGAGTGAAAGGATGCCAGGTCCGTAGGAGGCGAGTTTTCCTCCATTTCCGCTCGGCTGCCCGGAGCCCTGTTCTGTGAGCTCGCAACGAGTCGTCGAGCCACGGAGCGGGAGGGGAGGACCGAGCCGGCCTGGAGGATAGGGGACATAGAGAGTCAAAGGATGCAGAAAGGGAGGAGAGGAGGGTTGAGGAGGCAGAATCAGGAGATAGGTTGGAGAAGGTTTGAGCAGAGGGAAGAGATGATAGGATGGAAGAGGAGAGAGTAGCGGGGAGAGAGAGCGAAGGTTGGGACGGCGCGACACCATCCGAGTAGGGGCAGTGTGGGAAGTGTTGGATGAGAGCGAGAGGGAAAAGGATACAAGGTAGTGGTCGGAGACTTGGAGGGGAGTTGCAATGAGGTTAGTGGAAGAAAAGCATCTAGTAAAGATGAGGTTGAGCGTATTGCCTGCCTTGTGAGTAGGGGGAAGGTGAGAGGGTGAGGTCAAAAGAGGAGAGGAGTGGAAAGAAGGAGGCAGAGAGGAATGAGTCAAAGGTAGACGTGGGGAGGTTAAAGTCGCCCAGAACTGTGAGAGGTGAGCCGTCCTCAGGAAAGGAGCTTATCAAGGCATCAAGCTCATTGATGAACTCTCCGAGGGGACCTGGAGGGCGATAAATGATAAGGATGTTAAGCTTGAAAGGGCTGGTAACTGTGACAGCATGAAATTCAAAGGAGGCGATAGACAGATGGGTAAGGGAGAAAGAGAGAATGACCACTTGGGAGAGATGAGGATCCCGGTGCCACCACCCCGCTGACCAGAAGCTCTCGGGGTGTGCGAGAACACGTGGGCGGACGAAGAGAGAGCAGTAGGAGTAGCAGTGTTATCTGTGGTGATCCATGTTTCCGTCAGTGCCAAGAAGTCGAGGGACTGGAGGGAGGCATAGGCTGAGATGAACTCTGCCTTGTTGGCCGCAGATCGGCAGTTCCAGAGGCTACCGGAGACCTGGAACTCCACGTGGGTCGTGGAGTTCCGCGGCCACGCGGTGTGGAGCGTTTGTATGGTCTGTGCAGAGAGGAGAGAACAGGGATAGACAGACACATAGTTGACAGGCTACAGAAGAGGCTACGCTAATGCAAGGAGATTGGAATGACAAGTGGACTACACGTCTCGAATGTTCAGAAAGTTAAGCTTACGTGGCAAGGATCTTATTGACTAAAATGATTAAAATGATACAGTACTGCTGAAGTAGGCTAGCTGGCAGTGGCTGCGTTGTTGACTTTGTAGGCTAGCTGGCAGTGGCTGCGTTGTTGACACTACACTAATCAAGTCGCTCCGTTGAGTGTAATAGTTTCTACAGTGCTGCTATTCGGGGCTAGCTGGCTAGCTAGCAGTGTTGATTACGTTACATTGCGTTAAAAGAACGACAATAGCTGGCTAGCTAACCTAGAAAATCGCTCTAGACTACACAATTATCTTTGATACACAGACGGCTATGTAGCTAGCTACGTAGATAGCTACGATCAAACAAATCAAACCGTTGTGCTGTAATGAAATGAAATGAAAATGTGATATTACCTGTGGAGCGAAGCGGAATGCGACCGGGTTGTTGAGTGCGGAAGTTCTATTCAGTAGACGTTGGCTAGCTGTTGGCTAGTTAGCAGTGTCTCCTACGTTAAGGACGACAAATAGCTGGCTAGCTAACCTCGGTAAATTAAGATAATCACTCTAAGACTACACGCTCTAAACTACACAATTATCTTGGATACGAAGACAGCAAAGACAACTATGTAGCTAGCTAACACTACACTAATCAAGTCGTTCAGTTGAGTGTAATAGTTTCTACAGTGCTGCTATTCGGTAGACGGTGGACGTTTGCTAGCTGGCTAGCTGCTGGGCAGATAGCAGTGTAGACTATGTTAGGACGACGAAATACGAAGTTGCAATAGAAGTGCTGACTGTTTCACTTTGTTGTTCTCTCTTTTCCTTTTCCTTTCCTTTTTCTTCTGTCCTTCTTTTGTCCTTATTTTGTCTTCCTTTCTTCTGTTAACTAGATATTTTTTGTTGTTATTCTTTGTAAGCTAGCTAGCTTCTTCCAGGAGAGTCCCTAGCAACTGCTTAGCAACAAGTAAACAATTCTGCTAGCAATTCAGCTAGCTAAGATAACTGTACAATTTTATGAAAAAAAAATCAATCATAATGACAAAGTGAAAACATGTTTTTAGATTTTTGTTTACCGATGTATTGACAAATAAACACATAAATATCTCATTTACATAATTACCTGAGTCAATACATGTCAGAATCACCTTTGGCAGCATTTACAGCTGTGAATCTTTCTGGGTAAGTCTCTTAGAGCTTCGTCCACCTGTATTGTACTATGTAGGCACATAATAATTGTTTTAATTCTTCAAGCTCTGTCAAGTTGGTTGTTGATCATTGCTAGACAGGCATTTTCGTGTCCTGCCATACATTTTTAAAGCTGACTTAAGTCAAAGCTGTAACTAGGTCACTAAGGAACATTGAATGTCTTTTTGGTAAGCAACTCCAGTGTACACAGTATTTGGCCTTGTCTTTTAGGTTATTGTCCTGCTGAAAGGGGAATTTGTCTCCCTGTGTCTGTTGGAAAGCAGACTGAACCAAGTTTTCCCCTAGGGTTTTGCCTGTGCTAAGCTCTATTCCATTTCCTTTTATCCTAAAAAAAAATCCCTATTCCTTGCCAATGACAAGCATATCCATAACATGATGTAGCCACCACCATGCTTGAAAATATTAAGACTGGTACTCAGTGATGTGTTGTGTTGGATTTGCCACGAACTAAATGCCTTGTATTCAGGACAAAGTTATTTTCTTTGCCACATTATTTGCAGTTTTAATTTAGTTCCTTATTGCAAAACAAGATGCATGTTTTTGAACATTTTTATTCTGTACACGCTGGCTTCTTTTCTCTCTGCTGTTAAGGTTAGTATTGTGGAATAATTACAATGTTGTTGGTCCATCCACAGTTTTCTCCTATCACAGCCATTAAACTCTGTAACTGTTTCCTCCCCGGTAGCTGAGTTAGGAAGGACGTCTGTATCTTTGTAGTGACTGGGTGTATTGATACACCATCCGAAGTGTAATTAATAACTTCACATTGCTCAAAAGGATATTAAATGTAAGCTTTTCATCTACTAATTGGTTGCTATTTTTCGAGAGCCATTGGAAAACCTCCCTGGTCTTCGTGGTTGAATCTGTGTTTGAAATTCACTGCTCGACTGAGAGACCTTACAGATAACTGTATGTGTGGGGTACAGAGATTAGGTAGTGATTCAAAAATCATATGTAATTCTATTATTGCACACAGAATGATTCCATGCACCTTATTAAGTTACTTGTTAAGCACATTTTTACTGATCTTATTTAGGCTTGTCATGACAAAGGGGTTGAATACTTATTGACTCAGCTTCTCTCAGCAAATCTCAGCTTTTCATATTTAATTCATTTATAAACATTTCTAAAAATATAATTCCACTTTGACATTATGGGGTATTGTGTATAGGCCAGTGACACAAAATCTAAACTTAATCCAAATTCAGGCTGCAACACAACACAATGTGGAACAAGGAAATGGGTGTGAATACTTTCTGAAGGCACTGTGGTAAAAGCAAATTGCGACTGAAAACATCCGTAGGCTATAATTTACCAGGGAGTTGAGATGTTGAGCTGTTATATATGGAAGCCCATATAACAGCAGCATTGCAGTTCTTGATACAAACCGGTGCGCCTGCACTTACTAGCATACGCCGTTCAAAGGCACTTAAATCTTTTGTCTTGCCAATTCACCCTCTGAATTGCACACATACACAATCCATGTCTCAATTGTCTCGAGGCTTAAAAATCCTTCTTTAACATGTTTCCTCACCTTCATCGACACTGATTGAATTGGATTTAATAAGTGTCATCAATAAGGGATCATAGCTTAAACCTGGATTCACCTGGTCAGTCTGTAATGAAAAGAGCAGGTGTCCTTGATGCTTTGTACACTCAGTGTAGATCATACATATACAGTAGGTTATGTTTCTTCATTTGTAGCATTGTGTCCACGAGATCAGCACAGCTGGGCCGCCGGCAAACGTGTGGCATCTGACATTTGTCACAGCACTTGGTTTAATAAAAAATATTGACACAAAAGCGTTGAAATGAGGGACAAAGTACTGTTGTTTAGACTGATTCGCCTCATTATTTGTTTGACAGGATTGTAATGTTTTTGTCTTCCCTAGGGCCAGGAGTTTTTCCATGGTTTATTTTTCTTCAACCATATGACTTGATTAGAAATAATCAGGTCTCATTATAGCCCATATAAATTCGTTTTTACAGCTGATGTGTTACTATGTCATAACCAGAGTTTAACCTGGTTAGGTTAGCCTACCAGATCAGGAAAAACTCTGGGCCCCATGAAAACAGTTTCCCCTCCCCCATTACTCTGGGACCTGTGGTGCCAACTCTGAAATCATCATACAATGTTACAAATGAAAAAACATATTGTATTTGTATGATCTACTATCTACATTTTGACTTAAGTAGTTTGACTTGCATATCTCAAAATGTTGACTTACATAAGTCAACATTATGGTGGCGGGGACGAGCTTCCATAGTTTTCCGTGGCACTGTGTGGTCGACAGGTGGCAGCTACTGCGACAACTTTAGAAAGTAATAGGCTGTTACTGCAATTTCAGTTAAAACCTCAATAAAACAAGTCTCAAATATAAGGAAAATGCCTATACATTTCAGCTGTTTCAAATCCATTGCTCGCATATTACCATTTTTACCGTAGGAGTGTTGAGCTCAATGAGACAATTCTGCTCACACTGGGAGGCGACCTCCGGAGGTCGCGCTCGAGATGTGGTCATTTTGCAAATTTCCACAAAAGTATTGTCTCTGGAGAATCGATACCTCTTGAGAATCTCTCAAAAATGTCCCTTTGCTATTGTCAATGTGAAAATGGCCTCAGTGCATCCCGAATAGAACTATATTCTGCTCCATAGGGCAAGATCCTGTGCTTCTGTAGTAATTAACCTATAAGAGAAAACAATGAATCAACAGGTGTCTCTCTGCTCTTCTCTGTGTACCTGTTTTACACCATTTTGATAACTTGCAGCCTACTAAGGTCCAATTGTCTCTTCAATCTTACAACAAATGTTATCTTATAACTATTCTAGTAAATCAAAACGTGAACACCCTCTGGCATGAATAGCAACCATGCCGTAAGTCTTTATTATAACTACACACTATTCATATACAGTATATGACCTAAAAATACAACAAATGACTCACCATTGGTCTAAAGCATAAAGTATTTAAAAATTGACCCCCGGGGTCTGCTTTGTCCGTGGCTGGAGGCGTTATTATACCCTGGCTGTCACAAAGTCTCCCCTCTGGTCATCACTCCCAGGCCTGGGGCTGCAGCATGGAGTATGTGTGTTCCAAATGGCACCCTATTCCCTTTATAGTGTGCTACTTTTGACCAGGACCCAGGTCAAAAGTAGTGCACTATATAGACAATAGGGAGCCAATGGGAGACCGCCATGGAGCCCTGGCAGACACAGAATAGAGAGAGCTCTGCATTATCTGGGATGAAGATATGGAGAGAAGAGAGGAGAGTGAATAGAGGGGAGAGAGGGGAAAGGAGAGAGAGGATGGTGGGGAGAGGGGAGAAAGGAGAGAGAGGAGGGAGAGAGGGGAAAGGAGAGAGAGGGGATAGAATAGATGGAGGGGAGATGAGAGAGATGGGGAGAGAAGAGAAGGGGGTGGGTGATAGGAGCAAGAGGGGAGAGAGGGAAGGGAGGAGAGAGAGGGTTGGAAGGGGAGAGAGGAGAGAGGGGGAGGAAGGGGAGGGAGGGAAGGGAGGGGAGAGCAGAGCAGAGCAGGGGGAGCGAGACAGAGGGGGAGTGAGGAACGACAGAGCAGAGTGAGAAGGGCAAGAGGCGCAGAGCACCCTGGCAGTGGATCTGAGGAATGGTAAATGTGGAAAGAGATATGGTCACAGTGTTGGCCTGAGCCTGACGTGTTTTTGTGGCCTGGCCCAGACATGCAGGATGGAACATGGAAACCACCCATTTGGGTCAGGTTCTACTGATATAGGGTCTGCATCGCAAATGGCACCCTATTCCCTACATAACGCACTACTTTTTGCCAGAGCCCTATTGACCTTGGTCAAAAGTTGTGCATTACATTAAGAAATAAGGTGCCATTTGGGGCACAGATAGTAGCTTGCGCTGCTGGCAGAGAAAGACTTGAACCAATCAAGGACATAATTGCATGCTTTTTTCATCTGTTTTTTATTTGATGCATATATTCTCTTTAGTTAAATGATTTCGGTCTCTCCAGTTCCAGGTTCCAACCCATTGGAGTGGAGATGAGTGTGGGGTGCTTATTCGCTTACCTGATGATGAGCAAATTAAACTAGGAGGATACAACTGCTTAATTTGTGTGATATCGACCCACCCAAGTCAAACAACGAATCAAACAACAGAACTACCATAATGGAAGAGAAAAATCAATCTCAAGGCAACCTCTCCGTTGCACCAATCCATTTAAATCTAATGGCAGTAGAAAAGAGCATAGGCTCAGATCTTATGTGCAAGATATCATATCAACCATTACTACCTCACTCTTGACATATGTATCTGAGTCATAGGGACTCAGAGGAGAAGAATGCTCTCTCTCCACTCCACCCATCGGTGTGTCCATATAGACTGCATGTCAGTCTGTCAATCAAACATGACAGATATATTATCCAAACTGAGCTAGATGAAAGGATCTAGGCATCCTTCTGTCAGAGGCCTCTCCTCGGCTGAGAGAGACAAAGAGGGAAAGTCATGTACCATCCTGCAATCTGCAGGCTGTCTCGGATGCTTTCATATGTGCTAAGCTACACACATGTACACGGAACACACACTCACAGAGGAGGATCTGCGTGCATGCACTTGTGCTTACACACATCAGGGTTTTTTGTAGATCAAAATGGGGCTTAGGTGGTGGGTGTGGCAGGGGAGTGGCCATGGGTGTGGCCAATGGAGTGGTTGACTACCAAAAATATTCTGTTGGCTGCAGTGACAAAATGTAGCTGGTTTAAAACAAATTTCCTGCAAATCTACACATTTTGCCATGTGGCGGAGATACAATTTTGCAGTTTTAAAGGTAATTTTGTGTAATTCAACACATTTGGGCTTATGTTCCTTGTTGGCTTATGTTCCTTGTTATGTTTTGTTACTTTCCCCAGGTGGTTAAATAAAGAATAAATAAACAAATCTGAGTGGATCAAACATAACAAAATCAATGGTGGGCCCATAACATGACAAAAATACTTCTGAATGCATAATTTATGGAATTTAGAATCCCACTGCTTTTATTTTGATGACTGTTAGTTCTCAAAGATGAACTGTCACGAATCCCGCCGAAGATGGTGCCTCTTCCTGTTCAGGCGGCGCTCGGCAGTTGTCGTCGCCGGCCTACTAGCTGCCATCGATTCCCTTTCCTTTTGTTTCTGTTAGTTTTGTATAATTGGTTATACCTGTTTTGAGTTTAGTTTGGTTTGTAGGCTATTTAAGGGCACTAGGCCCGCTGGCTTGTTCTCTGTTTTATGGTGTTGGTTTATTTTGTTGTCTCTATTTTTCCGGACAGTTTTAGTCCTGTTTGTTTGGACGGGTTGTTTCATGCGCCCGTGTGTTTTGCATGTCCGTTTTTCGCTGTCATTGGAATAAAGATCCACGTATGGAACTAACCTGCTCTCTGCGCTTGACTCTTCCCCCCACCATTCATAGAAGCCGTAACAGAAGCCCGCAGCACACATAATGGAGTCAGCAGAAGCAGCGACCACCCCTCTCCCAACTATGGAGCAGCGCGTCCATCATCATACAGCTGTCCTCCATCGGATCGGTTCAGCGATGGACCAGATGATGGAGAGGATGGAGCGTAGGGAGAGGAGTAGTCTACCGACGTCTACCCCAGCTCCTCCACAGACGACGCAACCCACTCCACCAACGTCATCGTCTCGGTCCAGCACATTGAGTCTCTCCCGCCCGAGGGAGTACGATGGAGCGGGGGCTGGGTGCCAGGGATTTTTGCTCCAGCTCGAGCTCTACCTGGCTACCGTGTGTCCGACTCCCTCGGGTGAGGAGAGTGTGAGCCTCCTCATCTCCTGTTTGTCGAGTAGGGCCCTGGACTGGGCCAACGCTGTCTGGAACAGCCCAGACTCGGCTCGGGACCACTACCCGTTTTCCGGCACTACGGGGTTCCGGAGGACATCGTATCTGATCGAGGTCCTCAGTTCACGTCCCGGGTTTGGAGGGCGTTTATGGAGCGTCTGGGGGTCTCGGTCAGCCTTACCTCTGGTTATCACCCCGAGAGTAATGGGCAGGTGGAGAGAGTAAACCAGGAAGTGGGTAGATTTCTGAGGTCGTATTGCCAGGACCGGCCAGGAAATGGGTGAGGTACGTCCCGTGGGCAGAGTTGGCCCAGAACTCACTTCGTCACTCATCCACGAACATGTCGCCATTCGAATGCGTACTGGGCTACCAGCCGGTCCTGGCTCCGTGGCATCAGAGTCAGACCGAAGCTCCTGCGGTGGAGGAGTGGGTACAGCGCTCTAGAGAGACCTTTCGGGCAGTCCAGGATTCTCTCAGGCAGGCCAGTGAACGGCAGAAAAAGAGCGCTGACCGCCACCGCAGTGAGGCCCCTGTGTTCGCACCAGGGGACAGGGTCTGGCTCTTGACCCAAAACCTGCCCCTCCGCCTGCCCTGCCCGAAGCTGGGGCCGCAGTGTGTGGGGCCATTCAAAGTCCTGAGGAGCATAAACAAGGTGTTTTATAGATTGCAACTTCCCTCTTACTATCGCATTAACCCCTCGTTTCATATGTCTCTCCTCAGGCCGGTGGTAGCTGGTGCCCTACAAGAAGGTGAGGTACCGGAGGTCCCTCCGCCCCCTCTGGACATCGAAGGGTCCCCGGCGTACACAGTACGAGCTATTCTGGACTCGAGACGCCGGGTGAGGGGCCTGCAGTACCTGGTGGACTGGGAGGGGTATGGCCCGGAGGAGAGGTACTGGGTACCGGGGAGGGACATTTTAGATCCCACCGCCTCCACCCGGATCGCCCCGAGCCTCGTCCTCCGGGTCATCCTTGAGGCCAGGGTCGGCGCGCTGCGGGAGACGTGCGTTGGGGGTACTGTCACGAATCCCGCCGAAGATGGTGCCTCTTCCTGTTCAGGCGGCGCTCGGCGGTCGTCGTCGCCGGCCTACTAGCTGCCATCGATTCCCTTTCCTTTTGTTTCTGTTAGTTTGGTCTAATTGGTTACACCTGTTTTGAGTTTAGTTTGGTTTGTAGGCTATTTTAGGGCACTAAGCACGCTGGCTATTGTGCGGGCTTGTTCTCTGTTCTATGGTGTTGGTTTATTTTGTTGTCTCTATTTTTCCTGACAGTTTTAGTCCTGTTTGTTTGGACGGGTTGTTTCATGCGCCCTTGTGTTTTGCATGTCAGTTTTTCGCTGTCATTGGAATAAAGATCCACTTACCGGAACTAACCTGCTCTCTGCGCTTGACTCCTCCACCCACCATTCATAGAAGCCGTAACATTAACTTATAAAAAAATATTTCTACATACTAATTTTAGTAGTTTAAGTTTAAACTGAAAACATTATTTCATCCCGAAAATTATTTCACCCCCAAAAACACTTTATTTTATATGCTCCACGATCCTGGATGGATTTGGTAGTGACATATAGACGGGTTAGCTGACAATGTCACGGAAACGATGTGCACGCTTCAATGGGGCAAAAGTCTATGTTGTGATTCTGAATGACCAGATCGATAGCAGCAATGGCAAGAAGCTGCCGTGTGGGAAATTGGCTCGTTTCAGCTAGTTTTTTCTTCTTCTTGATACCATGTTTTGTTTTTAGGTGTTTTGACTGATGTCACCTCTTGTGCTAATGCCACATTCAAAACAACTGGGAACTCTAAACTTGGAAATGTCAGACGCAGCACATTCAAGACAACTGGGAACTCGTCAACATTCTAAGCCAACCCTGTCTGTTTTTCCCCATAGTTGCGCACGTGTTGGGTTTGATGCTAAGTAACCAACCAGTCTATAGAAATTGCTGGCCGCTGATTTACGATGGAGGTGAGCAGTGACTAGTGTGGCCGGATTGGAGTTCCAACTTCACATAAAATGAGAAGGGTGCAATTGTTGGCCACAATTGGGGGCGTTCCTGCATGTGGGCATTCCTGCATCTGCAAGAACCTCTCTTTAAACTTCTATTGGTCAATTTTTAAGTTAGTAGAGGAGGGAGGCGGGCGCGCTCCAGTGCAGTAGGTGGCATTAATGCAAAATAACATTGTGCATTAACAGTCCCGTGTGTTCATGCAGGAACCAATGCAAGGAGTGGGCAATCATGCAGGAACCAATGGGATACTCGGGGGGGTCCATGAAGGAACCAATGGGATGCTTGACAGGGGTTGTTCCTGCAGATGAAGGAATGCCCACATGCAGGAATGCCCCCCCCCCCGAAACAGTTGCAAACTATTGTTTTTTATCAAAATAAAAAAAATACTAGGGATTTCAACACCCAAGACTGTACTTACACAGGACATACTAACTATGGGCATATTGCTACACTTAACAACACACAGACATTATTTACCTTTATGTGACAAAGAATCCTCTTCTTAGGCCTGTGTTGCGCTGTAGGTTACATCTGTGTAGACCTGTGTTGTCCATCCTCAAAACTGAAACCGAAGAAGAGAATATTTACTGTAAATATTTGTTTTACTTTGTTTAACATTTACATTTGCCTATTTATTTATGTTCATACTAAAGTTTACAATATGTATTGACATTCATGTTTAGATTAACTAATTATGTTACTTATTCTTCAAAATCCAATGTTTCGTTTCTCATGTTGGGTGAGTGTCATGTTGGCAGCGCTCATTTCATGCACTACTTTACCTGTTTAGTGCGCTCACATTGTTTGGGATAATCCATTTTCAAATGTCAGTTACATTACGTATTTTACTTATTAAAATGCATTATACTATTTCCAAGTCCATTATTTTTGTTGAGGCTATGTAAAATAAAAGTCTATTGAATCAAGTTGAGGCGTAGCCATGTACACCTATTTTATTTTTTACATGTGTGCCATCATCTTTGGAATCTCACATGGGAGGGAATCAGGGAAACCATTAAGCAGGTGTTCTTTGCTTGAATGGATCATCGTGGGATGGAAGACTGCAAACAGTAGGGGCGTATTCATTATGCCGACTCTGTTGCAAAACATTTCTTAAACAGAAGCAAACAGAACAAAACGGTTGTATATTTCCGTGGAAATGTAAAGATCCACCACCTTCTAAATCCCGCCAACAGCACCTTAACCTTTACATTCAGGCCTAAATGGCACTCTTCTGTTCAAATTTCCATTGACATTAATAGTGCATTTATGCGTGCTTTTCAGCAACTCTAAGCTAATCACCTATCATAATTCTCAGCAAAAGGCCCTAATAAAAATATAGTCTTAACATTTACTACCAAAGAAATGGCAAAAATATGTTTTAAAGAACATTTTGAGGAAGTTGCCTGGTCTATTCTTAATTAAAGGTTGGAATTATGACTGGTACTTGAATTAAACCCTTTCACCAAGATGTGTAATTGAGATGTAGAAATATGGTAATTCTTTACCCAGAGGTTTTGATTAATAAAATCAGTAATCCTGGGTATAAAGTATGTAGGCCTAATGCATCTATAAAGAGATATTCAGTCAATTCCTGAAATGAATAGTGTTTCGATATAGCCTAAATGAGATTCATTATTAAAGGTTTAGACATTACCAAGAAGTCACAACATTACCAAGAAGTCATCTGGACACATCTACTCCAATATGGACTGTGGCAATTAGCTTATAATAAATGCCTAAAATAAAGGCATGGGACTTAATAAGTTGAGAACAGTGGAGGCTGCTGAGGGGAGGACGGCTCATAATAACGTCTGGAACGGAGCAAATGGAATGGCATCAAACCATGTGTTTGATGTATTTGATACCATTCCACTGATTCTGCTCCAGCCATTACCATGAGCCCGTCCTCCCCAATGAAGGTGCCACCAACCTCCTGTGGTTGAGAAAGGGGATTGTAGGCTACTGATGTTGACACTTTTTCAATTCCACTCTGAAAGTGGTGTCCACTAAGCACAAAATTGTGCTTAGTCGACACGTTCCATAATAGACTCAGAAACACCTTTTTTTCGACTTGGGCCTACAGGAGCTAGTCTTCTGTAAAAACAGAAGAAAATGTGAAGTAGTATTTTTATGAGAAGCTCTATATCATTCTTCAGTTGATCATTAAATGTATGATTATCTTTGAAAAGGTTATACATGTAATATTATGGCAACAGATGGAGGGCTGCATTTACCTTGCAAATAATTACTGAAATTGCTCTTTGGTGGCAGTGTAAAAATGATGAACAAGGCAGCAGCCTAGGCTACAGTACAAGGCATAAGATTGCAGTGGGGCAAACGTCCCAGCCTGGCCTCAAAGGCTAGACGTAACATTGTAAACGTAAATCTGTGATACTTAGTATGATATATAGCACGTCACCTATTCTAAAACAGAAATCACATCCCAGCCTACCTCCACTGACTACCAAGGTTCCACCAATGATTGATATATGCCTGGCCTCAGCATAGGGAAGTTTGTTGGCATACAGGAGATGCTGCTGTGAACATAATTTATTGCAGAAAAAAAGAGAAAACAATGCATGTATGCATGATACAACACCGATGGGCTCAGTTTCCAATATGGCATGAGCATTACCTCAGCGAAGATACATCATTTTCAGTCCTGTGAGCAATAGTCAATGTCAGAGAAGATGGGGCGATAAAAAAAGAGAGGTATGGGGTTGCAACAACAGCGGGGGGTGGAGAGAGAGAGGAGATCTCTCTAGTTGCACATGGAGGAGAGGATGTATTAGTAATGTCACATAGGATAGCTTCTTCTTAAGCCCTGCAAACCCGCTGCAAACAGTTGCCCAAACCAATTTTCATTATCATATTGATTGAAATCGTTCATCATAGTGTAATTTTAGGTTTAAAGCCACCGGGTTGGAAAGGAGAGCAGAGAATTATCTAACAAAAGAACAGCATTGTTCCACAGGGACGTTTCTCTGTTCCAGTTCATTGATGGAGTTGATTAAGTTTAAATGAAGCAGACACTGGATAAAAGTGAGGGTATTGACCAGCGGGCGCTCTGCTGCTGTGCTTGAAAAAGCATGATACACGCGGAAAAGCAAGATTTGCTAAATGCTCTAATCTTCAATCAAATCTAACATCAATACAGACAAAGTTTGGTAATGAGAGATTCAATGAAGCATGCAGCAGAGAGAATTAATCCCCCTCGCCAAAAGTGGGTTCAACTTTGAAGCTTGCTCCTCAGGATAGACAGTTATCTAAATGCTAAATAAGAAACAAATTGTACTTTTCACAGCATGCTAATCATTTGTTCATTTCATCTCCATTATTTGTTCTCTCATAGATTTCAGTTGTTGATCTGGTGATTAGATTAGATCAACCTTGAATAGCAGAGAGAGGAGGGTAGAATAGAATACTTAACAGACTGGTGTGGTGTGGAGGTCAGTAATTCACAGAGTTTGGCTCACATTTTGCTCACATTAGCCACACACTCATTGCACATTGGGCAGACTCTATGGGCTCAACATTGTCCTGCACGGCTGAAGTCTTCAACATAGATTCATCATCATCATTGACGTCAGGTTGTAAGTCAACCAACCCCTAAATGTTCTTTAATAGCTTCTAACTCTTGTTTTTCTTTCTTTTTGAATGGGTTTTTATATCCAGAAAGATGATGGCATAATATATTTCAGATCAACTCCAGTTCACTGCGTTGGTCTATTCTTTGTTAGGCCTATACCAAGACACGGGGTATAGACCTAGCTATTCTAAATACTGTAACTCGGCCTATTCCGAATGATGGCATGTGTCTGTGTACATTTCTGACAATACTTCTAAAATTGATAATTCGAAGTGTCTTTACATTATGCAGCTGCTCTTAACCAGGCAGAGAGGTTACTAATTACAGTCTAATTGACACACAGCTGGAAGACAATCCAGCATAGCATACCATGTTTCCCTAGGACCAATATGATATACACTGAGTAAGCCCAGTGTAGCCTATTGAAGACATGCCCGGTGTTGATTTTTAAAAATTTAAAAAGTTTATTATTTAACTAGGCAAGTCAGTTAAGAACAAATTCTTATATATAATGACAGCCTACACCAGCCAAACCAATTGTGCGCCGCCCTATGGGTCTCCCAATCACGGCCGGGTGAACCAGGATATCTGTAGTGATGCCTCTAGCACTGAGATGCAGTGCCTTAGACCACTGTGCCACTCGGGAGCCCAAGTGGCATAGATGAGACTTTTGAGATAGTATTATCTGTAGTCATATACGTAGTTTAAGGTTACAGACCTATAACATTAAGATGTAATGTTATAGTTCAGGTTTTACTGATTTGATTAGATTACATAAAATATAAATATATTTACATTGTGGAATAGGCCTATAATAAAGAAATAATCATTTGTAAGATGTAGTGTAAAATGTAGTGTGGAATAACAACAGAATTATAATATTGATGCTATCTATAGTGAACAAAAATATAAATGCAACATGTAAAGTGTGGTTCACATAATTAATGAACTGAAATAAAAGATCCCAGAAATGGCCAAATGCATAAAAAGCTTATTTCTCTCAAATGTTGTACACAAACGTGTTTGCATCCCTGTTAGTGACCATTTCTCCTTTACCAAAATAATCCATTCACCTGACAGGTGTGGCCTTTCAAGAAGCTGATTACACAGCATAATTATTACACAGGTGCAACTTGTGCTGGAGGACAAGAAAAGGCCACTCTAAAATGTGCAGTTGTCACACAACACAATGTCACAAACATCTCAAGTTTTAAGGGAGTGTGCAATTAGCATGCTGGCTGCAGGAATGTCCACCAGATCTGTTGCCAGAGAATCTAATGTTAACTTATCCACCATAAGCCACCTCCAACATCGTTTCAGAGAATTTGGCAGTATATCCAACCGGCCTCACAACCACAGACCACATGTAACCATGCCAACCCAGGACATCCACATCCGGCTACTTCACCTGGGGGATTGTCTGAGACCAGCCACCTGGACAGCTGATGAAACTGTGGGTTTGCACAACCAAATAATTTCTGCACAAACTGTCAGAAACCATCTCATGGAAGCTCATCTGCGTGCTGCTCATTCTCACCAGGGTCTTGACCTGACTGCAGTTCGGCATTGTTACTGACTTCAGTGTCAAATGCTCACCTTCAATGGTCACTGGCACGCTGGAGAAGTGTGCTCTTCACCGATTCATCTCGGTTTCAACTGTACAAGGCAGCTGGCAGACAGCGTGTATGACATCATGCTGGCTAGTGGTTTGCTGATGTCAATGTTCTGAACAGAGTGCACCATGGTGGCGGTGTTGTTATGGTATGTGCAAGCATAAGCTATGGACAATGAGCACAATTGCATTTTATCGATGGCAATTTGAGTGCACAGAGATGCTGTGAGGCCCATTGTCGCGCCATTCATCCGCCGCCATCACCATCGCCATGTTTCAGCATGTCGCAAGGACATATACACAATTCATGGACGCTCAAAATGTCCCAACTCTTCCATGGCCTGCATACTCATCAGACATGTTACCCATTGAGCATTTTTGGGATGATCTGCATCGATGTGTAAGACAATATGTTACAGTTCCCGACAAAATCCAGCAACTTTGCAGTCGTTGAAGAGGAGGGGGACAACATTCCACAGGCCACAATCAACATCTGGATCACTCTATGTGAAGGAGATGTGTCTGCTGCATGCTGCAAATGGTGGTCAAACCAAACCTGACTGGTTTTATGATCCATGCCTCTACTTTTTTTTGGAAGGTATCTGTGACCAACAGATGCATATCTGTATTCTCAGTCATGTGAAATCCATAGATTAGGACCTAATAAATGTATTTAAATTGACTGATTTCCTTGAAATGAACTGTAACTCAGTAAAATCATTGACATTTTTGCATGTTGTGTTTTTATTTTTGTTCAGTGTATATTGATATCGTTGTCCTGAGGGTGGGAAAGGGGAGTGTACTTGAAAACATCAAACCGATTTACATTATTTGCATTTGTAACCTCACCGTAGGTAGGCAATAACTTTTTTGGCAATACAATTTCTAAACTCCTGGAAGATACATTTTGGAACCATTATGGCAGCCAGTGAATCAAGAGCGACCGCGCCAAGTGCATGACTACGGCATCGGTTTGGAAGATGAGCGAAGCGTGACGAGAGGAGAAGCGGTAAGCCGGCGGTGACAGCCAGTAAGTACCACACATAACAGGTGACAACTCCCTGGACGAGCAGAGATTTAACACACGCCTTGTCAGGTTTGAGACTTTTGAAGAAGCCAGAAAGACCCGGACAGAAAATGAATTATTAAACTGAAAGGTTAGGCTATGATCACGAGTTGCTCCTTTACATTTGACTACATTTACACCTGATTATGAAAACATTTTATTGCCGCTAATTGTCAGATTTCAATGTGCTAACACATCATAGCCACTGTATAATAGAGTACATATCTTGATTTAAATGTAACCTTATATGGGGCGATAATAATTACGCTATAGCCTAGAGCAGGTTGCTCTGAGAAGCAACTCCTGTGACTATCGCAACTGTTTATTCTATTCTGTATCTAAAGGTTCAAACATATTATTAGCTCTTAGTTGGCATCCCATTATTTGCATTTACTTCTTTCAGAGTGACGATAAATGTTGTCAACCGTGCTGAGTCTCTTCTTTCTGCATTATAGCCTTTTCTCCACTGTTGTTATAATATGAGTCTTGTGGGACATGAAGTCTCTAAGTAAGGTATGCTGCTGTCACAATCCCATCTAAATCTGCATGTTTGTTTCTTAAACAGGGCATGTTCGCTTCGGCTTTTTTCCCTAGCAAATCGACAGGAGATACAACCCGGGAGATGTGCTATAAAACAAACTGCGCTCTCAAAGGTATGTGTGACTTTGTAGCTGCTGCGTTTCCCTGTTAGCTGCACATCCTCTTGTCTTTTTAACTGTCACTTATTCACTCTCTGTTTTGTCATTTGCTCTATATATTCACTTGTCGCCTGGAACTTTTTTCGACAGCGGTATACAGTTGGGTTGCAATTAAATAGGCCTATATCAACAAAGCAACAAAAAAAAGTACACATTGTAGAGAGATATTCCATGCTTAAATTGTAGCAGAGTAAACAGACACCAGAAAACCATATGACATGTTTGCTGCAGATTTGTGTTTGTTTGTTTATGTCTGGTGTTAAAACAAACAACAGACATGTCATTGTTTCCAAATGTGCCATTCTGATTTTCTCTGACAGAGAGATTGAAGAATATAATATCGATGTATTATTTCAAGGTTAATAGGACAGCATCATGATAACATCCATGTCAGTGGGGGGTATCACTCTGATTCCCATTCACACTTTTCCAAGGCATGCATATATCGTCATTGCATGAAATAGTGATGAGTTGTAGTCTTAGCCCTGCACACCAACAGGTCCCAAAAATTTAATTAGTATGCATTTTACTGTGTAAAAATAGACCTCCTCACTCCTCATATTCAGGCCAGGACATTTAGACTTTTAGCATGTTTAGTCTATCCGAGAGACACCAACGACCACTTCCTATAGACCTACACACATCAAAGGTGAAGATTATATGCTCAAACAGACCCAATTTTAAATAGTTTTTACTAAAACGTACACAACGGGAACTCCCAGAGGGCTATTGCCAATAGGTCTTACTTAATTTCACCATGCAAGCTCACTCAGACAGCAGACGTTTACCACTGATCTCAAGATTCGACCTATGACCTCAGTGCCCAGGGAGACGGAGCAGCTCAAGGGATTTAAAACATGAGACTCTAATGTCATCTTTACAATAGCGGCGTGTTTGGCACAATAGCAAACAAAACAGCATGAAAAAGCGAGTGATGCCTGCGGTAATGTTGGGAATTATGACATTTGAGAAAGTGTGCAAAGGAAATATAAAAGGATGAGGAAAACGAAGGGAACACATACAAAATGGTTTAGATTGAATAGACAAGTACTGTACAAAGTAATACATTTAAGAAACGTTACAGCTTTTACTGAATTATATCGTTGTCAGTCTAAAATATCCCTTTCAGTATTGCAAGCCACAGTAGGCCTAAATAGGACAAGGTCATTTACACATAGCTGGAATAAAAGCCCTAATTCTATGTTTGTCAACATGAAGGAAGAGTCTACAAATGTACATTTATAACGACTAAAAATACAACTATACCATAATAGTACAGTCTACCTATTGTTTATATTTTGTAAATTAGACAAGTCCATAACATGTATTTTTTCAGCCTACTGCTAGTTTGCTTTCATAGGCTCCTATGATTAGGCCTATCAATTCAATATAGTATGAAATGCATCAGCAATAGAAATGTATATTTGCATGTTGCACTGAGCTTTTGTTAATGGTCTTATTTTATGCCACGTTAATTTCCAAAACACATTTTTACTGAGAATTATAGTGGGAAACTAAATGGAAACAGCACCTGTCATAATAACCAAGTGTCACATTTAAACATCTCATTAGATCCTGTATTCTTGTTTTGTTCATTTCAAATAGCAGACATTAGTGCAAGGATATAGTGTATCGCCTATTAGGTCGTGGGACTTTCAGAACGCGAACCGCAGTGTCTCCTGGCGTCAGATGGTAGAACTGCGTACCTGTTATAATCCAAAGTCTACATACAGTTTTTCTACAGTAATAAGGCTCATGACTTGTAAGGCTGACAAGAGGAGGAACAAAGCCAAATGCAGCCCACGTTATTTCAGTTTGATTGGCTCATATCCAAATGTTCTATTAATTTGAAACAATCAATTAACACCAGCAAATATTGGGAACTCCCAATGTTGCCAAATTGTGTTAAGTTTATAAGAGTGTTGTTTGCTTTTCTATTCGACGGTGATTTCGAAGAACCTAACTTTTCTGTCGTAAATATGAACTCAATAAATAGGCTACATATCCAAACAGCTCTAGTTTGTTATGCCTAAAAAGTAAAAATAACAATTAACTGAACTAAGCAATTCCAATGAATAGGCTGCTATAAACTTAACTCGGATGGACTATAAACATAGGCATTCTGTTTCCAAAACAGATTTACGCTCGTAAAAGGGGACATCATGGATTCATTTTTCATGCGCGACATGTCTTCTTGACAACGAGATCTATTCTGACTCGTCATTTCTGGCTCATATTCTGCATTTCTTCCCATATCCAAATCAAATCTCTTCCGTTTTATGGCTTGTCAAACCGCCAATTTGTGCAAGTAAAAAACGAGGTCAGCGCGCGCCTGGAGGGCTGAAGGGGCAGCTGCTCTCTCGCTGACCAGCTCCCCGTCACACCTCGCGCTATTTCTAAAGGCATTCTTTAGCGAGTAATTAATAGGAAATAATGGCGTTGCTAGAGGTGCCACATCACTTTCCAGAATGTCACGGTCTAAGGAAGGAGGACTCTCTCTTCACTACATTATTATTTTTGTTGTTGTAAATGACACATTAGCTGCTGAAACGTGCTATTGGAATTGACATCCGCTACGCTTGGCTGGTTCATATAGCAGTCAGTATGCACAACATATTTCACTGAGGAAAGAGGACGAATCTGTCAACAACACAGTATTGCTGGCGTGTAAATTTCCCTTACTTATAATGCAACAAAAAAATATTGCAGCCTTATTCAAACTGTTCATGCAATATATATTTTGTGAAGTTTATCTCTGGATAGTAGTCCAAAAAAGATTGGCTATATTGTATTGACGTATCCTCCTAAAATAATGTATAAGGCAGTGCAGGCCTATTTTATAGACCTATAAAACCTGACAAGCTCACTGATTTGCCTATGTTTGAAAACCCTACATTTATAATGACGAAAACGAATTCAACCAAAGTCCGGTAGCAATTATATCACATTCATATTATTAAGAACACATTTATAATTATTGCATAGATAGTCCTATAATTGCACCATAACGCACTTGTCCGCCCAATTAGCAGAAACAATTATTATAACTCTGGCCCTAATTATGTCTCAGTTTAACGCCGGCGAGCTCAAGCTAGTCTATAATTCAGTAATTAAAATGTTCTGTGCCCCGTGCCTTTAGGGCAGCGCGTGATTAGGACCTGTCAGCCACTGAGCTGAACGGAACCAGTCGAGCGTGTTGAGCAACATGACCCGCTATTGTTAAAGCTTGTCAACATATTAACCTGACTATTCCCTACAGTCATCATGAACTGAATTGGTACATTAGATTGTTTTAATGGAGGGGTGAAAAAAAATGAAAAAAGGATGAGAAAAGTGATGTTCTAATTGAAAAACAGTTGGTATTTTATTATCGAAGAGAGTGTTAGTGATGGAGGAGCATTTTACCGGATGGCGGATGATCGCGTCAGGATTTAAATGGTCCAGATTAAAGTCATTTACAGTGAAATAATAGGGGTATTCCTTGTTAACCTTCACTGATGTGTCATAGATTCAAATAATGGTTTCTTTATTTAAAACGATCGTTATTTTCCCCGCATAAAATTACAAGGGAATTGGAAACACATTTACTGTTACTATACGACTGACTTGGAGAGTAGCCTATTGAAGCCTGGTTGTATTTTGTGTGTACATTACAGGGAATGGCAAAGGAGAACTGTCCATTGAATATATGTCTTCTTTTAATCTTGGTCAGGCAGGCAAAGAAACGTAATGGCATTTGACAAGAGATTAAGCATATTTTTGGAGGACCAAAATGGTGCATTGCAAGCGGTTTTTATTCTTGTCTAAATGTATTGATTTCCGTGCTTTTGTATAGTGGTTGATGTCTTCCTTTACTTACCTTAGCTGGTCAGTGGGAGGAGTTGACAATTCTTGGAACAAATGTTATGGGGAAATTATGAAATTCACCCATTATACACCATAGATTGGTCCCATAGCTCCGACATTGAAACCTATTTTCGAAGTGTTTTAGATTTGTTCCAGGTCAATAATATACTGTGCACATGTTCAGCCATAGTCTAAATAAAACATATACAAATTCTACTCCTCACTCTTTATTATTAAAACATTATTATTAAAATGTATAACAGCACTTAGTCTATTAAATAATTAATAATATAGGCTACTAATAATGCATTTTGGAACACTTTTTGAGAGCTCATTACAACCAGGCCTGTCCTCAATAGCAAAACTTTCCATAATTTGTATGTTTTCATAAATAATAAGAACCATTCAAACATATGAAAACATCCTATTAATGTACTATTTAACCCACTAGTGTATGCTGTGGCTGTAGTAAAGTGTCAGGACAGGCTAGGGGTATAAGTATAGAGAGGAGACCAAAGGGCAATGTATTTGATTAACTTCCTTCAGCCACAATCAGGGCACCTGGGTTTCCTTTCCTTTGGTGCATCCAGAAGTAAATTATTAATGGGAGGATAAAAGTGTGAGTGTTGGGGGATCGAGACAGTCAGACAGACAGGCAAGAAACAGTGCCCCCCACACACACACACCCTTCCATTCCTCTCTGCCCATCCTTTCCCTTCTCCCTCCCTGACTGCTCCCCATCACCCCCACCCTCTTCCCTCCCTGACTATCACCCTATCACCCCTCCATCCCCACCCCCTCTGAACTTGCCCCCTTGTCATGTGGTGGCCTCTCACACCCGGCCTCTTCTGACGACCGCTTGAAGTGCAAATCTGTGTTCCAACTTGTTCCTGGTGTCTGTCAGCATGTTTTTCTCTTGTCAGCGGAGTGGGGCAATGGATGTTGTCCCAAATGGCACCCTATTCCCAATATAATGGACTACTTTTGACCCATATGACCCATAGGGCTCTGGACAAAAGTAGTGCCGTATGTAGGGAATAGGGTGCCACACATGCCATCTCACCCCTGTACCTCTCCTGTAACGGGATCATTGACAGGCCAGTGACACTGCCCAAATGGATAATGGAAAACTATTGATTTTCTCTTCTTTTTTTGTACAGGAAGCCGGCGGACAGCGGTGGCTAGGTTGGCACGTCAGAATAACCAGACAGAAAAGAAAGAGAGAGAAGGACGTGATCAATGGACTTGAACTCTGGAGCTCCACTGCCACAGATGGAAAGGTGGGTGAAAAAAGCCAGGCCAGCAGACAGGGAAGGGCTATCAGTCAATCCAGTTTCTCATGGTGCAGCTGCATTTCAAAATACACCCTATTCCCTACACCCCATAGGGTTCCGCCTTTGGTCAAAAGAAGTGCACTATATAGGGAATAAGGTGCCATTTAAGACGTATCCATAGTCTACTAGTCCACCTGAAACTCCCTAAAGGGTCAGACACACCGAGGAATCTGACTTCCGATAGGTATGCTTACTTAGTACCTCTGCCCACAGTGTCGGCAGTTTTTGATGTTCGCATAGAACCAATTTGCTTCGTTTAAACACTCCATGCCACGAGGTGGCAATTGCTTGTTTGGCTTTTGTCTGCTTTAGCTAATGTTATACAACTGGTGGGTCTAATCCTGGTTGCTGATTGTATAAAACAGCATTCCAGCCGGTGTCTATTCCACAAATTACCACCGGATAAATCTATGACGTTAAAATGACTATATACTCTGTTCCATCTGACTCCGCAATCCCACTGTCTCATCAGCCCAGCCAGGCAAGTTATGAACCTGATCTCCACTAGAAAAAGCATTTAGACGTTATCTCACATTTCATTTAGAGTAACATTTCGTTTTCAACAGCAGAGATTTGTATAAACCTTGCTGTCTGTCTCTCCAACATTTGCAACATTGTTTCAAAATTCAAATTCAATCTCCAGCTGTCCCATAGTAATGAATTTGTAGGGATTGAAATCGGTACAAGACAGACAGGCAGGCAGCGTTTCTCTGCCAGTCGAAATCATGAATCAGCTGACATCATGTTTATGGATATATACAAGGAAATGGTAAACGAAACGAAGTGTAGCTAGTTTGCAGTCTTTACAGCTTCAGTTTGAAGTGATTGTGTTTGTTGTTTTGTTGGCGAGCTCCTCTGTGTCCTGACGAGAGAGCACATTTTCTATGCCAGGAAAAATAGCGTCTCTAAGAGCATTGTTATGGACGTATCCAAATACAGTGCATTCGGAAAGTATTCCGACCCCTTCCCTTTTTCCACATTTTATTACATTATAGCCTTAATTTTTTCCCTCATCAATCTACACTAGAGGTCGACCGATTATGATTTTTCAACGCCAATACAGATTATTGGAGGCCTCAAAAAAAGCCGATACCGATTAATCGGCCATTTTTTTACATTTATTTGTAATAATGACAATTACAACAATACTGAAGGAACACTTATTTTAACTTAATATAATACATCAATAAAATCAATTTAGCCTCAAATAAATAATGAAATGTTCAATTTGGTTTAAATAATGCAAAAACAAAGTGTTGGAGAAGAAAGTAAAAGTGCAATATGTGCCATTTAAGAAAGCTAACGTTTAAGTTCCTTGCTCAGTACATGAGAACATATGAAAGCTGGTGGTTCCTTTTAACATGATTCTTCAATATTCCCAGGTAAGAAGTTTTAGGTTCTAGTTATTATAGGAATTATAGGACTATTTCTCCCTATACCATTTGTATTTCATTAACCTTTGACTATTGGATGTTCTTATAGGCACTTTAGTATTGCCAGTGTAACAGTATAGCTTCTGTCCCTCTCCTCGCTCTTACCTGGGCTCGAACCAGGAACACAACAACAACAGCCACCCTCGAAGCAGCGTGACCCATCACTCCACTAAAGCTGCAAGGGGAACAACCACTCCAAGTCTCAGAGCGAGTGACGTTTGAAACGCTATTAGCGCGCACCCCGCTAACTAGCTAGCCATTTCACATCGGTTACACGAGCCTAATCTCAGGTGTTGATAGGCTCGAAGTCATAAACAGCTGCTGGCAAACGCACTAAAGTGCTGTTTTTTTTATTTACCTTCATTTAACTAGGAAAGTCAGTTAAGAACAAATTCTTATTTTCAATGACTGCCTAGGAACAGTGGGTTAACTGCCTGTTCAGGGGCAGAACGACCGATTTGTACCTTGTTAGCTCGGGTATTTGAACTTGCAATCTTTCGGTTACTAGTCCAATGCTCTAACCACTAGGCTACGCTGCCGCCCCTATGAGTTCTGTTATACTCACATACATAATTCAAACAGTTTTAGAAACTTCTAAGTGTTTTCTATCCAATAGTAATAATAATATGCATATATTAGCAATCTAGGACAGAGTAGGATGAGGTTCACTATGGGCACGCAATTCATCCAAAGTGAAAATACTGCCCCCTATCCTCAACAAGTTTAAGCATATCCCAGTTTAGGTCACCTAACAGTATAAACTCTGAAGATAGATGGGGGACCAATGAATTCACATATGATGTCCACAGCTGGGGGCTGAAAGGGATCTATAACAAGCGGCAACAGTGAGATACTTTTTTTCTGGAAAGGTGGATTTTTAAAAGTAGAAGCTCGAACTGTTTGGGCACGGACCTGGATAGCATGACAGAACTCTGCAGGCTATCTTTGCAGTAGATTGCAACTTCACCCACTTTGGCTGTTCTATCTTGTCTGAAAATGTTGGTGGAAATTTGGATGGAAATTTCTGAATTTTTGGTGGCCTTCCTAAGCCAAGATTCAGACATGGCTAAGACTTCAGGGTTGGCGGAGTGTGCTAAAGCAGTGAATAAAACAAACTTAGGGAGGAGGCTTCTGATGTTAACATGCATGAAACCAAGGCTTTTACGGATACAGAAATCAACAAATGGTAACGCCTGGAGAAAAGGAGTGGAACTGGGGGCTACAGGGCCTGAGTTTACATTTACATTTACATTTAAGTCATTTAGCAGACGCTCTTATCCAGAGCGACTTACAAATTGAGTTAACCTCTACATCACCAGAGGAACAGAGGAGGAGTAGGATAAGTGTACGGCTAAAGGCTATAAGAACTGGTCGTCTAGTGCGTTGGGGACAGAGAATAATGTGAAAGGTTTAGGCTATGTGAACGGTTATAGACCTGCATGTTCAATATTTCAGTTCCTATTCCATTTAACCCATCTGAACAGTACAGTTCCCTTTATGTGCCATATTTAAAGTCCCCATCTTGTGACTGTCAAATGTGTGTAGCGCCTCCCAATCATCACACATAACATACTGCTATCATCCTCTTTTAACACTTCACCAAATCTTTCCCAAAAATGAGTTAGATTACTGTTCTGGCCCTCCCTTCTATTTATTTTCAACTCTCCATTTCACAGCTTTTCTCTTATTTAATTAAACTCACACATTGTCCCTTTTCCATCAATGGATCGACTTGAACTTTTTCTGTCCAAGTTCCCAAAAGCATTTAGGGATTGGCATGTATTTGGCAAGCATACAGTTAGGCCCTAAAGCTTAGGCTTACACACTAATGCCAGATACAAATAATTAAAGTAAAACCTCAGTGTCACCTATAGATAGGAATTGCACAGGAATTATAGGCTACATTTATGGATTTTTTTATACATTGTTTTATCACGCCTACTCATGTTCCCTCCCTCCAGCGCTCAATATCTTCAGTCTACTAACCCCCGTTCCTGGCAACCCACATTGCGCACACCTGGCAACCATCATTGGTCAACACAATCAGGTCATGGCCAGTCCCAACTTCAGCACCATCGCCTCTCCTCTCACCTCTCTCCTCAAAGGTGGTGTGGAGTCCTGCAGCCGATGAGGCCTTCTGCCTACTGAAGGAGCGTTTCACCTCCGCCCCATTGCTGAAACACCCAGATCCTACGCTGCCCTTCGTGGTGGAAGTGAACGCCTCAGAAGTGGGCGTGGGGGCCACAACATCAAGGTAATCCACAACATTTTTATCCATGTTTTTACTACTCTGAAAACTGTCTCCTGCAGAAAGGAACTATGATGTCGGAAACTGGGAGCTACTAGCGGTGAATTTGCCACTAGAAGAGTGGAGACAATGGTTGGAGGGCACCAAGGACCCGTTTCTCATCCTCACCGACCATTAGAACCTGGAGTACATACGGACAGCGAGACGACTGAAGATTTAACTTCACCCTGTTATAAAGCCCAGAGGTTCCTGTCCTGAGTGCGCCCATCATACTGCCCTCCCGAATCGTTGTCCCCATGCTTTGGGACGTAGACGTGGAAATCCGCCAGGCTTTGGAGAGGGAACCGATTGTATCCCTCTCTCTGGTTTCACTACCACTCTCCAGGTCGCTGAGGCACTGCTCTAGTAGGTCTTCCGGGCACTGTGCCTTTCGGAGGACATTGTCTCCGACCGTGGCCCCTAATTCACATCATGGGTATGGAGAGCCCTAATGGAGAAGCTGACGGTCAGCCTCACTTCTGGGTACTGGCCTCAGTCCAACAGGCAGGTGGAAAGAATGAAACAAGACCTGGGGAGGTTCCTTAGGAGTCACTGCCAGGACCGTCAGGGGGAATGGGCCCGGTTCCTTCCCTAGGCAGGGTACACCCAGAATTCACTGCATCACTCCTCCACCGGGCTGACCCGGTTTGTGGGGCCCTTCAAAGTCCTCCGGAGGGTCAATGAGGTAACCTAAAGATTACAACTCCCCACTAACTACTTAATCTAACACCCATTTCAAGTTTCCCTCAGGTTGGTGGTTCCTGGTCCCCTGGATGATGCCGTCCCCCGCGACACCTCTTCGCCTCCCCTGGACATTGAGGAGACCCCCACCTATGCTGTTAGGTCCCTCCTGGAATACCAATGTTGTGTGGGTTGGCTCCAGTACCTGGTGGACTGGGAAGGGTACGGTCCTGAGGAGCGCACTTGGGTCCTGGTGGCGGATATCCTGGACCCTAACATCATCCGAGATTTCCATTTCCGCCATCCGGACCAGTCCGCTCCTCACCCTCGAGGCTGTTCTCTTGGTTATCGTCGTCCTGCGGCTGGAGCCCTGCATCGGGGGGTACTGTCACGCCTAATCCTGTTCCCTCCCTCCAGCGCTCATAGTCTCCGGTCCACTAACCACCGGTCCTGGAAACCGACATTGCGCACACCTGCTCCCCTGAACTTCATCACCACCCTGATGACTCTCCTTTCATATAGCCCTCAGTAGCCTCAGTCATCAGGCAGTATTAGTTTTGGTCACGTTTAGTAAGCTTCTCCTGTTTTGTGTTATCTTCATGTTTATTATTATTAAACTCACCTTCTGCACCTACTTCCTGGCTCGCTGCATATACGTTACATGCTTTCTCTTTATTTAATCAGGGGAATAAGGGGATGTTGATTCTCAGGCCCTAATGCTCTGGTTTGCTACTAGCTACCACCAGACCACTATGGCAGAAGCATGGTCTGCTACTAGCTACCACCAGACCACTATGGCAGAAGCATGGTCTGCTACTAGCTATCACCGCACCACTATGGCAGAAACATGGTCCGCTACTAGCTATCACCGCACCACTATGGCAGAAGCATGGTCTGCTACTAGCTATCACCGCACCACTATGGCAGAAGCATGGTCCGCTACTAGCTATCACCGCACCACTATGGCAGAAGCATGGTCTGCTACTAGCTATCACCGCACCACTATGGCAGAAGCATGGTCCGCTACTAGCTATCACCGCACCACTATGGCAGATGGCCATTGTGGCCCCTTCCACCATGACACATTTATGTTCCTCTCCTCCTCTCTCTCCCACTCTCTCTTTCTCTCTCTCTCCTGGTTACCAGTGAAATAATAAAAACTACACTCCTGGTCATGGCTGGCACAATCTCATTATAATCTCTCTCTGTTTTCTATTCATGGGGCCCCTTGGGACGCTGTCTGCCCGCGACGTGGCTCCCAAATTCCGCAGAGATCATCTTTTGAAACAGCCAGGAGACCTAATGAAGTCGCAGAGTGGCACAATTATTTCCCCGAGAAGGAGCATTAATGTACTTGAGAATCCCCTCCGGAGGAACATGATGACAATTGGTTTGTACAGCTTTGATCGTCCAGGATAAACTGCAGGGTTGGCCCCCTGTGCCATGGGTTGGGTTTCTAGCAGATGTGCGTGCATCCCAAATGGCCTGCTATTCCATATATAATGCAATACTTTTGACCAGGGCTCTACGAAGAACCCAGAAATTGTTATGATAAAACAGCAGTCACACCAACCAAACATTCTAATCACAAAAGCTAAAAACAAAAGGTGAATGGCAGGTTATATAAAATCAGTGTATATTTCTTCTGTAGAGCCACAACTGTATAGACGAAGTCAGCAGGATTTGTTAGGGAGTGAGGGACCAATAATAAAAAAAAACACAAAACAAAAATTGGGGGAAAAAAATGTACTTGATGTACTTCAACAAGTTAAAATATATGAAGCAAATTAACAAGTAAAAAGGCCAATTCAAGTATTTTATTTCAGTATCTTATTTCAGCAAGTTTTTGCTATATTTACTACAGAAAGCTGAATGAATACATGGTATATAGAGCCTTCTTTCTTAATACATCCAAAATGAGGTATGTATGTTAAACCAACCAGACCTTATTACAGTACATTCACATCTCTCAGACATCATCTAGTGCTGTCCAGATGAATAAAACATTAAGCTTATGTATTTTACTTAGCATAATATAATATATATCTGGAAGTTTAAGCGCCATGAAAATGTGATTTACATTGTAACTTGACTTAGATTAAAATGCTCCTAGTCCTTTTATTGGGCTGTAAAATCAATTTCGGGAGGGAAAGTTAAGTTCTCCATAATATTAGAAAGTAGTGCTTGGTGGTGTTGAATCATCAAAGAACGGTACAGAAGAATGTGCTTCATTAACTAGACCTAATAAATGCCTTAAAGCAATATTTCACCACTATCTCAGCCTTGCTTAATCTTTTGTCTTACATCTTAATGTTTTTTTGGAAGAGAGACTACCCACTGGGCACAAACTGGTTGAATCAATGTAATTCGTATTGTGACGTGAAAATTCATTTGAAGAATGTCATCATCCAGTACTGTTTTCATCTAATTTCAACCAGCGTCTTAACTTAAACATTGAAATTAGGGTAAAACTTCAACTTAAATACATTGACTTAACCTGACTAACAGGTTGTTACATCAATCTAATTTCAACATAATCATCAGAACTATGTAAATGTTAAAATTACGTTGAAAACATAAAACATTTTGTTGAATTTCATATTTGATTAGACATTTTATTTGAACTGAATGGTAAAATGGTATGTTGGAATCAACGTCATTGTTTCAACGTGATGCTATCGACTTAAATAAAGAGGTATATTGAAATAAAATGTGAAGCTGCCGTCCAACAAGTCCTGCCTGAACATTGACTCCTACTGTTATATAAAGGGTAATGCAATTCAGTGAGAACAAGATACCTAACACTATGTACTCTGCTTAGCTTCAGAAACAAGATGTGTTCGATTCAGCTGAGCTATTATGTCAAGACAGTTACACATTGATTCCATACTAATTTGTGTAGACAACCAAGGCCCAAATAACTAAATAATTCCTCTAACTTTTCTCACACAAGCTGATTGTGAAAGTAAATTTGGAGTGAGGTAGGGTTTACGTAGGCTACATTAACATTTGATTTGCCCAAAGGACACCATAATTTCAACTTGAAGCTAGGTATTCTATCATTCGTCCAAGGTTGATTGCATCTTTGGAAGTTTAGAAGTAGTTACCATTAACCCTATACATAGCATGCCAAATTCATGAAATTCCCAAGTGGCGCAGTGGTCTAAGGCACTGCATCTCAGTGCAAGAGTCATCACTACAGTCCCTGGCTCAAATCCAGGCTGTATCACATCTGGTTGGGATTGGGAGTCCCATAGGGCGGTGCACAGTTGGCTGGGGTAGGCTGTCATTGTAAATAAGAATTTAACTGACTTGCCTAGTTAAATAAATAAATAAATATATATTAATAATACATTTTTACCTTTGGATATTGTGTTTTATATACGTTATTCATAATATATAAATGTTTTACATTTGAGTAATTTAGCAGATGCTCTTATCCAGAGCAATTAGTGCATTCATTTTAAGATAGCTAAGTGGGACAACCACATACAGTATCACAGGAATAGTAAGTACACTTTTCCTCAATAAAGTAGCTATCAGCAAAATCAGATATAGAAAGGGGGAGGGGGGAGAGTCAAGTGCAAGTGTTGGTTCAGGGTGTGCAAGTGCTCCTTCAAATGTTGATAATTGATATTTGGTTGTGTTCATAATATATAATAATAATTCAATATCCAGTTTATCTTCAAATTACTTATTAATATGTTGGATTCACATCTCCATGTAAACCAAAAATCGGAGTAAAATGATAGCACTAAATCAAATCAAACTTTAAATGCACTTCAAATAAAGTTGAGTATTTTTCAACTTAGATTGGTTGACATGGAGATGTGAATCAATCATATTAATAACTTCTAGATTACATTTGAAATCAACCAATCATCCTTCATATACAAAACAATATCCAAAACAATATCCATAATACATTAAAAGTGTATTATTAATATCATACATTTGGCATTCTATTTATAGGGCTAATGGTAACTACTTCTAAACTTCCAAAGATCCAATCAACCATGGATGAATGATAGTATACCTAGCTTCACATTGAAATTATGGTGTCCTTTGGGCAAATCAGATGGAGCCTACATAAACCCACCTCACTGTGAATTTACTTTCACATACTGCTTGTGAAGAGGAGTTACTTTCAAATATTCAATGTTATTTAGGTAGTCTACGCAAATGATTTTGGAAGCTGATCAATGTCTAAATGTTTCGACATGGTAGCTCAGCTGAAACAACCACAGATTGTTTCAAAACTAAGCGGGGTCCAAAGAGGTATGCATCTGGCAATGTAGATTATTTCTCACTGAAATGCATTACTCCTCATGTACCAGTAGGCTACGATCCCTTATTGATGTCACTTGTTAAATGCACTTCAATCTGTGTAGATGAAGGGAAGGATATAGGTTAAAGAAGGATTTCTAAGCCTTGAGACAATTGAGACATGGATTGTGCATGCGTGCCATTCAGAGGGTGAATGGGCAAGACAAAATATTTAAGTGCCTTTGAAGGTGCCAGGAGCACCAGTTTGTGTCAAGAACTGCAACACTTCTGCGTTTTTCACACTCAACAGTTTCCTGTGTGTATCAAGAATGGTCCACCACCCAAAGAACATCCAGCCAACTTGACACAACTGTGGGATGCATTGGAATCAACATGGGCCAGCATCCATGTGGAACATTTTCGACACCTTGTTGAGTCCACCCCCCGACGAATTGAGGCTGTTCTGAGGGTAAATGGGGGAGTGCAAGTCAATATTAGGAAGGTGTTCCTAATGTTTGGTATACTCAGTGCATATTGAATATATGATGACATTTTTTAAAATACATTTCTATTACATTTTCAACACAATTTCAACGTATACATAGCTTTTATGATTATGTCGACATTTCATTGGTGTAACAACCTGTTAATCAGGTTAAGTGAATGTATTTAGGTTGAAGTTTTACCCTAATTTCAATGTTTACAACACTGGTTGAAGTTAGATGAAAACACAACTGGTTTGTGACTTCTTTCAAATCCAAAGTATTTTCCACGTTGAGTCCACGTCACAATACGTTGACGAATTACATTGAAACAACGTTGATTCAACCAGTGTGCGGCAGTAGGTAGCTTCAATCCACTGCTTCTGTATGCTTATTTGACAACGTTAGCAAATAAGCAAAGGTTCCTAGTTAAACTAATGAAGCAGTGGTTTGAAGCAAGTCCATTCCCATGAAACACTTCAGAGGTAAGATTGCATTGCATGATATTGATGGGCTACTCAGTTTACACTCTACACAAATCCAGTAACCCAACATTCAAACTTGTTTAGAATATTTCAGTAAATAAAATCTAATATTGATATTTGAGATCTTTGCTTGATTAACATAAAATTAGAACATATCGTAATTACAGTTAGCCTACTGTTTAAGTCAGAACAAGCCAAATAGTAAATAATCAGCATAAACGTTGGAGAGAAAGCAGATATTGTGTCCATACATACAATAAGGACAGTTTTAGCAATGCATATAATTTGTGATATGAATGATTGACCCTGTATTCTGATTGTGACTCCTATGGCTACAGTTAAAGGGTATATTCTCATTGATGAGAATTAAAGGGATAATTCGTGATTTGATCTACTTCCCCAGAGCTTGTGGATACCATTTGTATGTAGTATGAAGGAAGTTGCTAACGTACGCTAGAGCAATTGCTACAGTACATAGAGTTAACGCAATGGCTGGAAGTCTATGGGTAGGTACCCATAGACTGCAGTCATTGCTAGAAGATACCCATAGACTTCCAGCCATTGCGCTAATGCTAGTTAGCATTGAATTGCGAAACTACCTCTAACTTCCTTCATACTGGTTACACAAGGTATCCAAGATTTCATCTGACTCTGGGGAAATAGATAAGGGGCCATTGCCAAAATCCCGAAATATCCCTTTAAGGATCATCTCGAGAGATTCTTGAGAGGTATCGATTCTTGAGACATAACTGTAATGTAAACTTGCTTATTTCTCACGTCTCGAATGCTACCTCCGGAGCTCGCACATGACACTCGCCCGACAGTTTCCTCCCTCTGAGCAGGGCAGTGTAAACAGAATTGTCTCGCTGAGCCCAACATTAAAAATACTAATAGCAGAACAATGTTTTTGAAACAGCTGAAATGTAAAGACATTTTCATTATATTTGAGACTTGTTTGATTGAGCTTTCACCTGAATTTGCAGTAACAGCCGGTTACGTTCTGAAATTGTCACCGTCGCTTTAAGAAAGGGAAGCTCAACTGCGTTTTCCTGCTTTGGCTGCTCAGTCACAATCCAGTTAAGAAGCATGCAGCAAGAAGCTGATCAACTCACCAGGAAAAACGTTTTCATTCGCAATTTTGCATTTACCTCATATAATGACTTCCATGATACTGATAAGATGAAGCCTGGTTTGTTCTAAGGTAACTTTAATGTGCTGAAATTGTACTTTTATTTTCGAATGAGAGGGGGAATTGTTCATGTTTGATATGCTAACATGCTATCTGTGTCATTGTCTTTCAAGCTACATTTAATGCGTGTACGAACATAAATAAAACCCTTAATTGTCTATATACTTGTGAATCGTTGCATTATTCAAGTGTAACTAATATGTTTTAGAGGAAAAGTTGTTTGCATTGTCGAACAGTACGCAAGGTTACAAGGTCAGTGATAACTGTGATACTGATTTTTACGGTAAAATTGGAGCTGCAGAGCCAGAAAGTGTATATACAATACCAATCAAAGGTTTGGACATACCTACTCATTCAAAGGTTTAATTTGTTTGTTTTTTTAAATACTATTTTCTACATTGTAGAATAATAGTGAATACGTCAAAATTATGAAATACCACATATGGAATCAAAATATAATATTTGAGATTCTTCAAAGTAGCCACCCTTTGCCTTGATGTCAGCTTTGCAGTTTCATGGCATTCTCTCAACCAGCTTCGTGATGTAGTCACGTGGAATGCGTTTCAATTAACAGGTGTGCCTTATTTAAAGTACATTTGTGGAATATCTTTCCTTCTTAATGTGTTTGAGCCAATCAGTTGTGTTGTGACAAGTTAGGGGTGGTATACAGAAAAATGCCCTATTTGGTAAAAGACCAAGTCCATATTATGGCAAGAACCGCTCAAATAAGCAAAGAGAAATGACAGTCCATTGTTACTTTAAGACATGGTCAGTCAATGTGGAACATTTCAAGAGCTTCAAAGGTTTTGCAGTCGTAAAACCCATCAAGCGCTATGCTGAAACTGGCTCTCATGAGGACTGCCACAGGAAAGGAAGACCCAGAGGTACCTCTGCTGCAGAGGATAAGTTCATTAGAGTTAACTGCACCTCAGATAGCAGCCCAAATAAATGATTCACAGAGTTCAAGTAACAGTCACATCTCAACACTCACTGTTCAGACTGTGTGAATCAGGCCTTAATGGTTGAATTGCTGCAAAGAAACCACTACTAAAGGACACCAATAATAAGAAGAGACTTGCTTGGGCTGAGAAACATGAGCAGTGGACATTAGACCGGTGGAAATCTGGCCTTTGGTCTGATGAGTCCAAATTTGAGATTTTTGGTTCCAACCACTGTGTCGTTGTGAGACGCAAAGTAGGTGAACGGATGATCTCCACATGGGTGCAAACTACCCACCCTCCAGGACACCTATGTCACAGGAAGGTCAAAAAGATAATCAAGGACATCAACCACCCAAGCCACTGCCTGTTCACCCCGCTATCATCCAGAAGGCAAAGTCAGTACAGGTGTGAAAGGTGGAAAATTCCCGAAAATGATGTCATGGCTAAAAAAGCTTCCGATATGCTAATTGACATAATTTGAGTCAATTGGAGGTGTACATGTGGATGTATTTCAAGGCCTACCTTCAAATTCAGTGCCTCATTGATTGACATCATGGGAAAATCAAGTCAGCCAAGACCTAAACATTTTTTTGTCGACCTCCATAAGTCTTGTTCATCTTTGGGAGCAATTTCCAAACAACTGAAGCTACCACGTTCATCTGTACAAACAATAGTACGCAAGCATAAACACCATGGGACCACGCATCCATCATACCACTCAGGAAGAAGAAGCGTTCTGTCTCCTAGAGATGAACGTACTTTGGTGCAATAAGTGCAAATCAATCCCAGAACAATAGCAAAGGACCTTGTGAAGATGCTGGAGGAAACAGGTACAAAATGATCTATTTCAACAGTAAAACGAGTCCTATATCGACATAACCTAAAAGGCTGCTCAGCAAGGAAGAAGCCACTGCTCCAAAACTGCCATAAAAAAAGCCAGACTACGTTTTGCAACTGCACATGGGGACAAAGATGGTACTTTTTGGAGAAATGTTCTCTGGTCTAATGAAACAAAAATAGAACTGTTTGGCCATAATGACTATCGTTATGTTTGGAGCAAAAAGGGGGAGGCTTGCAAGCCAAAGAACACCAACCCAACCATGATGCACGGGGGTGGCAGCATCATGTTGTGGGGGTGCTTTGCTACAGGAGGGACTGGTGCACTTCACAAAATAGATGGCATCATGAGGAGGGGAAATTATGTGGATATATTGAAGCAACATCTCAGACATCAGTCAGAAAGTTAAAGCTTGGTCGCAAATGGGTGTTCCAAATGGACAATGACCCCAAGCATACTTCCTAAGTTGTGGCAAAATGGCATAAGGACAACAAAGTCAAGGTATTGGAGTGGCCATCATGAAGCCCTGACCTCAATCCTATCTTAATTCATTCCTACTTAGAAAATGTGTGGGCAGAACTTAAAAAGCGTGTGTGAGGAAGGAGGCCTACAAACCTGACTCAGTTACACCAGCTCTGTCAGGAGGAATGGGCCAAAATTCACCCAACTTATTGTGGGAAGCTTGTGGAAGGCTACTGAAATGTTTGACCCAAGTTAAACCATTTAAAGGAAATGCTACCAAATACTAATTGACTGTATGTAAACTTCTGAACCACTGGGAATGTGATGAAAGAAATAAAAGCTGAAATAAATCACTCTCTACTATTTTCTGAAATTTCACATTCTTAAAATAAGATGTATGTAAACGTGTATGTAAACATCCGATTAAGGTGTATGTAAACTTCTGACTTCAACCTGGAGTGATTGAAAAACAAGTTTTTATGACTCCAACCTTAGTGTATGTAATCTTCCAACTTCAACTGTATGTACTGTTTTCTATACTATTCTACGGTATCTTAGTCCATTCCACTCTGACATCGCTTGTCCATATGTATATACCGTAATTTCCAGACTATAAGCCGCTACTTTATTCCCACGCTTTGAACCTCGCGGTTTATACAATGACGCGGCTAATTTATGGATTTTTCCCGCTTTCACAAGATTCATGCCGCCAAAAAACTGAGCACCGTCACATAATGTGACGTAAATCGAGCGCGCTCAAACTTCCCATCATTCTGATTACGGTAGTAATTTTGTCACCCTCATCATGGCAAAGACACGGAGAAATGCATATGATGCAGCTTTCAAGTTGAAGGCGATCGATCTGGCTGTTGGAAAAGGAAATAGAGCTGCTGCATGGGAGCTTGGCCTTAATGAGTCGATGATAAGACGTTGGAAAGCAGCCTGAGGAACTGACTCAGTGCAAAAAGACAACAACAGCTTTCAGAGGGAAGAAAAGCAGATGGCCCAAAGTATTTGCAGCCACTCGACATCAGTGTAAATCGTGCATTTAAGGTGGCGCTCCTTGTTCAGTGGGAGGCTTGGATGACAAGTGGGGAGAAATCCTTCACTAAAACGAGCCGCATGCGAAGAGCAACTTATGGTCAAGTCTGCCAGTGGGTCCTGACAGCGTGGAGCATTGTCAAAAAATCCACTATCATCAACGGGTTTCGAAAGGCTGGACTGCTGCATGTTGAAGGGGCAGCATGAGCTCAGCGGGGTATTTGCCTCCGGATGAAAGTGACGAGAGCGACAATGAAAACGATCCAACATCGGATGAAGCAATTCTGAGGCTATTCAACTCCAACACCGAAGGAGATGGCTTCAGTGGTTTCAGTGCACAGGAGGAGGGAGATAGTGACCAATGACTTTCTTGGTAGGCCACTGTTTAATTTGTTACAAGCCGTGTTTCGTTTAAAGGCTGTGTAAAGTTCATTTGTTTCAATGTACCGGTAGGCTTATAGACATGTGCGGCTTATTTATGTACAAAATACATATTTTTTTATAATTCAGTGGGTGCGGTTTATATTCAGGTGCACTTAATTGTCCAGCAATTACGGTAGTCTTATTTCATTCCTACTTAGATTTGTGTGTATTGGGTATATGTTGTGTAATTTGTTAGATATTACTTGTTAGATAATACTGCACTGTTGGAGCTAGAAGCACAAGCATTTCGCTACACCCGCACCTGTATGTGCCCAATAAAATTTGATTTGACTGGTTCCCACTGTGAAGTATGGAGGAGGTTTGATGGTGTGGGGGTGCTTTGCTGGTGACACTGTCAGTGATTAATTTAGAATTCAAGGCACACTTAACCAGCATGGC
Organism: Oncorhynchus keta; assembly: GCF_023373465.1. NCBI lineage: Eukaryota > Metazoa > Chordata > Actinopteri > Salmoniformes > Salmonidae > Oncorhynchus > Oncorhynchus keta. Next base: position 74,081,099 of record NC_068421.1, read on the forward strand.
TACCACAGCATTCTGCAGCGATACGCCATCCCATCTGGTTTGCGCTTAGTGGGACTATCATTTGTTTTTCAACAGGACAATGACCCAACACACCTCCAGGCTGTGTAATGGCTATTTGACCAAGAAGGAGAGTGGTGGAGTGCTGCATCATATGACCTGGCCTCCACAATCACCCGACCTAAACCCAATTGAGATGGTTTAGGATAAGTTGGACCGCAGAGTGAAGGAAAATCAGCCAACGAGTGCTCAGCATATGTGGGAACTCCTTCAAAACTGTTGGAAAATAATTCCTGGTGAAAATGGTCGAGAGAATGCCAAGAGTGTGTAAGCTGTCATCAAGGCAAAGGGTGGCTACTTTGAACAATCTCAAATATAAAATATATTTAGATTTGTTTAACACTTTTTTGGTGACTATGTTATTCCATTTGTGTTATTTCATAGTTTTGATGTCTTCACTATTATTCTACAATGTAGAAAAGAGTACAAATAAAGAAAAACCCTTGAAGGAGTAGGTGTGTCCAAACTTTTGACTGGTACTGTACATATTGTGTAAATTTAAATCTTATCACGCTGTCTCCTTAAATGTTTGTCAATGAGAAAAACCTCAAAGTAATGGGCAAAGCATTTACTATTATCAGAATGTTGAGGTGTGAGTTGTCTCTTTTGGTTTATTTTTATTTAACTAGGCAAGTCAGTTAAGAACAAATTCTTATTTACAATGACTGACTAGGAACATTGGGTTAACTGCCTTGTTCAGGGGCAGAACGACAGATTTCTACATTGTCAGCTCAGGGATTCAATCTAGCAACCTTTCGGTTACTGGCCCAACGGTCCAACCACTAGGCTACCTGCCGCCCCATTGGTATTGGGTTCAAAGTTCTGACTGACTGCTAAACAGTGTAAAGAAGGAAACAAGAAGACACATTTAACATGCGTCCATGTTGCAATATGGCAAGATTATCTGTAAGTAAAACTTCACTTAAATGTAGAAGAGGTAACTGCACTGCATACATTAGGTAAAAAAAATGAGATAAAAGGTTCTGAACTGACAGCTGTTCTAGCTTCAGCGAATGTTGTTGGCCTTTTTGCATCTCAAGTCGAGTTCTCTGTAACTGTAAATTCTGTAACTTTTCTGTACGTCTAAGTAACAAGATTTATCATCTACAGTATAGTATAGATACCAGTCTTAAAAAATAGAGAGAAGGGCTAGTAGGTCCATGTGCATATTAGGAAAACATATGTATAGCTTTAGAATATTTGTATTTATCTCTATATATTTCTATGTATCTATCCATATTTACATGTGCAGGATAAAGATCTAAAGTGAAAATGTTGTAAACAACCCTTTAGCTCAGGAAGCCACTGGAAGAAGCTCCGGAGGGGGCGTGGCCATGTGCTGCTCCAGGCTGGGGTGCTCATTGGATGAGGGATATGCATAATGCAAGGGGTGCTCATCATGTGGCTCAGGGTGCTCGTGGGTTTCGGGGTGTTCCAAGCAGGGGTGCCCATGGTGCTCCAGTGGCTCGTGGGCTGTGGTGTGCAATTTGGACATTGGGTGCTCCAGACAGGGGTGCTGCTGGGGGGGGAAGGAGGACATCTCTTTGTGTAGTCCCAGGACCTCTACCATGCCAGCCCCTGTATGAGGGACACTGGTGTGCATGAGGTGTCTTTGTAAGTGCTTGATCCAATCCTCCTGGACGGACAGAGGACCCTGGAAGACCAGGTCACAGAATCTGCATTGGAGAGAGTGCTAGGTTAGGTTTGGTTAAGGAAGGATAGGCTAGGCCAGGCTAGGTTAGGTTTGGTTTGCAGACATGGATACTATTTAGTAGGGGTGTAACAGTTCACCAAACCCACGGTTCGGTGCATATTGCGGTTTGGTTTTGGTACAGTGGTAAAATGAAATGGCATTCACATTGTTCAGCATTCACAATGTTACTTGCATTGTCTGTTGTGACCATATTGTTATGTTGGGCCTCTCAAGTTTCCATTCTGATGCTGCATTTGTAACCATGTAGGAAGTGGGAATCTACGAGTTGTGAAGTCATAAATACCAGTTGAATGCATTCAGAAATGCTGATTGGCTAATGGCCAACAAGCTGTGTCAACCATACACTAAAATGACAGATATCATGCTTGTAAACAAATGATAGAGTTCAAAAACCACATTAATAGATTGCTTTTTATAAATGTTTTGTTGTTGCATATAACTGCTGAAAATGTTGTTATAGAAGCCATTTCCTTAGTAGGTGACATCAGAGGATACCATGTGGGAGAAGTGGGTGCTCAGGATGATAGACGAGTTTCCCACTAGTATATACCAGTTGGAGGGGCGTTAGAGTAAATTTTTTCCCCCAGTCGTATGTGGTAAATTCCCACTTCCCACTTGGTTTGAACGCACCATGCAACTGCCTCCTTCAGTACCAGATATGCACTTGTGAATCTTATAATGAGGCTGTGTCTGTAGCACGGTACATCTACCACTCCAGGGTAATTTGATAGGTGGTCAATGCGTGTAATTCATTGTAAACTTAGGCTTTGGTTTGCTTATATAGAGCGGGTACTACATGTTTTCTGAAATGGGTGCAATGCAAGAGGGAAGTTCATAACGTGGTTCGAGCACTTTCACAAGGTGCTGAAACCCTCTATTCTCAACCTCCGAGAATGGGTGCATATGCGCAGCTATAAATCAATGGCTGTAAAAAAATATAAACATAGCCTACCTATCACTCTTGTAATTTCTTTAGCCCGGTCAGAATCAGCTTTGGTCCGGTCAGAATCAGAATCAGCTTGAATGCAGAGGGGAGACGATGTTGAGTTATTGTTTATTTGCGTTTCCATCTTGCTCCGGTAAACTGGGGTAATATCGGTGTAAATGTGTCAACATATTTAAGGTGTTGGCAGCTGCATAGGCTATTCTCGTTGAGTGTGGAAACATACTGTTAACATTGCATCCACAACTCTCTGTCTATCGCCATTGTAATCTACTGGGAAGCCAAAATGTTCCCAAACTGGAGATTTAAACGATGTTGGAGGATACTCCAATTCTGGTTTATCGACCCAACCACACACCATCGTACATAACTAATTCCTCACAAAAGGACAGTATGAAATGCGCAAATTAAGATTCGAATTTTGATTACAACATGTGCATAGGCTCTAGTTGTTTTAACAGAATAGCCTGAAATGTTTTTTGATTTACTCAAGAGGCAGAGGCCTATAGGCCTAGTGTTTTTATTGCGTAAATATAGTTTTTTAATGTTTTCATTATGGTTCACAGGGCAGACCGAACCGAGGTCCTGGTAGCGAACGGTTTGGTATGTACAGTTACACCCCTACAACTTAGTATCTGAGAAGGCAACACTATTCATACAATACAATATGTGGTCACAAGCTCGTTAAACATCTCAATCCAGAATCATGGACATTTTAATATGGAGTTTTGGGGCCTCCCGAGTGGCACAGCGGACTAAGGCACTACAGTGCTTGAGGCGTCACTACAGATCCGGGTTCGATCCCGGGTTGTGTCGCAGCCGGCTGCGACTGGGAGACCCATGAGGTGTCGCACAATTGGCCCAGCGTCGTCCAGGTTAGGGGAGGGTTTGGGCGGCCGGGATGTCCTTGTCCCTTCACGCTCTAGCGACTCCTGTGGTGGGCCAGGCGCATGCACATTGACACGGTTGCCAGTTGTACGGTGTTTCCTCCGACACATTGGTGCCGCTGGCTTCTGTGCAGGCCAGTCAAGTTCTTCCACACTGATCTCGACAAACCATTTATGTATGGACATCGCTTTCTGCATGGGGCATTGTCATGCTGAAACAGTTGCCCAAAATGTTGCCACAAAGTTGGAAGTACAGAATCTTCAAGAATGTCAATGTATGCTGTAGTGTTACGATTTCCCTTCACTGGAACTTAGGGGCCTAGCCCAAACCATGAATAACAGCCCCAGACCATTAATCCTCCTTCACCAAACAGGTAGCGTTATCCTGGCCAAACCCAGACTGCCAGATGGTGAAGCATGATTCATCCCTCAAGAGTGGCGAGCTTTACACCACACCAGCCGTCGCTTGGCATTGCGCATGGTGATCTTAGGCTTGTGTGCGGCTGCTCGGCCTTGGAAACCGATTTCATGAAGCTCCCAAGCAAAGAGTTATTGTGCTGACGTTGCTTCCAGAGGCAGTTTGGAATTCGGTAGTGAGTGTTGCAACCGTGGACAGATGATTTGTACGTGCTACGTGCTTCAGCACTTGGGGGGTCACGTTCTGTGAGCTTGTGTGGCCTACCACTACACGGCTGAGCAATTGTTGATCCTAGACGTTTCCACTTGACAACAACAGCACTTACAGGTGACTGAGGAAGCTCTAGCAGGACAGATATTTGACAAACTGACTGACAAACTGACAGAAACTTTCTGTCCAAAAATTATGCAGAAAAATTCATCCATGCTTCTGTCACTTCTAGGTTAGACTACTGCAATGCTCTACTTTCCGGCTACCCGGATAAAGCACTAAATAAACTTCAGTTAGTACTAAACACGGCTGCTAGAATCTTGACTAGAACCCAAAAATGTGATCATATTACTCCAGTGCTAACCTCTCTACACTGGCTTCCTGTTAAGGCAAGGTGCTGATTTCAAGGTTTTACTGCTAACCTACAAAGCATTACATGGGCTTGCTCCTACCTATCTTTCCAATTTGGTCCTGCCGTACATACCTACACGTCCGTTATGGTCACAAGACGCAGGCCTCCTAACGGTCCCTAGAATTTCTAAGCAAACAGCTGGAGGCAGGGCTTTCTCCTATAGAGCTCCATTTTTATGGAATGGTCTGCCTAACCATGTGAGAGAGGCAGACTCGGCCTCAACCTTTAAGTCTTTACTGAAGAGTCATCTCTTCAGTAGGTCCTATGATTGAGTGTAGTCTGGCCCAGGAGTGTGAAGGTGAACGGAAAGCAACGAACTGCCCTTGCTGCCTCTGCCTGGCCGGTTCCCCTCTCCACTGGGATTCTCTGCCTCTAACCCTATTAAAGGGGCTGAGTCACTGGCTAACTGCCGTCCCTACGAGGGGTGCGTCACCTGAGTGGGTTGAGTCACTGACGTGATCTTCCTGTCTGGGTTGGCGCCCACCCTTGGGTTGTGCCGTGGCAGTAATCTTTGTGGGCTATACTCGGCCTTGTCTCAAGATGGTAAGTTGGTGGTTAAAGATATCCCTCTAGTGGTGTGGGGGCTGTGCTTTGGCAAAGTGGGTGGGGTTATATCCTGCCTGTTTGGCCCTGTCCGGGGGTATCGTCGGATGGGGCCACAGTGTCTCCCAACCCCTCCTGTCTCAGCCTCCAGTATTTATGCCTTAGTTTATGGGTCGGGGGGCTTGGGCCTGTTATACCTGGAGTATTTCTCCTGTCTTATCTGGTGTCCTGTGTGAATTTAAGTATGCTCTCTCTAATTCTCTCTCTCTTTCTCGCTTTCTTTCTTTCTTTCCCTCTCTCGGAGGACCTGAGCCCTAGGACCAAGCCTCAGGACTACCTGGCCTGATGACTCCTTGCTGTCCCCAGTCCACCTGGCCGTGCTGCTACTCCAGTTTCAACTGTTCTGCCTGCGGCAATGGAACCCTGACCTGTTCACGGACATGCTACCTGTCCCAGACCTGCTGTTTTCAACTCTCTCGAGACAGCAGGAACGGTCGAGATACTCTGATTGATCGGCTATGAAAAGCCAACTGACATTTTCTCCTGAGGTGCTGATCTGTTGCACCCTCGACAACCACTGTGATTATTATTATTTGACCCTGCTGGTCATCTATGAACGTTTGAACATCTTGGCCATGCTCTGTTATAATCTCCACTCGGCACAGCCAGAAGTGGACTGGCCACCCCTCATAGCCTGGTTCCTCTCTAGGTTTCATCCTATGTTCTGACCTTTTCTAGGGAGTTTTTCCTAGCCACCATGCTTCTCCACCTGCATTGCTTGCTGTTTGGGGTTTTATGTTGGGTTTCTGTACAGCACTTTGAGATATCAGCTGATGTATGAAGGGCTTTATAAATATATTTGATTTGATTTGTTGGAAAGGTGGCATCCTATGACAATGCCACTGAGCTCTCCAGTAAAGCCATTCTACTGCTACTGTTTGTAGATTGCATGGCTGTCAGCAACGGGTGTGGCTGAAATAGCTGAATCCACTCATTTGAAGGGGTGTCCACATACCTTTGTCCATGTAGTGTATATTTTAGAACCAATACATGACCATTTCACAGTATTAAAAGGGTAATCCAGGATATATTTGTGCCTTGTGGCCACAGGATGCACAACAGATCAAGACGCCAACAAAACCGACAAGTGACAGAAGCTTGTTGTGGTCCTACATACCTGCAGGTGAGTCTGTACATCTCCTCAACAGCAGGTGGGAGAGCTGAGAATAGTTTCTTCTTTGGTCCAGCCCTCAACCTAGGCTTCTTCTGTATACAGGAATAGGCTGGAAAACACAGACCATCTCAGTACAGGCCAAGTCAGTACAGACCAACTTACTACAGATTTACTCCATACAACTGATTGACACCAGGACAGAGAGTCACAGGTTGTGTTCCAAATGGCACCCTATTTCCTATATAGTGGTCGACTTCTGACCAGAGCCCTACCTATATAGTGGACTACTTCTGACCAGAGCCCTACCTACATAATGGACTACTTTTGACCACTACAGTTGAAGTCGGAAGTTTACATACACTTTGCCAAAAACATTTAAACTCAGTTTTTCCACAATTACTGACATTTAATCCTAGTAAAAAGTCCCTGTCTTAGGTCAGTTACGATCACCACTTTATTTTAAGAATGTGAAATGTCAGAATAATAATAGAGAGAATGATTTATTTCAGCTTATATTTCTTTCATCACATTCCCAGTGGGTCAAAAGTTTACATACACTCAATTAGTAGTTGGTAGCATTGCCTTTAAATTGTTTTTAACTTGGGTCAAATGTTTCAGGAAGCCTTCCACAAGCTTCCCACAATAAGTTGGGTGAATTTTGGCCCATTCCTCCTGACAGATCTGGTGAAACTGAGTCAGGTTTGTAGGCCTCCTTGCTTGCAAATGCTTTTACAGTACTGCCCACACATTTTCTATAGGATTGAGGTCAGGGCTTTGTGATGGCCACTCCAATACCTTTACTTTGTTGTCCTTAAACCATTTTGCCACAACTTAGGAAGTATGCTTGGGGTCATTTTCCATTTGGTAGACCCATTTGCGACCAAGCTTTAACGTCCTGACTGATGTCTGAGATGTTGCTTCAATATATTCACATCATTTCCACCTCCTCATGATGCCATCTATTTTGTGAAGTGCACCAGTCCCTCCTGTAGCAAAGCACCCCCACAACATGATGCTGCCACCCCCGTGCATCATGGTTGGGTTGGTGTTCTTTGGCTTGCAAGCCTCCCCCTTTTTCCTCCAAACATAACAATGGTCATTATGGCCAAACAGTTCTATTTTTGTTTCATTAGACCAGAGGACATTTTTCCAAAAAGTACCATCTTTTTCCCCATGTGCAGTTGCAAACCGTAGTCTGGCTTTTTTTATGGCGGTTTTGGAGCAGTGTCTTCTTTCTTACTGAGCGGCCTTTCAGGTTATGTCGATATAGGACTTGTTTTACTGTGGATATAGATACTTTTGTACCTGTTTCCTCCAACATCTTCACAAGGTCCTTTGCTGGATTGATTTGCACTTTTCACACCAAAGTACGTTCATCTCTAGGAGACAGAACCTCCTTCCTGAGTGGTATGACGGCTGCGTGGTCCCATGGTGTTTATACTTGCGTACTATTCTTTGTACAGATGAACGTGGTACCTTCAGGTATTTGGAAATTGCTCCCAAGGATGAACCAGACTTGTTGTTGTTTTTCGGAGGACTGATTTTTATTTTTATTTTCCCATGATGTAAAACAAAGAGGCACTGAGTTTGAAGGTAGGCCTTGAAATACATCCACAGGTACACCTCCAATTGACTCAAATTATGTCAATTAGCCTATCAGAAGCTTCTAAAGCCATGACATAATTTTCTGGAATTGTTCAAGCTCGTTAAAGGCACAATCAACTTAGTGTATGTAAACTTCTGAGCCACTGGAATTGTGATGCAGTGAATTATAAGTGAAACAATTGTTGGAAACATTACTTATGTCATGCACAAAGTAGATGTCCTAACAGACTTGCCAAAACTATAGTTTGTTAACAAGACATTTGTGGAGTGGTTGAAAAACAAGTTTTAATGACGCCATTCTAAATGTATGTAAACTTCCGACTTCAACTGCATATAGTGGACAACCTCTGACCAGAGCCCTACCTACATAATGGACTACTTTTGACCAGAACACTACCTATATAGTGGACGACTTCTGACCAGAGCCCTACCTACATAATGGACTACTTTTTACCAGAACACTACCTATGTATTGGACTACTTCTGACCAGAGCCCTACCTACATAATGGACTACTTTTGACCAGAACACTACCTATATAGTGGACTAATTTTGACCAGAGCACTATGGGGCTCTGGTCAAAAGTAGTCCACTATATAGAAAATAGGGCGCCATTTGGGACGCAATGTTGTGTACATTTTCTACAAGGAACATTTAATACTGTAATTTCAGAAATGTGCCTTTATTTTTTTGATTTTTCTGACCAGGCTCAGAGAACTTACTTGTTCCTTCCATCATGGCGATCCTCTTCCTGCGTGCGTAAGCGCGAAGATGATTGGACAAGCTAACAGCACTGGGGAAGGTTGTGTTACAGTGAATGCACATCTTCTTATTAGATTCATTTCTCTCTGGAAAAGTGAGACATGTGAAAGGGAAAGAGACATTTCAAAAGAAAGCAAAGCACACACAAGTTCAGTTCAAAATGTAAAATATGTTCAAAACACTCCTTAACAACACTTTTCTTGCAAGAGAATGCCTTTGAAATAGTGTCAAGAGTATAGCATTTTATTCAAATGCCACTAAGCCTCCGGATTACCTCGCTCCATTCGTTTTTTATTTCATTAACAGTTATCTTCCATTAGAGACATTTTGTTTGTTCAACTTCTACACACATTACATCTAAATAAATTGTTTGGTTTCAGGGTCTTTGATGAGCGTCTTTGACAAATATAATCTGGAGGTGAGTTGAAGTGACTAAGGAAAAATCTGAAGAAATATGGCTAAAAGTGACTACAGAGCACATAGAGATGAACATGAAGTAAACTGCTATTCCCTGAGTGCCATCACCTCTTCCTCCATCTGTTTTCATATTGGAAAGATCTGTTTTGCACTCTGCAGTTGGAGATGTATTGTTGAGAGTAATGTTTATCACAATCTAAGAACTCCAGGGTGCCTATTTTCACCTGGGTTTAGAATTTGATTTAGGCTATGATAAGAAATTCATACTGTGCTGATTGTGTCAATATTGCACATGAATTACAATAGTTTGGCATGTCACTACAGGCTAGGAAAGGTCTCTCAGTACACCCTTTAGAGCAGATTTGATTGGATGACAAGCCCACACCAAGTTTCTATGCAGGCTGTCCTGAAGCTACTGGCAGTGGTGTGAAAATTATAGAGACAGCTTCCCATTCATTTCACACCTAATAGGGGGGAAAACATCTGCTACGGAGGTGTTTTTTAACCATGACAAGCCACTAAAGGTTATTTAAATTACCTGCAAATCGTTTTCAACAATTGCATGTGCAAAATGAATCTCTTCTTGATTAATTAACTAATGCCCATAAAAAAGCTTAAGTATATATTATACAGTATTCTCCCCAGTGTATGTGTTAAATCTCCATTTAACATAACACTGATTACACCAAAATGGTGTAAAAGCCTTAGTTAGGTGATTAAATCTGAATGTCAGAGTCAGTCTATTCTCCCTTTTAAGGTTTCAGCTTTCAGCTATAATGTAAAAAGTTACTATGACATTCAACAATGTCAGCCACAGAACGGCTAATCATTAGAATCTAGATTAGAATCTATATATTTTTTTGTATTTTCTGTTGTTGTATTTTACCCCCCTTTCCCTCTCAATTTCAATTACGATCTAGTCTCATTGCTGCAACTCCCCAACAGGCTTGGGAGACACGAAGGTCGAGTTATGCGTCCTCTGAAACATGACCACCCAACCGCGCTCCTTAAAACTTGTTAGGGCCGTGGTTCCGAGGTGGGAACATCAATCAGCGGAAATTTCATGTGCGCCACGTATAGTTTTTAATAAAACTCAAACTTTCATTAAAATACACATACAATGTACTGAATTAAAGCTACACTCGTTGTGAATCTAGCTACCGAGTCAGATTTGTAAAATGCTTTTCGGCGAAAGCATGAGAAGCTATTATCTGACAGCATACACCCCCAAAGTACTGCAACGCTACTTAAAACGACAGATTTTGCGATAGCCGGGGGCTACTGAAAACGCAGAAATAAAATATAAAACATTCATTACCTTTGACGAGCTTCTTTCTTGGCACTCCTAGATGTCCCATAAACATCATTTGGGTCTTTTTTCGATTAAATCGGTCCATATATAGCCTAGATATCGATCTATCAAGACTGTGTGAACAACGGAAAAAAATAGCGTTTTCTAACGTAACGTCATTTTTTTAAATTAAAAAAGTCAACGGTAAACTTTCACAAAACACTTCAAAATACTTTTGTAATGCAACTTTAGGTATTAGTACACGTTAATAAGAAATAAAATTGATCATGAGGCGATGTCAATTCCATAGGTGTCTGTCTGGAAATAATGTCTAGATAAATCTCAACCAAAATATCCGGTCGGATACCTGAAGAAATGGCTTGTCTCTTCTTCGTTTGACCAAGTAACAAATAGTAGGCAAATGCCAAGACTGTTGACATCGTGTGGAAGCTGTAGGTATTGCAACCTCGACCTCATTTAATCTGGTTCACCTTTAACAATTCTTGGAAGTGGCACATGGATATTTTTTTCCATTTTCAGTGATCAGATTGTCCTGCACTTTTCGAAGAAACGCACGTTCTGTTATAGTCACAGCCGTGATGTAACCAGTTTTAGAAACGTCTGAGTGTTTTCTATCCACACATACTAATCATATGCATATACTATATTCCTGGCATGAATAGCAGGGCGCTGAAATGTTGCGCGATTTTTAACAAAAAGCTGCGAAAATTCGCAGCCTCCCTAAGAGGTTTTAACACCCGCCCGCTTAACTCGGAAACCAGCTACACCAATGTGTTGGAGGAAACACCGTTCAACTGACGACCGAAGTCAGCCTGCAGGTGCCCGGCCCGCCACAAGGAGTTGATAGAGTGCAATAAGCCAACTACAGAGCCGGCCCCCCCGGCCAAACCCTCCACTAGCCCGGATGACGCTGGGCCAATTGTGCTGCGCACTATGGGACTCCCGGTTATAGCCAGTTGTGACACAGCCTGGGATCGAACCCGGGTCTGTAGTGATGCATTAGACCGCTGTGCCACTCGGGAGGCTCCGATATCTGATTTAGACATCTTTATTAATCTTTCTGCGAAACGGACGGAAACTGTTATTTGGACAGAGATTAAACAAAGGTGTGTAAACACAGCTGATGTGCTCCCAGAACCACATCAAAAGGACGTGACAGGTTTTAATTTCAATTTCAAAGCCAATTTATTATTTTTGTGTGCGTTACAATAATAATGTTTTCTGGTGACTTCAAGGTTGCTGACAGAAGAGCAGACAGAGTACTGGGATATTATGATGATGCTCACATACATATTTAATGAAGCTCAATTTGAATGACAGTTTGTGATTTAACATGAGTGCCTGTCAATAATAAAACACACAAAACAGCTGCGGAACAAGACAAGTTTGTGTTTCATTATGGCAAGCTGATCTACTGTAATTGGAGGGTAAACTACTATCTTAACTCTCTATCATTGCACTCAATAAAACTGTTCTAAAAATCACCTAAAATAATCATACCTATCTGCAAAGGACTAAACTGATCAAGCCTATGAACACTGTGAAAAGAACAGACTGGCGACCCAATTAAGCTAATAAAGCTGTCTGTCACTTCTATCCATCATCTATCTGGCTTAACTGGCTTTCTTGTCTTCTTTGATTCTACATCACTTGAAACAGACTGATCATATGTCATATATGTTTTGCTGTCACAGAGGGGCCTTATTGCACTACAATAATCAGTACCATTAATAAAATATATTTGGCAGATAAAGTAACTCTGTAGTTTTTAACTGTATAGTGTTTCACTCTGTTACTTCGCAGAAAACAAATGATATTTTGGCTATGTAGGTCCTTTTATCCACTGTTCAAAATCGTATCACAAAAAAAAAGTATTATTTTTTCTGGTCGCTAAAAAGACATGATATTCTGATTTGTATAGAAATTAGCTGTGAATCTGCTTACCTTGGGCCCAGTGTGGTTCCAGATTGCTGGCCTGTTGGTTCTGTCTCTCCTCAAACCTCTCTTTGGTCACAGTAAAGTGATTCCTATCTGCTACATACGATCTGCTGTTATCCCTCAGCTGCCCCTGCTCCATGTCCAACTTCTTCTTCCTCAGCAGCTCTACTAAAGTGCCCTGGGAAGGTTCCCTGACCCCTCGTATCTGTAATAATAATAATAATACTATTAATAACAATAATACATTTTACTTGCGCCTTTCAAGATACCCAAGGACACTTACAGAATAAAAAAATATGTAATTACAAGCAACATAACTAAGAGTAAAAGTACAACACACAAAAGAACATAGCACCAAAAAACAACACAACAACTGTACCTCTATACTCTTCCTTTCAGAAAATAACTCCTCTCCCTTAACTTCCTCCTGCCTGGGTGTAGTTGCACTGGGCCCCCATGAAGTGGAATTGCCATCCTGGCCTGGCTGGCAGCCATGTTGGATCTTCACAGGGAACCCTGTGGGTGTCAGGAAGAGCCCATCACTCCCGATGAACTTCTGGGAGATGATTGGTCGAGAGAGGAACTGCTTCCTGTTCAGATTTCAAATGAAACACAACAATGATATAGGATACACTAGTCACAACATATAGCAAGGGAGGTACATGAAAAAGTACAATGACATAAAAGTAGAAAAAATGAAAAATACATTAAAATTAAGACAAATTCAAAATAAATATATAGCTGATATAAGATAGAATATTCTATTATATCCCTAAAAGGTGTAAACAGTAACTTGTGGAGGAATTGTTTATAGTACCTGTTGAGGGTCTGGAGGATGTTCTGGTGTTCCTGCTCATCCTGTAGCAGCTCGTTAAGGATACACACTGGACTCTTACTGGTGCTGGTGGTGCTGGTCTTCCCTATCCGCTTTAGATGTCCCCTCACATGATTGGAGAGGCCCGTGTTGGTGTCAAACCAGCCACAGCACAAGGGACAGGTGTGCTCCGCCTGAGACTCCGGCTTCTCAGCTGTAACATGAAGATTTAAAAAAAGGTTTTAACACAATATCTATATTTACATGAACATTTTAGTAATTTAGCAGATGCTTTTACCCAAAGCGATCTAGGTAAATTACTATGTAACTTTGTGGTAACTTTGTGGTAACTTTGAATATTACACACTATCTATAAAAGAATAACACGACACACTTGACTGTGAAAAAAGCAGTCACAAATATTGTTAGATGTGATTACAGATTACTTTTATTACAGATGAATTACCCTATTACAGTACAATAAGAAACAATAAGTAATTGAATAAAGACAGGGAAAATATAATAAGTTGCTCACCTTTTTTGATCCTCCGTGCCACAGAGGGGATCTTCCTGCGTATGCGTGGCTGTCGGTCCTGTGAAGCTACCTGCTCAGGTGACACCACGTGGCGAGCATCATAACTCAGCCCCACCCTGTGCAGGTGCCCTCGCACGTGATTGGACAAGCCCACCCCCGACTCAAACACAGCAGGACAATAGGGGCAGGACTTTCTTTCTGACCCACATGGAGGGGAGACGTCATACTCATAGGAGAGACTTTGGTTGTGTGTTTTGGTGGTGGTGGGTGACTCCGGAGAATCGTCACACACTGAGCTTTCTATACACTCCTCTTTGATGATAAGCTTCTGTATGTCATCGCTGTCATACTCCCCCTCCTTGACTTCAGTCTTTTCAAAATGGTGGTCAGCCTGAGTAGCGTTCTTTTCAAAATGTCCGACATCAGCGGCAGGTGCAGGATCTTCTTTAACAAAAGAGCCCCTCTGTCTGCGTATGAAGTAGCTACGGGCATAGGGATTCCTCTCATTCTCACTACTATCCAGGAAATTGGCTGTAGCCTCGCTGGTGTAGGCACTAAAGTCATACGTATCCTCATAATCATCATCTTCTGTGTCTTCAGGAGTGGTAGTCTCTCTTAACTTTGGGTTCAGTTTTGGAAAAACATTATCAACCACCTTGTCCACAGTGTTGCGGAATGGTGTGGACATTTTTCGTTTGGATGGAGACTTTCGGGTAACAGCTTGGGACTCTGACTTCCTGCAGGTCAAGTCGTTGCTATCTCCCTGACTCTTGTCAGAGTCATAGCTATGATTTAGCATCTGGCCTATTTTAGCCATCTTGGATGTAACCAACACATCAACATTTGAGGGATATTTTGTCCTTTCTGAGATTCCTGAAATGACATGGTCGTATTGTTGATTGTCTTCCTCAACATAAGGGAGACCTGTTGTCACGTCTATTTTCTCTGTTGGTTTGGGAGATAATTTGTTTGGCTTGTCGCTCCTCCACATAGATGGTGACAGCTGTTTTGTTGAGCTGCCAAGACTACATTTAAACTGTGAGGCAGTAAGATCTTTATAATACTTCTGTGCGTCTGCTTTGTTTCTCGTGTAAAAGTCAGCTACACTACTAGACCAAAAGGGCAAATCTGCTCTTTTCCAGAAAGCAGGCTTTTTAATACAGAACTTTTGCTTCAGCTGTAGGAGTTTTAAATCTGCTTTTTTGGACGGGCCAGCTAGCCTATATTGATCTTGATGGTCAGATGCTTTGTTAAACGGTGGACTTTCACATTCATCTTCACAAAACTGGTGTATTAGGTCACAATGGCTCTTCAGGTCATTTTGATTCTGGGTGCTGAAAGGGCACACTTTACAGTGAAACACAACAGATCTTGATTCATTATCTTCATTGTTATTTGTAGGAAACTCTGACTCCTCATCTTTGATCATGTTCTTGTACTTGTACTGCAGTGTGTCACAATGCACCGCGTACAGGTGTGCTTCAAGCTCCCGTTCTGTCAGGGCCATGTGGTTGCACTCCTCGCAACAGTAATAACGTTTGTCCTTCTCATGTGTCTTGGCGTGCTGGACGAACGTCTTGGGGCAGTTGGTCCCGAACACACACTGCGGGCACTGCAGCTTGGCGTTCCTGCCTTCGTCTCGGAGTTTGTTGAGTCCCTGTATCTCCTCCATAAGTTTCTCCCGTCTCTCCTGGTGGATAATCATGTGCTTGAGGAGGGAGTTGCGATCGCGGAACGAACGCCCACACTCCTTGCATATAAAAGGCCTTGGAACGTTCTCGTGGTGGCGTATCTGATGATTATGCCCATCTAAATGATACATCATATGTCTATGCAAATGCCTTTTCTCCTTGAAATTAACATTGCACTTTGTGCATGGGAAGAACGATGGTTCTTGTTCGGATTGCTCTGTCTTTAGCTGCTTGGGTTTTCTACTAAAGAGGGAGTCGGAGTGATTGTCTTCGTGGCAATCTGCTCTTATAATCAGTTTCTTGATGATTACAGGACTGTCACTGGGATGCTCTTGACATGAATTCACAGAAGATTGTACATCAGCCTTTTTACAAGGGAAATCCTCATCATTTACGTTGGCGATGTCAAAATCCTCGTCATCATCTTCCTCCTCTTCAATATGCCACTTTTTGTAGGTGTGATTTGAGCTGCTGTTGTAAACTTGTTCAGGAGAGCCTGACGTACCCACCAGGTGTATTTTACGCTTCCTCTGTCTTTGGCTGGCAAGCTGAGGCATCACTCCCACTCCCGCAGTGTTTTCCTGTAAGCTGTTGTCAACGTTACGATTGTTCCACAACACCCGTATAAGCTCTTTCTGAGAATCCCAGTGTAGTGAGTCAGCCCCGTCAGAACCGTCCGACGAGCTCTCAGAGGACTCTGTGGTGTGTAAGTCCCATATAGATCTAGCTCTAGCCTTGACTCCCTCAGCCGTCCATATTTGGTTAATTGGCGTTTGGTGAGGCTGTGGACTGTGGTCTGACAAGGTGGTGTCACGGGCCTGGTAGGGAAGTTCAGCCTCACTCTCCCCAGAGTCAGATGGTGACGTGTTGTTGGCCTCTGGCTGCGTGGTGGCTAATGTTTTCAGAACAGGCCCTGGCCCTGCTGGGTTCTTCAGGGCGTCTGATTGAAGCTCACTGGGTGGCGGTAACACCTGAGGGCTTGTGTCCCTCCCTGCTTGCCATAGTTGGGTGTCCTGGGGCTCCACCAGGACATTGTTGGGCGTTGTGCTGTCTTTGTTCAGGCCACAGCTCTCCTCTGAGTTAGGGTGTGAAGCAGGTCCATTAACAAGTGCTACAAAAGGTAGTGAATGGGCTGCTTGGGCTGTGTGGGGAACAGCAGGGACACTGCTGGGTACAATTGGACTGGGCTGTGCTCCATTTAAAGGGTTTGGGAGTCTGTCAGAGGACAGCTGCTCTGACAACCTTGCAGCATTGTTCTTAAGGGAGGATGTGTGACGCTGTAATGGCTCCTGAGTGGCAACGGAGCTATTACACAATGGTTCCACCACATCTCCTTCTTTGTCCTCTTGTGCATTTGGCTTTATATCAGCCATCTCCCCAGTATGTTCTGAGAAGAGAGAAACAGAGAAAAAACACCAAATCAGCTTAAAACATACTCAATAATTTATATTGTGTTTTGAGGGCTAAAGGCGATGAAAAATGGATGATTAAAACAAGTCTAAATGTGGCAAAAGGAAATATATACAGCCCAACCCATAACACTTGTATTGGTTCAAAGTCAAAATGCAGGCTAATATTATGTTGAATAACAAACAATTATTATTCCTTATACACACAGAAAATCAGTCAGTGTTCAGTGTCAGCTCTGCCTACTTTCTCTCCAATTGTTCCACACAATGAGAGTTTCATCCACAGTACTCTTCTGATCGGCTCTCTGGTACTGCATTATGATTTTCCTAACACCCTAGTCCACCACTTCTCTTCACAACAAACCCTGCTGTTAGCCTCAGATACCCTGGTGAGGGCTCTTAATTACCATAGCACACCTCTGGGATACAACCTTCCTGTTCCTCCCCCGAACGCTCCCAGACGCCTGCAAAAATTGACCAATTTCCATGTGAACAAAGTAGACTTCCAATGAGATCATACTCAGTCTTAGCACTCTGTGATGGTGCTAACACGGGTCCCAGCACGACACTGTTGTTGCTCCAATCCTGACAAATTGGCATGCGTCGGGCTACACAATCTGTCTGTCTCACATACACTCACACAAACACACGCATGGAAACACTCCCCCTCCCTCACACACACACACACACACACACACACACACACACACACACACACACACACACACACACACACACACACACACACACACACACACACACACACACACACACACACACACACACACACACACACACACACACACACACACACAGGTATACACATACATAAAGAGATATAAACACACATACATCTATAAACACACACACACCCATGAACACACACACAAACACACACACACACACACAAACATTATGGTTGGGAATTGCTAGGGGCCTCACGATACGATGTATTACGATGTATTACTGTTCTCACGATTCTCATGATTCTATATGTATTGCGATTTGATGCTCCAAACATATTGCTCACTATAGGTTTATGAGAAAACAAGTTTTGATCAGTCAGAAAAATAAAATGCTGAAAACATGTTGGCAAACTATTTTGGAAGATGGACACCAAGCTATAGGATGCAAGAGTATTGCCACAGGTGCAGCCAACAAATCGATACTTTGAGTCAAATACCGATATAATGAAAAATAATATCACAATACGTCTCGATTTCCCCCCCCCCATCACTAACAAACATATAAACAGCAATCAACATTTGACAGATTGCAAAATGTAATATAGACTCAACTGTTGAACATGTTAAACAAGCCACTTAAGAGAGTGAAAATACATTAATAAAATATTCTAATATTTAACACTCTTCCCAGCCTTGTAATAGCCAAGCTGTGAGACTGAGGCGATGTGATGTATTTTACAGCTTGGTACAATGTGAAGTGTCCAGGCAGGGTTGTTGTAGCCCAAGCTGATAGACATAGACTGCATCTCAAATGGCACCCTATTCCCTATTTACTGCACTACTTTTGACCAAGGCCGATAAGGGCTCTGGTCAAAATTAGTGCACTTTATAGGGAAAAGGGTGCCATTTGGGTGGAACTATTGTGTAGTCTACAATGTATGCTCAGTGGATTTGACATGATCCAGTGTTGGCTGCTCTCTGCAGGAAGCTACGTCGCTAACAAAGTGGTAAATTCAGTGTTAATGAGTGGCTTCACTGTTACCACCTCTGAGGTAAAACCTTCCGAGCTCCCTCCGTCTGCTGTGGTGTTACTGTAGGGGCTTGGGTTAGCAGGGAGGGAGAGGCAGAACAGACGCTCTGCATTTAAAGCTAACTTCACTGCTACCCCCCGAACAGCAGGGTGGCAAAGCCATCAGAATATGATTTCAGCTTCAAAGGCTCATTAGTGGGGCTACTAGCATGCGATATGACTCTCTCTCTCTCTCTGCTCCATATATAACAACCAAAAGCAAACATTCAGGGTTCAACAGGGATGCAATTGAAAACATATTTTTTGCTTCTATTTACTTCATTTAGTCAATGTTAAAAGGCTGACTTTGCCTTTCTGGAAGCTATTTGCAAGGATTATAATCTTAAATACATTTAAACCGTATGCATAGATCGATCTGTATCTTATCAATGAGATGTATTACCATTAATCCAGCTCTGCATCATTCCCTAAGACATTTTATATGAGAGAATGTTCAGTAATCATCATGTTCTAGAATTCTCTGAAATGGAACGGTTATGTTCAGCCAAATTCTACTGAAGGAATAACAAGAGCTCTTACTGAAACACCTCCCAGATATGTATAATATGTTACTTGGCTTTTTCTTTCTTTCTTTTAATATTTTTTCACGGGTCTATCAGCACTTTCAGGAACACTCGTATAGCACCTTATCTTGAGGTTACTACAGAAGAAAAAGGGAGGCGATAATTGCATATTATCATTATTATTCTGGATTCCCTGAAGATACATAAACCTTTCTGAGATATTTAATAACCAGCTTGTCTCAATGACCCATTATCTTTAAAAGCATTGTAGAAAAGCATTTAAAACTTTAAAAGTCTTACTCTTGACCCTCACCAAAACCTGCAAAAAAATATGACATTTATTACATTTTTTATTGCAATTTTGTGTTACAATTACAAAAATAACGAAAATATCTCTGTTGCTCCATTCATCACCATATTTATCATAATGTCCAGGAAATGGCTAAAATATCATGTGAATAGCCTGAAAACATCACAAAAGAGTGCCAGGCTAGCCAGTCTTAACATCAGTAGAGAATCAGTGCTAAAGGCTTTTGAGTTTGGGACTAGTGTCCAAAGGAATTCCCTCTTCCCAACTAGGACCAGTCAACCAGACCAGTTCAACCACTGGAGCTGTCTGGATGGATCAACAGACAGCCACCCATCCCCATGTAGTATGTCTCTGCCTCTGCCTTCAGTGGGAGAGAAAACACACATCTAAACAACAAGGGGGGGCGGCGCTGCCCCTCAAGTACTGCAGCAGCTCCACAACTTCCTCAGCTAATGGGAACTATTGATTTATTTGACACATAGTGAATTTATGAAGCTGCCTCTCAAGTGTGAGTATCAAAACCCACGGATCAAAATAAACAGGCAGAGATTCAGTCTGACTCTTCAGCAGTCCCAATGAGAGGAGAGCACAGCACTGTTCTCCTCAATGCCACAGTGAATAGGAAAGGCTTGGTTCAGTTCATATGCTGCAGTGTGGTCTAAAGCCTACAGTTAACCAATAACCACATAGACCCAGCGACACCAGATATCTTTGCTTAGGATGGGGTAAGCTTTTGAGGCATTAACAAGTTATATACTTAAACAAATGATAGTTAATATCACAGACTGCACCTTTACCCAGACAGACCCATGCAGAGACACAAGAGAAACAGGCCCAAAACGATTAGTGTAGCCTACAACTCTCATAATAACACAGTAATAATAACACAGCTATTCAGCAACTACTGTAAATTTAGAGCTCACAATTATGAATTTGCAATAAATTCAATGGTGCTTGTAAAGAGAATAAAGAGAATAAAGTGGGCAGTTTCATACATCAAATCAAATGTTATGTGTCACATGCTTGGTAAACAACAGGTATAGATAGACAAACAGTGACATGCTTGCTTAAGGGCTCTTCCCAACAATGCAGAGAGAAAAATAGAAAATAATAAAAAGATAATATCACAAGGAATAAAAACACAATGAGTAACGCTAACTTGACTATACTGTATACACGGGGGACCAGTACAGACTCGATGTGCAGGGGCACGAGGCAATTGAGGTAGATCTGTACATATACTGTAGGTAGGGGTAAAGTGACTAAGCAACAGGATAGATAATAAGCAGTAGCAGCAGTGTGATGAGTCAAAAGAGTTAGTGCAAAGGGGGGTCAACTCAGATAGTCCAGGTAGGTATTTGGTTAACTATTTAACTAGCTATTTATCAGTCTTATGGCTTGAGGGTAGAAGCTGTGCAGGGCCCTGTTGGTTCCAGACTTGCATGACGTTTGTAGATGACATGACGTTTGGCTTGATTAAGTTCATTTTTATCATCCAGATAGCTTGTCAACAAAAGGTAATCTACATCACAATAACATCCACTCTCTCTAGAGGGATTTTGGGGTATGATTATTTACGTCTGTATCCTGATTTGGGGTGTGATTATGTATGCCTGTATTAGAGGTCGGCCGATTATGATTTTTCACCGCCGATACCGATTATTGGAGGACCAAAACAAGCGATACCGATTAATCGGCCAATTTTTTGTTTTATTTATTTGTAATAATGACAATTACAACAATACTGAATGAACACTTATTTTAACTTAATATAATACATCAATAAAATCAATTTAGCCTCAAGTAAATAATGAAACATGTTCAAGTTGGTTTAAATAATGCAAAAACAAAGTGTTGGAGAAGAAAGTAAAAGTGCAATATGTGCCATGTAAGAAAGCTAACGTTTAAGTTCCTTGCTCAGTACATGAGAACATATGAAAGCTGGTGGTTCCTTTTAACATGAGTCTTCAATATTCCCAGGTAAGAAGTTTTAGGTTGTAGTTATTATAGGAATTATAGGACTATTTCCCTCTATACCATTTGTATTTCATTAACCTTTGACTATTGGATGTTCTTATAGGCACTTTAGTCTTGCCAGTGTAACAGTATAGCTTCCGTCCCTCTCCTCGCTCTTACCTGGGCTCGAACCAGCAACACAACGACAACAGCCACCATTGAAGCAGCGTTACCCATGCAGAGCAAGGGGAACAACTACTAGAAGGCTCAGAGCGAGTGACGTTTGAAACGCTATTAGCGCACGCTAACTAGCTAGCCATTTCACTTCGGTTACACCAGCCTCATCTCGGGAGTTGATAGGCTTGAAGTCATAAACAGCGCAATGCTTTACGCACAACGAAGAGCTGCTGGCAAAACGCACGAACGTGCTGTTTGAATGAATGTTTACGCACCTGCTTCTGCCTACCAACACTCAGTCAGATACTTAAGATACTTGTATGCTTGTATGCTCAGTCAGATTATATGCAACGCAGGACATGCTAGATAATATCTGGTAATATCATCAACCATGTGTAGTTAACTTAGAATTATGATTGATTGTTTTTTATAAGATAAGTTTAATGCTAGCTAGCAACTTACCTTGGCTTACTGCATTTGCGTAACAGGCAGTCTCCTTGTGGAGTGCAATGAGAGAGAGGCAGGTCGTTATTGTGTTGGACTAGTTAACTGTAAGGTTGCAAGATTGGATCCCCCGAGCTGACAAGGTAAAAATCTGTCGTTCTGCCCCTGAACGAGGCAGTTAACCCACCGTTCGTAGACCGTCAATGAAAATAAGAATGTGTTCTTAAATGACTTCCCTAGTTAAATAAAGGTGAAATATATATATTAATCGTCAAATCGGCGCCCAAAATACCGATTTCTGATTGTTATGAAAACTTGAAATCGGCCCTAATGAATCAATCTGATTAATCGGTCAACCTCTAGCCTATATCCTGATTCGGGGTGTGATTATGTATGCCTGTATCCTGATTCGGGGTGTGATTACGTATGACTGTATCCTGAGCAGACGCACTGCACTCAGTCTTGTCAGCCTGAATCATGGTAATGTAATTACACAAAGCCTTTGATAGCCAAACAATGTCATCCACTGCTAGAGTAAAAAGACATGTATTTGACTCAAACAGTTCTAATGAGAAGAAATGCATTAGTCACAAGTGCACTACTTTTGACCAGGGCTGACAGGGCTATGGTCAAAAGTAGTGTACTATATAGGGAATAGGGAACTATTTGGGACACAGACACTGTTATAGATTAAAATTATATATTAATAGCCTATGTTCTAAAATAGGTTGTGGTGTGTATATTTGGACTCAGTAAACAAAGGTTCGGGAAAGAATGTAAGAATAATAGAACATGCCTTGAGCCTTCTTTCTATTCTATGGAACAATAACAAAAACAGAGAGAAAAAACGCTGATTACACACCATGAAGGCAATAGTGATGTAAAGTTGTGGCAATGTTGAGTGGACTCAAATTCATCTAGCCAGAAACATGCTCTGAAAGCAAGCCCCGAATTTCACTAAACAAAAGAATAATACATCCTGTCAGTAAAAACCAAGTGGGCTAGTTTCCTTTCTCAGAGTTAAGACTAAAGAGCATGTAAAAAACTACACCTCGCACCAAACCCCCAAACCTTTTCATGCCCTTTTCTCTAAAAAACAGAAAGAGAATAAATTAAATGGCTGTGATGGAAGAATTACTGATGAAAAAAAGGTGTAGAGAGAACATTGGGAGTGATAAAAGAGGACAGGGAGCGAGTGACAGTTGGGTTAAGACAGAAGTCATGTTCAATAGCAGGTAGCAACATCAAACGTTTGAGTTCACAGGGAACCTACGCAACCTTGTCTAGCACAAGGCTTTTCTGTTGTGTGGAGTAGATTATATCTGTTCAAACTGCTGACATGGCCTCATTTTCTGCCCGTAGTGTTAGAGAGGGGATTAAACTATATAAACTTTGAAGCTTTAAACAATACCTTTCAAAATTAAATGGATTAAGGGAGGGATGTCTGATGGGGATTTCCCTGGGCTTTGTTAGTTTTAAACTTCTCTCCTTTTTAAGGAGAAGAAAAAAATCTTAGGTCTGAGGTTTTTTTCAAGCATTCATGTGACCGTTTTAGTGAGTTCTCTCTCTCTCACAATGAGGAGGAGACCAGGGCCAGTGGCCACAGAGGAGCAGCTACTTTCCCTATGGGCTCTGGTCAAAGGCAGTGTTCTATATAGGGAGTAGGGTGCCATTTGGGACACAGTCACTGTGAATACTACAGCAGACAGATGGTTCATGAACATCATATCTGTTCTGTTTAGATACACACAAATACTGAGAAGAAAACAGTCACTGGTTAAGTCCCAAATGGCACTGTATTCTCTATATACAGTAGTGCACTACTTTTGACCAGAGCCCTATGGCTCTAAATGGGGAATAAGTTGCCATTTGGGACACACTCTAACTAAAGCATATCGCCGCCACACTCATCTACTCGGCTGGTTCTGGCAAGCTGTGCAGTGCTGTTCATGCCTGTTGAAAATGGCACATTTCCATGTACCACTGTGTTTGTTGCATCCTTCATGACATGAGCTGTTGATTCATATCTTCTCATCTGTTTTGAATGTGTGATGTAGGCCTAGATGTAGAATGCATTGGTAGCTTTGCTATTTGTATTTATTTATTTTATTTATTTATTAGTTGTATGGATTTAGGCTTTTAGTAAATGTGAGAGCTCACCATATATACAGTGCCTTGCGAAAGTATTCGGCCCCCTTGAACTTTGCGACCTTTTGCCACATTTCAGGTTTCAAACATAAAGATATAAAACTGTATTTTTTTGTGAAGAATCAACAACAAGTGGGACACAATCATGAAGTGGAACGACATTTATTGGATATTTCAAACTTTTTTAACAAATCAAAAACGGACAAATTGGGCGTGCAAAATTATTCAGCCCCTTTACTTTCAGTGCAGCAAACGCTCTCTGGAACTTCAGTGAGGATCTCTGAATGATCCAATGATCCAATGATCCACCTGTGTGTAATCAAGTCTCCGTATAAATGCACCTGCACTGTGATAGTCTCAGAGGTCCGTTAAAAGCGCAGAGAGCATCATGAAGAACAAGGAACACACCAGGCAGGTCCGAGATACTGTTGTGAAGAAGTTTAAAGCTTGGATACAAAAAGATTTCCCAAGCTTTGAACATTCCAAGGAGCACTGTGCAAGCGATAATATTGAAATGGAAGGAGTATCAGACCACTGCAAATCTATCAAGACCTGGCCGTCCCTCTAAACTTTCAGCTCATACAAGGAGAAGACTGATCAGAAATGCAGCCAAGAGGCCCATGATCACTCTGGATGAACTGCAGAGATCTACAGCTGAGGTGGGAGACTCTGTCCATAGGACAACAATCAGTCGTATATTGCACAAATCTGGCCTTTATGGAAGAGTGGCAAGAGGAAAGCCATTTCTTAAAGATATCCATAAAAAGTGTTGTTTAAAGTTTGCCACAAGCCACTTGGGAGACACACCAAACATGTGGAAGAAGGTGCTCTGGTCAGATGAAACCAAAATTTAACTTTTTGGCAACAATGCAAAACGTTATGTTTGGCGTAAAAGCAACACAGCTCATCACCCTGGACACACCATCCCCACTGTCAAACATGGTGGTGGCAGCATCATGGTTTGGGCCTGCTTGTCTTCAGCAGGGACAGGGAAGATGGTTAAAATTGATGGGAAGATGGATGGAGCCAAATACAGGACCATTCTGGAAGAAAACCTGATGGAGTCTGCAAAAGACCTGAGACTGGGACGGAGATTTGTCTTCCAACAAGACAATGATCCAAAACATAAAGCAAAATCTACAATGGAATGGTTAAAAAATAAACATATCCAGGTGTTAGAATGGCCAAGTCAAAGTCCAGACCTGAATCCAATCGAGAATCTGTGGAAAGAACTGAAAACTGCTGTTCACAAATGCTCTCCATCCAACCTCACTGAGCTCGAGCTGTTTTGCAAGGAGGAATGGGAAACAAATTCAGTCTCTCGATGTGCAAAACTGATAGAGACATACCCCAAGCGACTTCCAGCTGTAATCGCAGCAAAAGTTGGCGCTACAAGGTATTAACTTAATTGGCTGAATAATTTTGCACGCCCAATTTTTCAGTTTTTGATTTGTTAAAAAAGTTTGAAATATCCAATAAATGTCGTTCCACTTCATGATTGTGTCCCACTTGTTGTTGATTCTTCACAAAAAAATACAGTTTTATATCCTTATGTTTGAAGCCTGAAATGTGGCAAAAGGTCGCACAGTTCAAGGGGGCCGAATACTTTCGCAAGGCACTGTAAATACTTTGGGGCTATATGCATGATACAAGCAATTGCTATGATCATGATCGGGCATGCTCAGATTGCACCCTGTCTTTTTGTTGAGATGGAATTATATAAAATATAGGCCTATAAAACTTTGTCACAGCCACTTTTCTGTAGTCACACACGTGACCAATCACATGAAAGAGATGTCAGTGTCAAACTCCTCTCCAAACGGAGGACAGGCTCCTCTCTCTGCCGAGTGAGCAGGCATCAGCACGCTTACATCTGGAGGAATGTCAAGCATCGCACATATCAGGATGAAAAATCTCTCATTACCTTTCTTTAAAAACGTAACATGAATATCTGGCTCCATCAGTCGTACAGAGTACATGGCAAGGATGGATCAGGCAGAAGGGGGTATAACAAGGACCTCTCACTAGCTAGCTACAGTACAAAGCAACCCAAACTCAATTGATTCAGCATTATTCATCATCAGTAGAACAGAGCATTGTCCCCCATTTAAAGTACTTTATACTTTTAAATCTGTGTGTTCTCCGATAATATTATTCCGTTTTAAAATACTTTCGGCAATTAGTGTATTCTCCAGGTAAAGAATGTGTAATCTAGCAGGCCGTTAGAGTGTTGTTAGATTGCTACACCTACTGTGTGGCAGCTGAGCTGAACTATATGGCTGGCCAGAAGTGGGGATGTGGTCCTTAGTCCTAGGCCCATAAACAAGAAGTAAATTATCTGCAAAGACTAACAATAATAATAACAACTGCCCATGAACTGTTCCTGGTTCGAATGAAGGAAAATAACTTTCCCCTTCCAAGCAAACAATAAAATAATAAAAAACACATAGATATAGCTAGGGATACAAGTAAGTAAACACAAACCTTTCCAATCAAACATAATTGTATTTATTAACCTTTATAATCTAACCCACAATGCACTCTGGGTGATCAGAGACACTGAGCAACTTGAACGCACTGACCCTGACAGCAAAGGGATTCCCTCTTGTCATTTCTCAAGGTCCACCTATCTAAGCTGTGCATACAGTACACACACATATACATTGAGATATACACACAGACCCCCCCACAAACACACACACATAACATGATTATTCAGTGGTGCTTGTCAATTGCACCTTTCCAGCGTGGATCAAAGAGTGGCTTGCACCAGGGGTTCTGCACCAGGACCAGTCATTAAGATGGGCCTGCCACTCTACCAGCCCAGCCTCCAAATAAATCAAAGGGTCGGCCGGGGAAGAAAAGAGGCTAATATTTCCTCAATAACCCCAGAGAGGCTCCATGGAGAGATGCAAATTGCCTCCCAGGAGACCCCAGGGGGATGTGGAGGACAAGGGAAGCTGGCTGGGAGGCACCGCACTGGGGAATCTAATGAGTATAATGGTAAACGTATACAAGGAGAGGTGGAGTAGGAGGAGAAAGTGCTCTCTATTCATACCAATTAATATAATCTTATCAATGGAGGTACACCGTGGAGAGGTGGGGTGGGCTGGCGTCTACCGTCTAACCCTTAGCCACTGATCACAGGCGAGGGTTTGACACACACACACACACACACTCTACACACACACACACCCCACATCCATCCTATGAGTATGTGTATTAATCAACAGAGACTAGGCCCCGGTCATTAACCCTATGGGAGGCTGGTCAAGCCTGGGGGAGTTTAAGGAGATTTTAAAAACCTCCCTCCCTCTCATTTCCAGATCAAAAGAAACCAGAAAAATCAAAGAGGTTCACAAATGTCCCTTTTTGACGACTGACTGACCCCCCCCCATTGTTCTGAGATATTTTATTTTATTGTAAGGATGTAGCAACATTACAACTGTACTAAATACCATTGGAAGTAGTCTTCTTCCACCTGCTATCTGTGATTTTAAATATAGATTCATGAATTATAGACAGAGCTTATGGCATCTATTGCTAATGCATGATATGACTATAACATGATATAACTTCATCTATTATGCTGCTGCGAGCGTGATTGCATCAGTTTGTGAGCGTTCAGAAAAAATATCCACAGAATACTGTTTTCATGAAGGATGATTTAATCTTTCATTCCTTTTATTGAATTTGTTAGTTTGTTCTTTTCTTCTCACTAACTTTCCGATGCTGTGGGATTCATTTCAAGTTGACTCTTCAAAGACTCTCAGTCAAATGTTCGCCAGGCAGTGCTTTCATCAGATTTACTCACATTGAAAACCTGATTTGGAAGCCCTAAAAATATTTTAATCTCTAACGATTCAGTTTATTACAGTTAAATACTATTAGTCACTATCAATCAGTCAAACATGCAGAGTGAGAGTCTGAAACGATAACTTATAGCTTGTTCAAAACATTTGAATCTCTAACGATTCAGTTTAAGACTATCAATCCTTACTCTCAACCAGCTGAACATGTGTATCTGTAAGACACACTCCCTTAATCGCTTTCTGTTTAAATATGTATTTTTATATCTTTACATCAATAGAGCAAGATATGAGTAATAAAGTAGAGATTGACCAAATCCTCAATTACCCCTACAAGTTATCTATCAGATAACTGAGTAGTGGTTTGAGCTAACATTAATCTATGATTGTCATAGTCACATGGGAGTACTTGTCAGATGTGTATCATGAGAGG
Organism: Oncorhynchus keta; assembly: GCF_023373465.1. Classification (NCBI taxonomy): domain Eukaryota; kingdom Metazoa; phylum Chordata; class Actinopteri; order Salmoniformes; family Salmonidae; genus Oncorhynchus; species Oncorhynchus keta. The sequence goes on from NC_068421.1 coordinate 74,109,495, forward strand.
TATATTACTGTAACCTGATCATGTGTATAACTGGACCTCTTCCAATACCAACAGTAACCAACAGATGGCCCTGCTGCAGCCTTCCTGTCCTGTACACACAGGTGGACTGGACACAACACTTCACAGGCAGAAACTCAACACACAACACAACACTAGAAGACTGAACTATGAAAGGCAAGATTCTGTGTACTTCATGATGTTATATATGAGCCACTTTATATGGATTTACTGTATTCTAGTCATGGCTCATCCTATATTTATTTATTTTTTTTAAAAAAAATTCACCTTTATTTAACCAGGTAGGCAAGTTGAGAACAAGTTCTCATTTACAATTGCGACCTGGCCAAGATAAAGCAAAGCAGTTCGACAGATACAATGACACAGAGTTACACATGTAGTAAAACAAACATACAGTCAATAATACAGTATAAACAAGTCTATATACAATGTGAGCAAATTAGGTGAGAAGAGAGGTAAAGGCAAAAAAAGGCCATGGTGGCAAAGTAAATACAATATAGCAAGTAAAACACTGGAATGGTAGTTTTGCAATGGAAGAATGTGCAAAGTAGAAATAAAAATAATAGGGTGCAAAGGAGCAAAATAAATAAATAAATTAAATACAGTTGGGAAAGAGGTAGTTGTTTGGGCTAAATTATAGGTGGGCTATGTACAGGTGCAGTAATCTGTAAGATGCTCTGACAGTTGGTGCTTAAAGCTAGTGAGGGAGATAAGTGTTTCCAGTTTCAGAGATTTTTGTAGTTCGTTCCAGTCATTGGCAGCAGAGAACTGGAAGGAGAGGCGGCCAAAGAAAGAATTGGTTTTGGGGGTGACTAGAGAGATATACCTGCTGGAGCGCGTGCTACAGGTGGGAGATGCTATGGTGACCAGCGAGCTGAGATAAGGGGGGACTTTACCTAGCAGGGTCTTGTAGATGACATGGAGCCAGTGGGTTTGGCGGCGAGTATGAAGCGAGGGCCAGCCAACGAGAGCGTACAGGTCGCAATGGTGGGTAGTATATGGGGCTTTGGTGACAAAACGGATTGCACTGTGATAGACTGGATAGACATCCAATTTGTTGAGTAGGGTATTGGAGGCTATTTTGTAAATGACATCGCCAAAGTCGAGGATTGGTAGGATGGTCAGTTTTACAAGGGTATGTTTGGCAGCATGAGTAAAGGATGCTTTTTTTGCGAAATAGGAAGCCAATTCTAGATTTAACTTTGGATTGGAGATGTTTGATATGGGTCTGGAAGGAGAGTTTACAGTCTAACCAGACACCTAAGTATTTGTAGTTGTCCACATATTCTAAGTCAGAGCCGTCCAGAGTAATGATGTTGGACAGGCGGGAAGGTGCAGGTAGCGATCGGTTGAAGAGCATGCATTTAGTTTTACTTGTATTTAAGAGCAATTGGAGGCCACGGAAGGAGAGTTGTATATAACTACTGCTTTACACACCTTATCTATTCATATACTGTTCATACTGTCTATACACACCACTGTATATATTTATTTATACACCGGACTCTGACATTGCTTGTTCTGATATTTCTCAATTTCAGATTTTTTGATTATGTGAGTATTGTTTTTTTTGCTAGTTATTACTGCACTGTTGGAGCTAGAAACAAGCCTTTCGTTGCATCTGCGATAACATCTGCTAATCTGTGTACGTGAACAATAAACATTGATGTGATTAGAAGAATAACTGTACCAATGATAAAAAGATATTGTTTTACTCCTATCTTCATAATATCAAACACATATTCCAAATGTCTCAGTAGGATACTGTAATTTACCAGGTAGCAGTCCTTCAATGCAATTTTTTAAAGATTTGTAATATAACCTCTACAGTCAGAATTATGAGATTATGTTTAGTACAGCGGCATTAGTATGAACAGCTGACCATGCAGCGATCTTACCCCTCTTAAGAAGTGAATAATACTCAAATCAGAACAGGACTTAGTTTAAGGGAGCATTTGCACTGCCCTAAAAATGGCATACAAATCCTTCAAAAATATAATATGAAAAAATGTCCCTGATCTATCCTTTTGAAGGTCATTTATAAATCAAGCTGGCAGGAATGTGTCTAGAATGAGCTGATTAGATGAGGATTTGTCTCCCTGAGATGGTTGAGAGGAGAGAAAGGAAGGTTCATCACTATGTAACAACTAACCATAAGTATAACGGTAGGCTCAGAAAGCAGGGAGCACCAGTGACTAGATCAATTAAAAAGTGGTCAGATGAAACAGACGCTAAGCTACAGGACTGTTTTGTTAGCACAGACTGGAATCTGTTCTGGGATTCCTCCAATGGCATTGAGGAGTACACCACATCAGTCATTGGCTTCATCAATAAGTGCATTGATGACATCGTCCCCACAGTGACCGTACGTACATACCCCAACCAGAAGTCATGGATTACAGGCAACATCCTCACTGAGCTAAAGGCTCGAGCTGCCGTTTTCAAGGAGCCACCATAGCCTGTGCCCTGTGCCCAAAAACACTAAGGTAACCTGCCTAAATGACTACCAACCCGTAGCACTCACGTCTGTAGCCATGAAGTGCTTTGAAAGGCTGGTTATGGCTCACAACAACACCATTATCACAGAAACCCTAGACCCACTCCAATTTGCATACCACCCCAACAGATCCACAGATGGTACAATCTCTATTGCACTCCACACTGCCCTTTCCCACCTGGACAAAAGGAACATCTATGTGAGAATGCTATTCATTGACTACAGCTCAGCGTTCAACAACATAGTGCCCAAAAAGCTCATCAATAAGCTGGGACTAAACACCTCCCTCTGCAACTGGATCCTGGACTTCCTGACGGGCCACTCCCAGGTGGTAAGGGTAGGTAACAACACATCCGCCATGATTATCCTCAACACAGGGGCCCCTCTGGGGTGCTGCACAGTCCCCTCATGGACTCCCTGTTCACTCATGACTGCACGGCCAGGCACGACTCCAACACCATCATTAAGTTTGCCAATGATACAACAGTGGTAGGCCTGATCACCGACAACGACGAGACAGCCTTTATGGAGGAGGTTAGAGACCTGGCCATGTGGTGCCAGGACAACAACCTCTCCATCAACGTGATCCAGACAAAGGAGATGATTGTGGACTACAGGAAAAAGAGGACCGAGCACGCCCCCATTCTCATCGACGGGGCTACAGTGAAGCAGGTTGAGAGTTTCAAGTTCCTTGGTGTCCACATCACCAACAAACGAATATGTCCAAGCACACCAAGACAGTCGTGAAGAGGGCACGACAAAACCTATTCCCCGTCAGGAGACTGAAAAGATTTGGCATGGGTCCTCAGATTCTCAAAAGGTTCTACAGCTGCACCATCGAGAGCATGGTTGCATCACTGCCTGGTATAGCAACTGCTCAGCCTCCGACCGCAAGGCACTACAGAGGGTAGTGCGAACGGCCCAGTACATCACTGGGGCCAAGCTTCCTGCCATCCAGGACCTCTACACCAGGCAGTGTCAGAGGAAGGCCCTAAAAATTGTCAAAGACTCCATCCACCCTAGTCATAGACTGTTCTCTCTGCTACCACACGGCAAGCGGTACCAGAGCGCCAAGTCTAGCCTGTGTAGCCCTATGCTCAAATCTCAAAAATGTCACATCCAACTCTGAGAATAAATGGGAAATTTAATTAGGATGGCCACAACCTTGATAGATATCACAGAAAGGTCCAGCTACCTTGTTACTAATTTAGTGGCAAACTTCTGCTGTTACCCTCTCAATCAATACAAACACAGGGCTTACATTTTTGGTTAATTGGCGCTCAATGAGTGAATAGCTTCCACATCAATAGAACATTCTTCCGGCCTTGGTTGTATTGATCCTGGAATCTGCACAAGAATTTTCAAACGTCTTTTCTGATTGGGCCTTCTTGTCTGTGGTCTAGCATGTGGTTAATTTGGATGACATTATGTGGTCACATTATGAAGATTATATTATTACTACAGAGCTACAGAATGGAAATACAAATACTTTCTATTTCTTTTAAATATCACTAAACGTACCTGTATTTATATGTGCATTCAACATACTGTAGACTTGGTGTAGACGTATCTATTCAGTCATAAGTAAATCTTGTATACAGTTTGCTTCTTAGAAATGTTGTTTAATTTAGTATGGAACACAATTCAAATGTTTCAATCCTTTTTTCCTCTGAAATATTGCTTTTTTTTGTGATTGCCGACCTTCACTGTTGTCAGACTACAAATACTCCTCTAAAAATTATAGACTGCAATGACAAATCAAAAATAGTAATTAATCACTGTAATGCTTGCCTATTGTTATGTGCCATTGTTCATCTAGACCTGTAACTCAACTCGTCTGAATGGGGGGGGGTTAATTAAGGCATTAGTGATCATATTGTGCCCCTTAGTGGTGGGAACGCTCTGTAACCTGACAGACATGTTTGAGGAGAACAGACAGATTGGCTGACACTGTTGAGATACTTCAACAAGCCTGCGTTACTGGTGTGCCCAGTGAGTTTAGGGGTCAAAACCCCAGGAGACCTGCAAGGGGCTAGAACCCTCTCTCTACACATGATGCACTATATAGTCCCAGTAAGGGACCAACAGTGAATGTTGTGATTGTCCTGAGGACGTCCCCTGTTACCTTGGATATAGATCAAACGTACCATGAATGTATGTCCTATGGTCCTTCTGTAGCGCAGTTGGTAGAGCATGGCGCTTGTAACGCCAGGGTAGTGGGTTCGATTCCCGGGACCACCCATACGTAGAATGTATGCACACATGACTGACTGTAAGTCGCTTTGGATAAAAGCGTCTGCTAAATGGCATATATTATTATTATTATATTATGTCATTCAAGAAAATAGAATATTAATTTCAATATTACAATATTACTAGATCACATAACAACACTTAAAATCACAGTCATATTGTTTTGCGTCAATCTCTTCTTGGTCTATGTGTATGACTAGAGGTATAATCAGAGTAACAGGAAATAGACTTAACACTGCCTATGACCTGCCAAGCGTGGTGTAGTGTAGTGTATTGTTGGAGATGGCAGTGACAAATGGTGTGCGTCCCAAATGGTACCCTATTTCCTGTGGCTCTTGGTCAAAATTAGTGCACTATATACTGTAGGGAATAGGGTGCAATTTGAGATGCAGCGACGGAAGTGATATCTGAGATTTAATTTGACTCTGCTTAATCTAATCACACCTAGCTATAGTATTAGAGCAGTTCACAGCTCTGAGCTACAGTTTCAGGTGTTATGGCAGTATGTATGGAGAAACACAACTGCGTCTCACAATCATCACACCTCAACAACATACAGTCACATTATTGTGCGTTAAAATCCCTTTCATTCAATATAACCTGAAAAAAATGATCAGTCATGCATGACATCTTCTTAAATGTTGAATTTAATATGCATTCATTGAAGTATACAAAGATAAGTAAGTAGCCCTTTCCTGCAGTCAAATGACTAGCGGCCTCATGGGTGGAATGTTGTTAATATTTTTACAATTTCATAATTAATAAACATATATTTTTTTAAACAGCTTAAAATATTGTGTTTCTTTGTCAAATGGTTTTGTTATATTTCAGTCATAAAGTGTAATATTGGGAAGAACTCAACATTGAATACATTTCAACTCTATAGCTGACATATCTGACATGGTACAGGTGTATTTTTCTTAAGCCCATAACCATGTGTGTGAAGTGTATACTTTGGTTTCAAATTAGATTTGTTTAAGACTACCAAAACCCTGATTTAGCACACTACAGTAAAAGGTTATGGTTAATATGGTTCAGCACAAAATGCAATTGTAGACATGTTACTAATGCTTGTGGTTTACTAATAGATGATTCCAAAGCAGTCATTCCTTACCAATCTGTTCCAAACCATTGGTTCCACTCTACGGTCTTCTGAAAACCCACCTGTAATAAAGAAATAAAAATGGTCTTTATGTATCCACACAGTAATATAGCGTAGCATACAGTATCAAAACTTGAGTTTTAAAAGTGATACACAAATGTTCCCTTCAATGGCAATGGTACAATGGTAGTGTTGGCTACTGAAGTAGCTGTAATAGGACATTTCCTATAGATTCAATGGTTTATACTAAGAGGATATTGTCAATGTATGCCACATCATCCAATCATTCTGCCCTTATTTCCTTTTTGCTACTAAAATATATGTGGTCCTTGGTACTATATCCTTCCTAAGGATTACTAAAATATCTCATCTCTCACTGCAGCTGCTCATCTGAGTTGATAATTCAGGGCAGTGTACTCCCGTTACAGTAGTCCCTGGCGTCTTCATTTATAGAAGTATGAGCGCGTCAAGACAGCAGACTCAAGGTGTGTTCCAAATGGCACCCTATTCCCTACATAGTGCACTACCTTTGACCAGAGCGGCATATGGGGCCTGGCCAAGAGTAGTGCACTATGTAGGGAATAGGGTGCCATTTGGGATGCATTTCTGTACACATGATGTTTTGCTATGCCGTGCATTCTGCGTATTCTGGCGTCTTACATTTGACCTTGTCAAGTTACATATAATCAATGAGGATAACTTGCCTAGTCCATCTCATTTATTAAGTCAAACTGGGAAATCGGTTTACAAGGAGAAATTTGTTGTGTGTGTGTGTGTGTGTGTGTGTGTGTGTGTGTGTGTGTGTGTGTGTGTGTGTGTGTGTGTGTGTGTTTGCGTGCGTGCGTGCGTGCGTGCGTGCGTGCGTGTGTGTGTGTGTGTGCGTGACGCCAGAGTGTACAGTTGAAGTCAGAAGTTAACATACACCTTAGCCAAATACATTTAAACTCTGTTTTTCACAATTCCTGACATTTAATCCTAGTAAAAGGTCTCTGTTTTAGGTCAGTTTGGATCACCACTTTATTTTAAGAATGTGAAATGTCAGAATAATAGTAGAGAGAATGATTTATTTAAACTTCTATTTCTTTCATCACATTCCCAGTGGGTCAGAAGTTTACATACACTACATTAGTATTTGGTAGCATTGCCTTTAAATTGTTTAACTTGGGTCAAACATTTTGGGTATCCTTCCACAAGCTTCCCACAATAAGTTGGGTGTATTTTGGCCCATTCCTCCTGACAGATATGGAGTAATGGAGTCAGATTTGTAGGCCTCCTTGCTTGCACACACATTTTTAATTCTGCCCACAAATTTTCTATGGGATGAGGTCAAGACTTTGTGATGGCCACTCCAATACCTTGACTTTGCTGTCATTTTGTCACAACTTTTGAAGTATGCTTGGGGTCATTGTCCATTTGGAAGAACCATTTGTGACCAAGCTTTAACTTCCTGACTGATGTCTGAGATGTTGCTTCAATATATCCACATCATTTCCCCCTCCTCATGATTCCATCTATTTTGTGAAGTGCCCATCTATTTGGTGAAGTGCACCAGTCCGTCCTGCAGCAAAGCACCCCCACAACATGATGCTGCCACCCCCGTGCTTCACGGTTGGGATGGTGTTCTTCGGCTTGCAAGCCTCCCCTTTCTCCTCCAAACATAACGATGGTCATTATTGCCAAACAGTTATATTTTTGTTTCATCAGACCAGAGGACATTTCTCCAAAAAGTACCATCTTTGTCCCCATGTGCAGTTGCAAACCGTAGTCTGGCTTTTTAATTGCGGTTTTGGAGCAGTGGCTTCTTCCTTGCTGAGCGGCCTTTATGTCGATATAGGACTCGTTTTACTGTGGATATAGATACTTTTGTACCTGTTTCCTCCAGCATCTTCACAAGGTCCTATGCTGTTGTTCTGGGATTGATTTGCACTTTTCACTCCAAAGTACATTCATCTCTAGGAGACAGAATGCGTCTCCTTCCTGAGCGGTATGGCGGCCGCGTGGTCCCATGGTGTTTATACTTGCATACTATTGTTTGTACAGATGAACGTGGTACCTTCAGGCGTTTGGAAATTGCTCCCAAGGGCTGAATAAGACTTGTGGAGGTCTACCATTGTTTTATGAGGTCTTGTCTGATTTCTTTTGATTTTCCCATGATGTCAAGCAAAGAGACACCGAGTTTGAAGGTAGGCCTTGAAATATATCCACAGGTACACCTTCAATTGACTGAAATGATGTCAATTAGCCTATCAGAAGCTTCTAAAGCAATGACATCATTTCTGGAATTTTCCAAGCTGTTTAAAGGCACAGTCAATTTTGCGTATGTGTAAACTTCTGACCCACTGGAATTGTGATACAGTGAATTATAAGTGAAATAATCTGTCTGTAAACAATTGTTGGAAAAAATTACTTGTGTCATACACTAACTGACTTGCCAAAACTATAGATTGTTAACAAGAAATTTGTAGAGTGGTTGAAAACCAAGTTTTAATGACTCCCGCCTAAGTGTTTGTAAACTTCTGACTTCAACTGTAGATCAACTTTCACATAAAGTCAATATTATTTGAGGTAGGTCATAATCATAGATTATCATAATATGTTATAAATGCTTCGGAATTTGCATGAATTCCAGGTACAGTGTAACTGGGGTGCGTGACTCCCATAACTGAAAGGTGTTATTAATGTTCTATTAATGTGGGCATACTTAATTAGCAGTTGTTGTGGCAGATTACCTTCAAAGTGCAAAGATCCCATTGCCTTTAAAGTAGGCTACTGCAGGAATCTGTTTCTAGAACAATGGTTTACAGTTAACATTAGGGCATGCAGAGACATGATACCCATATAATGCATTTCACATATTGTGTTCATGTTTGAATGGAATGGACACAGTGATATTTATACATGCAAATAGCACTTGATTCTATGAGTATCTTTAGTATGGGAAAGGCATTCCATGACAGCAGAACCCCCCCAAAAAAATGTGGGAATCGATTATAATAGTATTTAATACTTTGAAACAATCAGTCTAAGTTTCAAATAGGTCAAGTGCATGATTCGTGTAAGTCTTCTAAAAAGTTGAGGAGGTAGCCTAGGGTAGTGGCTACAAATCTGACCTAATTAGTTGAGGAATGCATTGCTCCATGTTTGTTTGAATACTTGAAGTGTCAAATGACTAAAATATCAGACTGGCTGCAGATGTGACACGTATAGCTCTGTCTGGAGTTTGACAACACCCCCTTTAATTAAAAGGTATAGCACTCTGTGTTAAGTTATTGGGTACAGGTAGGCTACAGCCCCATTGCGTAGCTAAATAAACAACAAAGAGTCTATTGAGTAGCTGAAAGCTAAGAACTTTTGGAACGGTGCTTAACTACAACATACAGGACAATGGAGTGCTTAGTGAGTATCGGGTAACTTGACAGTGCACAAATTGGTGAATGGAAGTCAAGTCCATCAGTCCATACTGACCATTATGCATGTCGAGCCAACGTCTTGCGTTATCTCATCTCTATGCCAGTATGGTGCCAGTGTGTCCGCTGTAATTCCGTGCTCAATAAAACCAGGGCTACCACGAACCTCTAAACATGTCAACACCAGATACCCCAAATAATAATATATTGTCTATAGACGCGTGTATCGAAGCATGAGACCTACCTTCCCAATGCAGGAAACAATAACAATTAGCAAGTTTGTCATTACACTTGACACTGTACGTTTTTCGTCCTCCATCCATTACAGTGTCGCCATTTTGCTTAAAATTCTGCAGGTTAAACTATAATTCTGAGAGGGATGTTTGCAGCGGAGGGAAATAAATGTTAACGTTAGCTGAATAGCACGGCGCACAGGACTTCCTCTCTTTCGCCGACACTGCAAAAGGCAATGAACATAATGTAATAGAATCGATATTTTATTCCATTCATGTTCAATTTATGGCAATGGTCTTCACGACAAAAACTAGCGGTCCCCTATTCAAAATATGGACCATCCCAGACCCACTGTAGAAAAGTCGTTGGGTTAAATGGAGCTTGGAAGATGGCAATAACTGTAGGGGTAGAGTGATAATGTTGTCTAACACACACGGTGAAATGTTTGTTAGACAGTGGAATGTTACATTGTAGCCAGACACCATCAAATGTTAAATTAATTGTGCTGGACATGGATTTCACTCAACATTTTATTGGAAGGGTGGGGAAAATTACATTACTGTATACACACACACCATTAGCTTCCTGATTGTACCCCTTCTCCTCTAATTGAAATGTGACATCATACTATATTGTTTTATTGTAGTAGTATATTTTTACTTTGAACACTACCATTTCTTTATGCAGTACTTTACAAGTGACTGGGGCGGCAGGTACCCTAGTGATTAAGAGTGTTAGGCCAGTAACCGAAAGGTTGCTTCTTTGAATCGCAGAGCCAACTAGGTGAAAAAAATCTGTTGATGTGCCCTTGAGCAAGGCACTTAACCCTAGTTGCTCCTGTAAGCCTCTCTGGATAAGTGTCTGCTAAAATGTTCTGAAATCTATTCTATTCTAGGTATCCATTCCTGAGTGACTATATAAATCAGGAAAATACATTAAGCTCTTTATAGAGTCATTGGTAACAAGGCTAGTGTAGATATATTTTCAAACCAATGTATTTGTGAATTGCCACAACCTTATTGCAGTGGCATACAAGATTCAGCAGGGTCCGCAATTTATCAGGCTAATCCTCGACAAAGCACAGGTAGGCCTATTCTAGCCTATCTTGACTTATCTATTAAGTTCAAGGGGATCTAAAAGACAGTAAAGTTAGCTGCCAGCCAGCACAGCATTATAGTGTATAAAATCATCTTGTATGGGATTACAAGGCTGATAACTTTGATATGTATGTCGTTATATCCCCTGATTATGACTATGCTGTCGAAGCCGGCTGTTGCAGGGGTTCCCAAACTTTTTCACTCAGGGTCCTCCTTCCAGCATTGGGGAACATCCTGTGCCCCCACTGCATGCGCTCGAACGTGCCATGTCTATTTCTATGGGCACAAGCACTGTTCATGATACAAACGGTTCACACCCTTCTTGCTGGTGGAGAGAATTTTGCAGGTTTAAAGCTTATTTCTTGCAATTCTATACATTTTGCCATGTCTAATGTGTATTCATATGATATTTGACTGACAAAAAATGTACAGCAATATCTATGGGGTAAAAAACATAAATAAAAAACGTTAGCTGACACTGGCTAGTTGATCTGGACATTTCTGACAAGTTGTAAATAGCTCTTTAATGTATGCAATGACTTAGATGACAAGAGGAACTGATAATGCACTGCCCAATTTCAAAATTGCACCTTGTGCATTCTACTATTATTATTATATTATAGTAATTTTATAGCCGGACTGAGTTCCTGAAATATATATATATATATATATATATATATATATATATATATATATATTATATATATATATATAAACATGGGAACCCGAGCACCCCCTGCCGACCCCTCTGGGGGCGTGCCCCAAAGTTCGGGAACCACTGGGCTGTTGGATAGAATGGGGAATACAGCACCTTGGCCTAATGAGATAATCATTCTAGAATATAAGTGAATTCTAGAATATTCCATATTAAATATTTTACTGGTGAAAATGTGCTACTATTATATTTGTAATGCTTCGCTGCTCTCACACAAGTAAACCAGTCAGCTTTAACCCTCATTTATATTGTATAATGATGATAACAGACTGAGTGTACATTATTGATGTGATTACATTATTTATTTGACCGAGCACATGACCCCAACCATCCATCCCGTTACCGTTGCTGTTATGTTATGTATAAGTAAACAGCATATCAAATGCTTCCACAATAAAGCTTTTCAATATGTTTCAATCCTCTTGTGTCAGATAGGCAGTGTGTTTTCAACAGGCTAGTTAGATTTACACTGAACCAATGTTGGACACTCTTTGATATCAATATTATTACTGTTGGTCATCTGCAACGTTATGGTATATCTCTGCTCAAATTATATTAGGGACAAAGTTGGTTCAAGTTGGGCATTTCAAGCTACACATGAGAGTCATAATATACCATTTTACTACATACTGTACAGCATGGATACCACATCTTCCAATTGGCACCTCTGTACAGTCCTCCATATGGTTATTTTTCTTATCCTGCAATCTGGATCGTTTTGATTTCCTGTTAAATTGTTTATCTTTAGGGTCTTCTTTACTCCAGCATGAGACTTCATTTATATTTCATCACGAGATAAATTCCACTATCAGGGACAAGCTGGCGATAAATGTTTTCATTTTAAAGACCTTTGTTAAAAGAAAATCCAAATGATATTGCTGACAGAGCCTCAATTACAGTTAAACAGTACCTTCTGGATAATAGCCTCTGCCATGAGCAATTATAGCAGTAATACCTGGGAAATTGCTTGTTCTTCTTTTCCACCTTCTCCCAGGTCAGACTTGATTTAGCCAATCCCTGTCCTTCTTTCTAATCTAGTCTAATCTAATAATACTAGTCATTTAAATGTATATACAGGAATGGCTAACTGTGCAATGGTAACAATAGTGAACATTTTGTATTGATGAATCAGGGGCTTATTCTTCAGTAGTAATTATGTTTTTATCCCTAAAGGTTTTATGTCTGTCCTGTCGCACTACCAATGTGAATCTAATACTGGATCTTGCATGCCCCATTTAAAAAAACTAATTTCACCATCTGATGAAAGCAAGGTAAATCTTAGAATACTCTACTGTATATCACATGACCTAGGTTACCTTTGACACAAAAATATGTAATTGTCATCTATCATATTGTCAACCTTGATAGATGATACCTTGATTTAAAAAAGTAATGCCAAAACATGGAAATATCTCAAGCCTTGTACACCCTTTTTACCCCTAGGTGGGTACAACAAGCTCCCCAAAACTCTCACATTTGTTACATTATGAAATATGCATTCAATGAAGCAAATGTTTAGAGCAAAGTCTTTGTACTGTATGTAAAGTATGGAGATAATTATATTGGGATCAACAGCCATTATCTACAAGAAACAGTGTGTGGACACAGCTTCTGAAATGTCTGAAGTATTTGGCATATTGAATATTAATAGGAAGTGCAGAATATTTTGATTAAATTATTAAATGTGTTGATCATTAATCATTAATGCTGAAAATTAGGAATATTTGCAATGCAATACCAATTTATTTTTTAGGCATAGTTCTTTATTTAAGGGATGGATGGAGTTCAGAGATTCATCATACCGTATGTATTTAAAGATACATTCACATAAGATGAGAGTTTTTTTTTACTCAGTCTCTCTATAACCCATATACAATAATAATTAGGTGGGTCATGTCAAATGTACAAGTGTGTATTAGGAATGTGTGTTTTGCATATCCCAACTCCCGCTGTGATACCCTCAGAGAGTGGGGTCATGGCCAGGGTCTGAAATGATCAATGCTGATCCTGGAGCAATTAGGGTTAAGTACCTTGCTCAACAGGTTTTTCACCTTGAGGATTTAAACTAGGGACCTTTCGGTTACGGGCCAAACACTCTAACTGCTAGGCTACCTGCCACCCATAATGTATCGTTGTATGTACTCAGATGGAAGCGATAGCACAATGGTACTGTAGTAATCCCTCCCAAAGAGTGTTGTCTCTTTGTGAGAGATATCAGAATTGACACAAGGCCTCTGTTCTCAGAACATGAAATCATTCTTTTAATGGCCTGCCAAGTGTACGCACATTCCCAGAGTTTGATTTTGGTCTGCAAAACGAGTAGCTCAAAAACCTCAGACAATTTATTATGCTGTTTGTGCCTCACGCTACTAGTTATCCTCTGCAATTTATTCCCTACCTTGGGGTACAGTGAGCCATTTTCTCAATTTTTCAGTGGCTCACTTTTTTTTGTGATCCTGGGTGCTGCAGACTGCTGCCTCCATCCATGGTGTCAGAACATCACAGAAAACTACACCATTATACTGAAGCCAGTTAACAAAGAGAGAGGCAGAGAACCAGTCTAAAACATGGGGCAAGCGATAGAATACATAAGATTACAGAGTTTACCATTTCACTGGAGGATGGGAGGGAAGCAGGGAGGGAGGCAGGATGAGAGAGAGGGAGGGAGGGAGGACGAGAGGGAGGCAGGACAAGAGGGAGGAAGGCAGAACGAGAGGCAGGACGAGAGGGAGGGATGCAGGACTGGAGGGAGGTAGGATGAGAGGGAGGGAGGCAGGACAAGAGTGAGGGAGGAAGGACGAGAGGGAGGGAGGGAGGACGAGAGGGAGGACGAGTGGGAGAACGAGAGGGAGAAGATTTGCCTCTAACGTGGAGCATGGAGAGGAGGCTCTTGCCTGTGTTTCATCCCCTGTGCTGAAGGGTTGCATCCCAAATGGCACCATATTCCCTATATACTGCACTACTTTTGACTAGGGCCTATAGTAGTGTACTAAATAGGGGAATGGGTGGCATATGGGTCACACCCTATCTTTCCTGCTGCACAGGGATTCTGAGTCACTAATGAAAGCTGTTTCAGGCCTCAACACACGCATCAACCATAAACTCAAGGTCACCTGTGTGTTCTGCCACCTGTCTTAAAGACTGTTGCTCAAAATGTAGAATCTATTTGACGAATCCCTCTGGTATCACCATGTTTTCCTGTGTTTTTGTCCATGTTTTATTCAGAAAGGTTGGCTATAGCAGCTTCAGTCAGGCTGGAGTCCTCTAGCCGTTTTAGCATGTTAATTGGACAGTGACCTTGGTGTGTTATAGAGGTGTTAGCCTGAATCTCTCTGGCCTAATGAAATCACCTTTACTGTCCCGTTTTAGCATTTCTATACTTCCCTCTGACACTGCCAAAGGGGGAAACAGTAGACCTTTATTGTCATGATACACATTTTAACAATAAAAAGAAGGTTGTGGATGCGAAGGTAACCACCCCGTTCTGCCCCCGTCACACCCCCCTGGAAGTCTCTTCTCCGGAGCTGTAGATCCAGGTCACATTCTGCACAGGCGTTTCTTTACCTCTACTTTACACAAAAAAAATATTGTGGTCACCCCCCCTTCACATTTCTTACTGTCAATCGTGAATGATAATTCCTCAAGGTTTACCGGTGAAACTTTTTGACAACAATTTTATCTCAATCAGTTTCATGAGAATATCTTGAGTTATGAAGTGTTGTTTTAATTGACATACAGTTAGAGAATTTTCGAGCAGATGGTGTTAACAAGCTGTACACTCTTAGAAAAAAATGGTTCTTTGGTGTTCTATATTTAAGCAATAAGGTATGGGGGGGTGCGGTATATGGCCAATATATCAGGACCAAGGGCTGTTCCTCCACACGATACAACAAGGAGTGCCTGGATACAGCCGTTAACTGTGGTATATTGGCCGTACACCACAAACCCCGAGGTGCCTTATTGCTATTATGAACTGGTTACCAACGTAATAAGAACAGTAAAAATATTTTTGGGATCATAACTGTGGTATACGGTCTGATATACCACAGCTTTCAGCCAATCAGCATTGAGGGCTCAAACCACCCAGTTTGGATGAGATTAAAGAGCCCTACTAAAAAAGGTTCTATATATACAGTGGGGCAAAAAAGTATTTAGTCAGCCACCAATTGTGCAAGTTCTCCCACTTAAAAAGATGAGAGAGGCCTGTAATTTTCATCATAGGTACAGTTCAACTATGACAGACAAAATTAGAAAAAAAAATAATGAATTCATTTGCAAATTATGGTGGAAAATAAGTATTTGGTCAATAACAAAAGTTTATCTCTACAAACCCTTTGTTGGCAATGACAGAGGTCAATCATTTTATGTAAGTCTTCACAAGGTTTTCACACACTGTTGCTGGTATTTTGGCTTCCTCCATGCAGACCTCCTCTAGAGCAGTGATGTTTTGGGGCTGTTGCTGGGCAACACGGACTTAACTCCCTCCAAAGATTTTCTATCGGGTTGAGATCTGGCACCTGGACCTTTGAACTTTCATTGTTGTTTGGGATCATTGTCATAAAGACCCAGCCACACATCTTCAATGCCCTTGCTGATGGAAGGAGGTTTTCACTCAAAATCTCAAACATGGTCATTCATTCTTTCCTTTAACAGATCTCCACCTTTGGCAGCCCCAAAGACCAACCATGAGCTTTGTGCAAAGCATTCAAACCAGAAACAAAATTTATATTTTGGTTTTATCTGACCATATGACATTCTCCCAATCTTCTTCTGGATCATGGCTCTCGAAGACTGGACATGTACTGGCAATCTGGCACTGGTAAGCAGGCTTTGATTTGAGCTCTCTGCAGGAATTCACTAGGTCCCCTGTGGTTCTGGGATTTTTGCTCACTGTTCTTGTGATCATTTTGACCCCACAGGGTGAGATCTTGCATGGAAGACAGATTATCAGACCACTGATAATTTCTCCCAAGCTGCTTACCTCGAGTCTTCCCAGCCTGGTGCAGGTCTACAAGATCTCCTTTGACCCTCTTTGGTCTTGGCCATAGTGGAGTTTGGAGTGTGACTGTTTGAGGTTGTGGACAGGTGTCTTTTATACTGATAACAAGTTCAAACAGGTGCCATTAATAAAACGAGTGGAGGACAGAACCAAAGAAGAAGTTACAGGTCTGGGGACAGAAATCTTGCTTGTTTGTAGGTGACCAAATGCATTTTCCACCATAATTTGCTCTCTGCAAAGAGCTGAGACCAAAGTAACAAAGCCTACCATCAGTAACACACTACGCCGCCAGGGACTCAAATCCTGCAGTGCCAGACGTGTCCCCCTGCTTAAGCCAGTACATGTCCAGGCCCGTCTGAAGTTTGCTAGAGAGCATTTGGATGATCCAGAAGAAGATTGGGGGAATGTCATATGGTCAGATGAAACCAAAATATAACGTTTTGGGTAAAAACTCAACTTGTCGTGTTTGGAGGACAAAGAATGCTAAGTTGCATCCAAAGAACACCATACCTACTGTGAAGCATGGGGGTGGAAACATCATGCTTTGGGGCTGTTTTTCTGCAAAGGGACCAGGACGACTCATCCATGTAAAGGAAAGAATGAATGGGGCCATGTATCGTGAGATTTTGAGTGAAAACCTCCTTCCATCAGCAAGGGTATTGAAGATGAAACGTGGCTGGGTCTTTCAGCATGACAATGATCCCAAACACATCGCCCGGGCAATGAAGGAGTGGCTTCGTAAGAAGCATTTCAAGGTCCTGGAGTGGCCTAGCCAGTCTCCAGATCTCAACCCCATAGAAAATCTTTGGAGGGAGTTGAAAGTCTGTGTTGCCCAGCAACAGCCCCAAAACATCACTGCTCTAGAGGAGATCTGCATGGAGGAATGGGCCAAAATACCAGCAACAGTGTGTGAAAACCTTGTGAAGACTTACAGAAAACGTTTGACCTCTGTCATTGACAAAGGGTATATAACAAAGTATTGAGATAAACTTTTGTTATTGACCAAATACTTATTTTCCACCATAATTTGCAAATAAATTCATAAAAAATCCTACAATGTGATTTTCTGGATGTTTTTTCTAATTTTGTATGTCATAGTTGAAGTGTTCAACCTTCCCAAGTTCTCTCACGTCACCCCGCTCCTCCGCTCTCTCCACTGGCTTCCAGTTGAAGCTCGCATCCGCTACAAGACCATGGTGCTTGCCTACGGAGCTGTGAGGGGAACGGCACCTCAGTACCTCCAGGCTCTGATCAGGCCCTACACCCAAACAAGGGCACTGCGTTCATCCACCTCTGGCCTGCTCGCCTCCCTACCACTGAGGAAGTACAGTTCCCGCTCAGCCCAGTCAAAACTGTTCGCTGCTCTGGCCCCCCAATGGTGGAACAAACTCCCCCACGACGCCAGGACAGAGGAGTCAATCACCACCTTCCGGAGACACCTGAAACCCCACCTCTTTAAGGAATACCTAGGATAGGATAAAGTAATCCTTCTCACCCCCCCCCCCCCTTAAAAGATTTAGATGCACTATTGTAAAGTGCAATTTTTAAAAAAAAATCAATTTATAACATTTTTGACATGCGTTTTGTTGTTATTCTGTCTCTCACTGTTCAAATAAACCTACCATTAAAATTATAGACTGAACATTTATTTGTCAGTGGGCAAACATACAAAATTAGCAGGGGTTCAAATACTTTTTTCCCTCACTGTATACCCAGTGAAGGCAAAGAACCTTGATTGTTCTATCCCTACCCCAGTGTAATGGGGATTTCAGAAAACAACAGCTAACAAAAGCTTATTCAGTCACATTAAACTCTGAAATGACAGCTAACATTCCCTTTTAATTTGTTTAAACTGTTTTGCAATCATGCTGCTGCATGATTTCACCAGGGCAGAAAAATGGCTAGCTGACATCCAACACATTAGCTCTCTATGGCAGGGGGAAGACCGAATTCATATTTTGCAACATTTTTGCCAAGGTCTGAGTGGCAAATGGCAAGGTTCATATAAACCTGTGCTGTTGGAAACTAAATGCTAGCTCGAAGCAAGAGGAAATAATCTGTTTAATAAAAGCATGCACTCAAAAAAGGGTTCTATGTAGAACCTTTTGGTCTATTCATAATGTAACTGCCATTCCAATTAAAAAACCAACTGACATTCCAGCATGGCCACGCAAGACAGACAGAGGATGGTGGTTGAACCAACTTGCAAGTATCCTACCAATATGCACGTTATTTTTCCATGTATAAAGGTTAGCAGAGTTTATTATTTCATTTGAATGTATGAAGCCAAAGTCATATGATAAACTATAAGCTAGAATTTTAGATGTTTTTATTTAACTAGGAAAGTCAGTTAAAACCTCTTTTGGGGCTAGGGGGCAGAATTTTCACTTTTGGATAATTAGCGTGCCCAGTTTCAACTTCCTGCTACTCATGCCAAGAATATAAGACATGCATATTATTCATAGATTTGGATAGAAAACACTCGGAAGTTTCTAAAACTGTTTGAATCATGTCTGTGAGTATAACAGAACTTATGTAGCAGGCAAAACCACGAGGACTCACTGTTCAGAATTATTATATTTTTTCCTCTCTCTGCTCCCTGGGTTGTCATTGCCAAGGGATATTTCTTAGGAACCTGTTTTCAGGTCCTACCGCTTCCACTGGATGTCACCAGTCTTTGGAATTTTTTTGAGGTTATTCCTTTGTGCAATGAAGAAGTAGGCCAACTAGGAACTGGGTAACACTTTTGTGAGTTGCGCAAGACGTGAAATGTAGCGCTGGTTTGTTTTCATTCCTGTATTGAACACAGATTGCCCAGTCTACAATTTGATTGATTATTAACGTTTAAAAATACCTAAAGTTGTATTACAAAAGTAGTTTGAAAAATTTTGGCAAAGTTTATAGGCAACTTTTGAAATATTTTGTAGTGACGTTGCGTTTTTTGTAAGCTGTTTTTTTCTTGATCAAACGCGCTTTATAAATGGACATTTTGGATATATATGGACAGAATTAATCGAACAAAATGACCAATTGTGATGTTTATGGGACATATTGGAGTGCCAACAAAAGAAGCTCGTCAAAGGTAATGCATGTTTTATATTTTATTTCAGCATTTTGTGTAGCGCCTACAGGGTTGAAATATGTTAAGAATTTTTTTAAATTTAGAATGACAGCCTAGGAACAGTGGGTTAACTGTCCTGTTCAGGGGCAGAACGACAGATTTTTAGCTCAGGGATTCGATCTAGCAACCTTGTTGAAATGTTATTCGAATTTGAGCACATTTGTAAGCAAGCGAGGCTACTAGGAAACATCTAAGCTACTTTAATTCACCACTTCAGAAACTAGCCAGCTAACTCTTTCAAATAAACATAATTTAGTATGGTATGTGCCAAATAGAGCTACAGACCCAGCCTGATATTGGCAATTAGCTAATTGTTACTTATATTTCAGTGGTGTCAATTGAGGGGACTATGTTTCATGAAGCCATTAGAAGACTGTTGCTGACTGAGAGGAGATAGTTGTTCTTCTACATCATAATAATTATATGTCTGCATAACATTTTGTCTTCATTTTGGAAGATTAGCTCATGCTTATTTCTGAAGATCAACTCATGTTTTTGCTCCTTTTTTCTTCTTCTCTGGAACCAGTCAGGCAACAACCCATACTGTTCTGGCGCTAGGTAGCCTAGCGGCTAGGGAGTTGGACTTGTGGTAACCCATACTGTTCTGGCGCTAGGTAGCCCAGCGGCTAGGGAGTTGGACCTGTGGTAACCCATACTGTTCTGGCGCTAGGTAGCCCAGCGGCTAGGGAGTTGGACTTGTGGTAACCCATACTGTTCTGGCGCTAGGTAGCCCAGCGGCTAGGGAGTTGGATTTGTGGTAAACTATACTGTTCTGGCGCTAGGTAGCCCAGTGGCTAGGGAGGTGGACCCGTGGCCAAAAGGTTGATGGTTTGAATCCTGGGCCAGGCTCTGGAAAAAAACAGGCGGAATTGTTCTGACAACTAGAGGGCCGCTGGGTTCACATCCTCAAAACATTCCCCTACTGTTGGGCCCTTGAGTAAGGCCCTTAACCCCACAGCATGTTCTTCATCCAGGGGCGCTGCACTGCAGCTTGAACCTGTGTTAATCTCAACTGTATGTTTGTGGGTGTTGAGAAGACATATTTTTGTTGTTCGGACAAAGTTGCATTGTATTGTATTGTAAATTAGTCAGACGATTATTTAATTGTTTATTAAATTCTATTCTTAGCTAAGAAATATGACTTTTTAATAGTAGTAGCCATAATTAATAAATGGCACCATGCAGGGTTCTATATGGAACCATTTAGGTTCAGTGAGGAACCTTCTAGGGTTCTGATCAAAGAACCCTAGAAAAGTGTTCTACAGTATATAGAACGTTTAGGGATACCATATATGAAGCAAGCGATAGAACCCTTTTTGTTTTTATAAGGAACCTTTTTTCTAAGAGTAACATACCTGTTTCAATCAAAGCACATATTTTGCCAAGTGACGCGTTGCTGTTGAGTTTTGGCATGACAGAAAAATGTGACCATTTGTGCAATTAGGTGCTGTTTTCGCTCTTGCAGTAAAGTAATACTATGATATTATATTCAGTTTTGTTATGTAGAATTCTATCATCATGTGATCTTGCATTCATTCAGCTTTGATCTGATTTTATTAAACGAGCACTGCACCATTCTCCATTCATCACTGAAATTCGCCAGAGTAGCCTGTTCTCTGGACAGCCGAACAAGTAGAACAGAGAGGCTTCAGATTTCTAGCTGTTAGGAGGAGGGTTCCAGAGAATTCGGATACACAGCCACTCACTAAAAACTATTAGGAGAGAGTTCATTCTCAAATCAGCTGAGCTGACCCTCTTTTGTTCATTATATACTTGAATATCTAGCGCTCTTCTTCTCCTTTTGATTCATTGCCAATTGTTTGTATGGTGAGGGAATCATGTGTGAAATTACAATATATTAAATAGTCAGATAATATTTCTACATATTTTATAGAAACTTTTCCTCTCTGTGCAGCGGAGGAATATCGGCACAAGGTGGTTTATGATCTCTTCCTGTAGCACTTTGAATTGTGCCGTCTCAATTTAGACCTATTAAACATTATTACATCAGCAATATGAAAATCATATTTTAATATGTAAAACGATTTTTTAAATACATATTATATGCTGTTTTAATTCCTAATATCAGTAAATATGGTATATTAGAGTCTTTAATACTCTTCAGAGATTAACCACCAGCCACTCGTTGCCTGTGTGTTTATGCAGGGATTCAGCTTTATCAAATATTAATTCTTCTAAACTTGCTCTTTTAAGAAGATTTCTTTGATGTTGCTTAATTTCGCACAGCCTAGGCAAAACTCTGCTTCTGGTGCTGGTATCCATTGGAAAGTAGACCAAGGGGCATGATTCATTGATGAGTAGTGTAGAACCATAGACTCACATCTGTATTTTATATGCTTTAAAACTGTCATTAATACAATTCAGTTATAGAAATCAGAAAACAATTTGTTATTTTGCTCACTATCTCTGCTCCTATTTCTTCCTGTCTCAGAGTTCTAAGGTATGGATGTCTGGGATCGTTCCAGGGACAACTGTCTTCCAAACGTTTGTGTAAACGTTTGTGTGCAGATAAACTCGTAAACAATATCTTTTGTATCACAGCTGTGTCAAATGGGTTGTATATCAGTTGTACAACCTGAGCGTGTTCTAGGCCTTTGTTGAGGTGAGCAGATACTGTACAGACTGAGCCGTACTGAAAGTTGATATACATCGCATTTGGCAAGTCATTCTCACATTTAATGACACCCACTAACAAATAGGCTGCAGTATCACAGTATAATGCCAATTAACCAGTTCAAATGTGGGTACATTTTGGTTTCACAATGAAAAGGTCATATCAGTTACAGTATTTCTCAAATGTTACAGTTTTTCTCAATTGCGAAAGCAACACACAAAGTGCTGTTGTCTTTTTTGTCTCCATGGTATGTGTCTTGAATTTAACAGTCAATTTGAAATTGAGAAAGTTCTGCAAACATTGAGAGATATAGAATTGGCAATTAACTATATTTTGCTACTTCTTTTGGCCCTGCCCAAGCAAGAGCACACAGATTCAGTTTGGATCTTTCCTGCATTGTTTGGGGAGATATATTAAAGAGGCAAAACATAAAGTTTAAGGTTATCACCCAATTAAATTATTCATCATGGACAAGATGTTGGCCCATGGAGTTTGGGAATTTATCTTTCTGTAAACAAGTTTAAGCAAGCAGGATTGAAGTAAATTGCAAAGACGAAGGAGCTCTCTTTAGAGCTGCTGTGCTCTCTCCCTTTCATGTTGCCTGACTTGGGGGGCTGAACAATGTTAATCACATTGGGAAGACCTTGGGCAGGCAACACAGCAGCCTGATTAGTTTCACTCACTTCAGACAAGGGCCGCTTTGGAAGTCTGCAATAATATTGTTTTCTTCTTCAGTGGATATCTGAGGAAGAGAAATAAACAGAATACTTTAAATATCACCGATGTGTTTGTTCTCTTCAAAAGCGAGAAACATCTTGTGATTCTGTTTTGTGTTTTTTAGAGTGGGTGTCAGATGTTGGATGTATGCACTCATTATTTCAATAAGCCCATTTGGGCCTCTCAGTCTCATGCATTGCTTTCTATAAAGAGAATTGTGGATGACCCACCATATTCTCCAGTTAATGCAGCATTACAAAAGAATACTAGATGGCTGTGGATAGATAGGACTGAGGCTACGGTGGGACCAGGGACCCACAGTCCCCAGTCAGTCTGAATTGCAAACAAGACTATTGCCCCAATTCCTGATGAAACGGTGTGGTTAAGTCCAAATAAACTGAGTCCTCTGGTAGATGGTGGAGCTGTGAGGGGGTTGAAGTAATTATACCGTTGGTAGTTTTGTTTTGATATACAAGTATGTTTTTGGGGCATCTTAAAAAATATCCTTGAAAATATTTGTCGAAAAGGATGATTGATTGATAATCATAGAACAGGTTTGGTCAGCTTTAGTGCAGTCAGATTGTGCTATTGTGCCTGTTAAGATCATTTGTTTTAATTGAAAAGGATTGGGGAATCAGTAGAACATCACCATGGGTGAAGCCTGATGCAATGGCGATGAGAAGTTAGACAACTGTCTCCAACGGTATGCCTCCTCACAATACTGATGTGACCCCGTTAAATAACAAAGTGCACACAATATACAAAATATGGTATATACAAAAGTATCTGGACATCCCTTCAAATGAGTGGATTTGGGAATTTCAGTCCCAACCATTGCTGACAGGTGTATAACATCAAGCACACAGCCATGCAATCTCCATAGACAAACATTGGTAGTAGAATGGCCTTACTGACATTCAACGTGGCACCATCATAGAATTCCAACAAGTCAGTTCGTAAATGTCTGCCTTGCTAGAGCTTCCCCGGTCAACTGTAAGTGCTGATATTGTGAAGTGGAAATGTCTAGGAGCAACAACGTCTCACCCGCAACGTGGTAGGCCACACAATCTCACAAAACAGGGCAGCCGAGTGCTGAAGCGAGTAGTGCATCAAAATCATCTGTCCTCGGTTGCAACACTCCCTACCGAGTTCCAAACTGCCTCTGGAAGCAACGTCAGCTTTGAAACTGTTTGTCAGGAGCTTTATGAAATTAGTTTCCATGGCCGAGCAGCCGCACACAAGCCTACGATCACCATGCTCGATGCCAAGCGTCGGCTGGAGTGGTGTAAAGCTTGCCGCAATTGGACTCCGAAGCAGTGGAAACACGTTCTCTGGAGTGATGAATCACGCTTCACCATCTGGCAATCCAACAGACGAATCTGGGTTTGGCAGAGGCCAGGAGAACACTATCTGCCCCAATGCATAGTGCCAACTGTAAAGTTTGGTTGAGGAGGAATAATGGTCTGGGGCTGTTTTTCATGGTTGGGGTTTGGCCCCTTAGTTCCTGTGAAGGGAAATGTTAATGTTACAGCATACAATGACAATCTAAACTTTGTGGCAACAGTTTGGGGAAGGCCCTTTACTGTTTCAGCATGACAATGCCCCTGTGCACAAAACAAGGTCCATGCAGAAATGAATTGTTGAAATCAGTGTGGAAGAAATTGACTTCAACCTCATCGAACACCTTTGGGATGGATTGGAACATCGACTGCGAGCCAGGCCTAATTGCCCAACATCTGTGCCCAACCTCACTAATGCTCTTGCGGCTGAATGGAAGCAAGTCCCTGCAGCAATGTTCTAAAATCTAGTGGAAAGCCTTCCCAGAAGAGTGGCTGTTATAGCAGCAAAGGGGGGACAACTCCATATGAATGCCCATGATTTTGGAATGTGATGTTCGACAAGCAGGTGTCCACTTTTGGTCATGTAGTGAAGTATTTGTGTGCTTGTTTGATTGTTTGGTGTGGTTGTCTCTGCCCAAAACTAGTGATGATGAGTATCCTTTCCTTGTGGAATGCAGGATAAGCAGGTGAGTGGAAGAGAGGCCTAGAGTCGCAGAGCCATCTTGAGGACACCTTACAACATTGATGGATGAAGTGACATCACCAGGTAAAACTGAATTATAAATCACTGTGTGGAATAAGGTGGCCCACACACAGACCTGTACTTAGGAAAAATGTATTTCCCAGAGGTTACGGTCCACTAAGTGCAACGGTACTTCTATCCTAACAGTCTCCTCTCCGATTGTGAATAAATAGGACACACAAAACCATATGAGCCATTTGAACTGAATTGAACCCCACAGACACAGACTGCACAACTGTTGAGTGAAGGGCGCGTGTGGGGGAGTCCAGACGACTGCAGACTTCATCCATGGGCCAAAGTCTGCATTCCTATGCATATTCCATAGCAGCACACTACAGGCCTGAGTAGGAGAGCACACTTACTGCTGCAGCTGGTTGTTCAGGAAGTTGCTTGGCCAAGTGTCTGTGTGGACCATGCCAGAGTAGTGGATGGGACTGGGAGGGCTCTCAGCCAGTGGAAGATAGAGTATGCTGACACTCTTACAAAACTCTTATGCAAGAGACATTTACGCCACCACACCAGACTTCTCAAGAGCTGTTTGATTTATGAAGAGAATAGATCCAACAGTAGTAAATTCTAGCTGACCACCATATAGAATCGATTTTTCCAAAAAAGGAAAAAAATATTTAAAAATACTAAAACTGTTAAACAGATGCTTAATTTGCCTCGGTTACATGCTAAGATAAATGTAAACAGATACGTGTATAACTTCTGGTACATACAGGTCCCTTTTACTTAGTACAGTGCTTGAGTGCACTCTGAATTCTGAAGACAACAACAGAAATGTGTTCCTGTTTTTGTCTGGTGATGCAAGTCAAAAATAACAGAGCCACCAAGATTCTGATGAGAGAGAGAAAGATCAATCTTGATAAACTCCCATATGAACTAGGTGAAGTGTCACAGTGCGCCACCATAGCAACAAGCTTGGTACCTAATGCCACAAGAAAAGGTCAACCAGTGGAGCACAAACACCATTGTAAATAAAAGCTATATTTATCTGTTTATTTATTTTCCCTTTCATACTTCAACCATTTGCACATTGTTACAACACTGTACATAGCTAATAATATAGCAATTGAAATGGTTGGTATTGTAAACATATGTTTCCCATGCCAATAAAGCCAATTGAATTGAGAGACAAAGGGAAAGAGGGATACCTAGTCAGTTGTACAACTGAATGATTTCAACTGAAATGTGTCATCCACATTTAGAGAGAGAGAACGAGAGAGAGACAAGAAGGGGCTTTACGCCATCAAAAGGAACATAAAATTCAACATACCAATTAGGATCTGGCGGAAAATACATGAATCAGCCCTTTATGATTATGTGGTCTGGGGTCAGCTCACCAACCAAGAATTCACAAAATGGGGCAAACCCCAAATTGAGACTCTGCATGCAGAATTGTGCAAAAATATCCTCTGTGTACAACATAAAACACAATATAATGCATGCGGAGCAGAATTAGGCCGATACCAGCTAATTATCAAATTCTAGAAAAGAGACATTAACTTCTATAACCACCTAAAAGGAAGCGATTCCCAAACTTCCGATAACAAAGCCATCACCTACAGAGAGATGACCCTGGAGAAGAGTCCCCTAAGCAAGCTGGTCCTGGGGCTCTGTTCACAAACACAAACAGACCCCACAGAGCCCCAGGACAGCAACACAATTAGACCCAATCAAATCATGAGAAAACAAAAAGATAATTACTTGACAAATTGGAAAGAATAAACAAAACATCTGAGTAAACTAGAATGCTATTTGTCCCTAAACACAGAATACCTGACTGCTGTGACTGACCCAAAATGAAGGAAAGCTTTGACTATGTACAGACTCAGTGAGCATAGCCTTGCTATTGAGAGAGGCCTCCGTAGGCAGACATGGCTCTCAAGAGAAGACAGGCTATGTGCACACTGCCCACAAAATGAGCTGGAAACTGAGCTGCATATTAGAGACACATATTTCAATCAGATTACAAAGACCCACAAATAATTCGAAAACAAATCAAATTTGGATAAACTCCCATGTCTATTTGGTAAAATACCACAGTATGCAATCACAGCAGCAATATTTGTGACCTGTTGCCACAATAAAAGGGCAACCAGTGAAGAACAAACACCATTGTAAATACAACCCATATTTATGAGATCTTGGTCGCTCTTGGAAGACTAAACACAGTGAGGTTCTGCATCGTGCTGACCATGGAATTCTTAAGGATAACAGAAAACATATTCATTCCATATGATACAGCATGGGAGGTGATTCATCTATGGCAGGAGAGATCACTCTCTCAACCAAAATACTATCAAGCACCTAATGACAGAATGCTAATTAATCTTAGGAACAACCTTTTTCCTATCTTTCTTACTTTCTCTTATAGATATTGTAGTGAAGTGTACATGAAATCATGTGTTTTTTTTCTTGTAATTGTGGCATTTTGTCACCTATATCACCACATGAGGGCGCTGTAGATGGACAAATCTTCTGGAATGGATTCTCTCTGTCCATTTTTCTACCAAGTCTGCAGTAGAGGGGGTCCAAGAGTTGCACGGTTAGTTACCTGGGCATATGATGAGTGATGGACACATGCCATATCAACAGTCACTTATTTATATCCTATATGACATGTTATATGTGTTCATGTCAGCTCATTGGTGATCCTGAGTAGCTCAGCGGTCTAAAGTGCTGCCTCTCAGTGCAAGAAGTATCATTGCAGTCCATGCTTCAAATCTAGGCTACATCACATGTATTATATGTTCTCTTTAGGCCTACAGTAGAGTTGTGACTGATTCTCAGTACAGTGCTGTTTTGAGGGAAGGACGTCTCAAGCGATTTTTTGAAAAAAATGAAGTTACCAAAATATATGTGTGTGTGTGTGTGTGTGTGTGTGTGTGTGTGTGTGTGTGTGTGTGTGTGTGTGTGTGTGTGTGTGTGTGTGTGTGTGTGTGTGTGTGTGTGTGTGTGTGTGTGTGTGTGTGTGTGTGTGTGTTATATCAGTCTCAACAGCTCAATTCCAGAGAGAGATGTATAAGAAGAGAGGGTGGCTTGTATTATCTCCCATCCCAATGGGTCCTGACAGGGCTGAAAATGAGTTCAGAGCTGGAACCTTACACACACATACACACACACGTGCACACACACACAATCACACACAATCACACTCACACAGACCCCAAACCATTTCCCTAGATGCCAGACTGATAAAAGGAGAAATTCGACAATAGAAACCCATCCATTAAACACATTACATTCACTGTCCATCATAACAAAAACCAAGGAAAGATCCTATAAATAAACAAGTTTTTAGGAAGGGAAGACTTACTGGAAATTGTTTGCTGGGCAGTTGAAGAGGTCTCTGAAGTCTCTGTTTGTGTTCCAAATGGTACCCTATTCCCCATGGGTCCTGGTCAAAAGTAGTGCACTACAGAGGGAGTGGGGTTCAATTTGGGCCTCTATTTTGGCATTAAGGGAGTCTGTCTAGGTTTGGAGGCTTATCATGACCAACCGTGATCTCAGTTCAACTCAGTTAAACTTCAAATTAGGGGAGTATTTAGACTAGCTTTCGCCCAGAGACCTGTCTTTCCCTCTGAGACCTCTCTTTCTCTCTGAGACCTCTCTTTCTCTCTGAGACCTCTCTTTCCCTCTGAGACCTCTCTTTCCCTCTGAGACCTCTCTTTCTCTCTGAGACCTCTCTTTCCCACTGAGACCTCTCTTTCCCTCTGAGACCTCTCTTTCTCTCTGAGACCCCTCTTTCCCACGGAGACCTCTCTTTCCCACTGAGACCTCTCTTTCCCTCTGTGACCTCTCTTTCTCTCTGAGACCTCTCTTTCTCCCTGAGACCCCTCTTTCCCTCTGAGACATCTCTTTCTCTCTGAGACCCCTCTGAGTCCTCTCTTTCTCTCTGAGACCCCTCTGAGACCCCTCTTTCTCTCTGAGACCTCTCTTTCCCTGTGAGACCTCTTTCCTACTGAGACCCCTCTTTCCTTCTGAGACCTCTCTTTCCCTCTGGACTGTCTTCTTCTTAGACAGGGTTTAGTGGTCTGGCTAAAACACCCCGATCCACACACACACACGCACATACACATTCCATAATTAACACAGAGGTGAGCTCAGATTTAGGGTTGTGCAACCCTGAGTTGGCACAAGTCCATGACAAACCTCTCCCTTCACAGAGTGTGACCATGACCCTGCTCCGTGCCAATCAACACATCTCAGTCTGGCGGCAGTGGAGAGACCATATAGTATAGTGCCAACTGAAATCATGGGACAGTTTCCGAAGAGGAATGAGGTCTGGCCCGGAGATGAGCCCTCCTCAGTTCATTGAGCTTTTTCACCGCAAATGGCATGAGTTCCCTGCATGTGTTGTACTTGTAGGATAGAAGAATGGTCCTTGCTAGCATTTTTAAGTTGTCAGTTATACATTAAATAGATTGGTTGGAATCATGACCTACGTGAGGGAGATTTGATTGTCCACATCAGACATCAGTTTTGTAAGACTGAAATATAAAATACATCAGTAAACACATATATTACCAACTCAGTGGCCTTGTGGTTAGAGTTTCCTCCCTGTGATTGGAAGGTTAGGAGTTCGTTCCCTGGTCAAGTCATACCAAAGACTGTAAAAATGGGACTCAATGTTTCTCTGCTTGACCCTCAGCCTTAAGGAGATAGATTGGGAGTAAGGCCCTGCAAGAGACTAGTGTCCTGTGTGGGGACTTTACATCAGGCTACCTTATGCTATAGAAGGAGGAGATAGGCTCCTGCTTCCATGAGCCAATCTGGCTTGCCAAAGCTCATGCAAGGCGACGAACACATATGGTTTGAGACAGTGACCATAACTGTCTATCCAGTGTCTCTCTGCTAAGACATATGGTCTCATCCCAGGATATTAAACGCTTGTTCACAAAGACCATGCACACTGGACCTCTATCTGAAGACCAGACGAAACATAGGAGGAACCTACAATGTCCACACGTGTCCATGTGAGGATGAATTATCCCCCTCTGTCCTAAGGAGACATCGCTGAGGCACCAGTGGTGTGTGTGTTCCAGCCCCCTCCAGGAGTTACATTTTCCCCTGGGAGCCTCTTCTTCCCTCTCTACACAAGGAACGTTCCGTCATGTCCTATGCAGAGCGAGCCAACCGTTTGTCAATGAACCTAACTTTATTTTTATTTTCAAGTTAATGTCCCTCGCATTACTTCTCTGTGCAGCATCTGTGTCTCTGTCTCTCCCGTCCCTCCCTTCCATCTATCTCTCCTTCCATCTCTCTCTCTCCCTCTCTCTCTCTGTCTGTCTGTCTGTCTGTCTTTATTTTTTTTATTTTTTTTCACCTTTATTTAACCAGGTAGGCTAGTTGAGAACAACTTCTCATTTGCAACTGCGACCTGGCCAAGATAAAGCGTAGCAATTTGACACATACAACACAGAGTTACACATGGAATAAACAAAACATACAGTCAATGATACAGTAGAACAAAAGAAAACAAAAAGTCTATATACAGTGAGTGCAAATGAGGTAAGTTAAGGATATAAATAGGCCATGGTGGCGAAGTAATTACAATATAGCAATTAAACACTGGAATGGTAGATCGGCAGAAGATGAATGTGCAGGTAGAGATACTGGGGTGCAAAGGAGCAAAATAAATAAATAAATACCAGTATGGGAATGAGGTAGGTAGATAGATGGGCTGTTTACAGATAGGCTAAGTACAGGTGCAGTGATCTGTAAAATGCTCTGACAGCTGGTGCTTAAAGCTGGTCTGTCTGTCTGTCTGTCTGTCTGTCTGTCTGTCTGTCTGTCTGTCTGTCTGTCTGTCTGACAGGCTAGGAGAAGGACGCCAAGTAGTTAAGGTGAGCCAGGCCACATCTCAAATGTCAACACTTCAGAGAGACTGTAGAATGACGAGCAACAACATGTAGCACTTTAACACGTGCACGCCAGGTAACAATCTAAACAGGTAACGGTCGAAACAGGTAACGTCTAAACAGGTAACGATCTAAACAGGTAACGATCTAAACAGGTAACGGTCGAAACAGGTAACGTCTAAACAGGTAACGATCTAAACAGGTAACGATCTAAACAGGTAACGGTCGAAACAGGTAACGTCTAAACAGGTAACGATCTAAACAGGTAACGATCTAAACAGGTAACGGTCGAAACAGGTAACGGTCTAAACAGGTAACAATCTAAACAGGTAACGGTCTAAACAGGTAACAATCTAAAAAGGTAACGGTCTAAATAGGTAACGATCTAAACAGGTAACGATCTAAACAGTAAATGGTCTAAACAGGTAACGGTCTAAATAAGTAACGATCTAAACAGGTAACGGTCTAAACAGGTAACGATCTAAACAGGTAACGTTCTAAACAGGTAACGATCTAATCAGGTAACGGTCTAATCAGGTAACGGTCTAAACAGGTAACGATCTAAACAGGTAACAATCTAAACAGGTAACAATCTAAACAGGTAACGGTCTAAACAGGTAACGGTCTAAACAGGTAACGGTCTAAACAGGTAACGATCTAAACAGTAAATGGTCTAACCAGGTAACGGTCTAAACACGTAACAATCTAAACAGGTAACGGTCTAAACAGGTAACGATCTAAACAGGTAACGGTCCAAACAGGTAACAATCTAAACAGGTAACAATCTAAACAGGTAACGATCTAAACAGGTAACGGTCTAAACAGGTAAAACAGGTAACTGTCTAAACAGGTAATGGTCTAAACACGTAACGATCTCAACAGGTAACGGTCTAAACAGGTAACGATCTGAACAGGTAACGGTCTAAACAGGTAACGGTCTAAACAGGTAACGATCTAACAAGTAACGATCTAAACAGGTAACGGTCTAATCAGGTAACGGTCTAAACAGGTAATGATCTAAACAGGTAACGATCTAAACAGGTAACTGTCTAAACAGGTAACGATCTAAACAGGTATCGGTCTAAACAGGTAACGATCTAAACAGGTAACGATCTGAACAGGTAACGGTCTAAACAGGTAACGATCTAACAAGTAACGATCTAAACAGGTAACTGTCTAAACAGGTAACGATCTAAACAGGTATCGGTCTAACCAGGTAACGGTCTAAACAGGTAAAGATCTAAACAGGTAACGGTCTAAACAGGTAACGATCTAAACAGTAAATGGTCTAAACAGGTAACAATCGAAACAGGTAACGGTCTAAACAGGTAACAATCTAAACAGGTAACAATCTAAACAGGTAACGGTCTAAACAGGTAACAGTCTAAACAGGTAACGGTCTAAACAGGTAACGGTCTAAACAGGTAACGATCTAAACAGTAAATGGTCTAACCAGGTAACGATCTAAACAGGTAACGATCTAAACAGGTAACAATCTAAACACGTAACAATCTAAACAGGTAACGGTCTAAACAGGTAACAATCTGAACAGGTAACGATCTAAACAGGTAACGATCTAAACAGGTAACGGTCTAAACAGGTAACGATCTAAAAGGTAACGGTCTAAATAGGTAACGATCTAAACAGTAAATGGTCTAAACAGGTAACAATCTAAACAGGTAACGGTCTAAACAGGTAACAATCTAAAAGGTAACGGTCTAAACAGGTAACGGTCTAAATAGGTAACGATCTAAACAGGTAACGGTCTAAACAGGTAACGATCTAAACAGGTAACGTTCTAAACAGGTAACGATCTAAACAGGTAACGGTCTAATCAGGTAACGGTCTAAACAGGTAACGATCTAAACAGGTAACAATTTAAACAAGTAACGATCTTAACAGGTAACAATCGAAACAGGTAACGGTCTAAACAGGTAACAATCTGAACAGGTAACGATCTAAATAGGTAACGATCTAAACAGGTAAAGGTCTAAACAGGTAACGATCTAAACAGATTAACGGTCTAAACAGGTAACGGTCTAAACAGGTAACAACCTAAAAGGTAACGGTCTAAATAGGTAACGATCTAAACAGGTAACGATCTAAACAGGTAACGATCTAAACAGTAAATGGTCTAAACAGGTAACGACCCAAACAGGTAACTGTCTAAACAGGTAACGGTCTAAACAGGTAACGATCTAAACAGGTAACGGTCTAAACAGGTAACGATCTAAACAGGTAACTGTCTAAACAGGTAACGATCTAAACAGGTAACGGTCTAAACAGGTAACGATCTAAACAGGTAACGATCTAAACAGGTAACGGTCTAAACAGGTAACGTTCTAAACAGGTAACAATATAAACAAGTAACGATCTAAACAGGTAACAATCTAAACGGTCTAAACAGGTAACGATCTAAACAGGTAACGGTCTAAACAGGTTACGGTCTAAACAGGTAACGATCTAAACAGTAAACGGTCTAAACAGGTAACTATCTAAACAGGTAACGGTCTAAACAGGTAACAATCTAAACAGGTAACGATCTAAACAGGTAACGGTCTAAACGGGTAACGGTCTAAACAGGTAACGATCTAAACAGTAAATGGTCTAAACAGGTAACAATCGAAACAGGTAACGGTCTAAACAGGTAACGATCTAAACAGGTAACGGTCTAAACAGGTAACAATCTAAACAGGTAACAATCTAAACAGGTAACAATCTAAACAGGTAACAGTCTAAACAGGTAACGGTCTAAACAGGTAACGGTCTAAACAGGTAACGATCTAAACAGTAAATGGTCTAACCAGGTAACGGTCTAAACAGGTAACGATCTAAACAGGTAACAATCTAAACACGTAACAATCTAAACAGGTAACGGTCTAAACAGGTAACAATCTGAACAGGTAACGATCTAAACAGGTAACGATCTAAACAGGTAACGGTCTAAACAGGTAACGATCTAAAAGGTAACGGTCTAAATAGGTAACGATCTAAACAGTAAATGGTCTAAACAGGTAACAATCTAAACAGGTAACGGTCTAAACAGGTAACAATCTAAAAGGTAACGGTCTAAACAGGTAACGGTCTAAATAGGTAACGATCTAAACAGGTAACGGTCTAAACAGGTAACGATCTAAACAGGTAACGTTCTAAACAGGTAACGATCTAAACAGGTAACGGTCTAATCAGGTAACGGTCTAAACAGGTAACGATCTAAACAGGTAACAATTTAAACAAGTAACGATCTTAACAGGTAACAATCGAAACAGGTAACGGTCTAAACAGGTAACAATCTGAACAGGTAACGATCTAAATAGGTAACGATCTAAACAGGTAACGGTCTAAACAGGTAACGATCTAAACAGATTAACGGTCTAAACAGGTAACGGTCTAAACAGGTAACAACCTAAAAGGTAACGGTCTAAATAGGTAACGATCTAAACAGGTAACGATCTAAACAGGTAACGATCTAAACAGTAAATGGTCTAAACAGGTAACGACCCAAACAGGTAACTGTCTAAACAGGTAACGGTCTAAACAGGTAACGATCTAAACAGGTAACGGTCTAAACAGGTAACGATCTAAACAGGTAACTGTCTAAACAGGTAACGATCTAAACAGGTAACGGTCTAAACAGGTAACGATCTAAACAGGTAACGATCTAAACAGGTAACGGTCTAAACAGGTAACGTTCTAAACAGGTAACAATATAAACAAGTAACGATCTAAACAGGTAACAATCTAAACGGTCTAAACAGGTAACGATCTAAACAGGTAACGGTCTAAACAGGTTACGGTCTAAACAGGTAACGATCTAAACAGGTAACGGTTTAAACAGGTAACGATCTAAACAGTAAACGGTCTAAACAGGTAACTATCTAAACAGGTAACGGTCTAAACAGGTAACAATCTAAACAGGTAACGATCTAAACAGGTAAAAACGGGTAACGGTCTAAACAGGTAACGATCGAAACAGGTAACGGTCTAAACAGGTAACAATCTAAAAAGGTAACGGGTTAACGATCTAAACAGGTAACGATCTAAACAGTAAATGGTCTAAACAGGTAACGGTCTAAATAGGTAACAATCTAAACAGGTAATGGTCTAAACAGGTAACGATCTAAACAGGTAACGTTCTAAACAGGTAACGGTCTAAACAGGTAACGATCTAAACAGTAAATGGTCTAACCAGGTAACAATCTAAACAGGTAACGATCTAAACAGGTAACGGTCTAAACAGGTAACGGTCTAAACAGGTAACAATCTAAACAGGTAACGGTCTAAACAGGTAACAATCTAAAAAGGTAACGGTCTAAATAGGTAACGATCTAAACAGGTAACGATCTAAACAGTAAATGGTCTAAACAGGTAACGGTCTAAATAAGTAACGATCTAAACAGGTAACGATCTAAACAGGTAACGATCTAAACAGGTAACGTTCTAAACAGGTAACGGTCTAAACAGGTAACGATCTAAACAGTAAACGGTCTAAACAGGTAACTATCTAAACAGGTAACGATCTAAACAGGTAACGATCTAAACAGGTAACGGTCTAAACAGGTAACGATATAAACAGATTAACGATCTAAACAGGTAACGGTCTAAATAGGTAACAATCTAAACAGGTAACAATCTAAACAGGTAACAATCTAAACAGGTAACGGTCTAAACGGGTAACGGTCTAAACAGGTAACGGTCTAAACAGGTATCGATCTAAACAGTAAATTGTCTAAACAGGTAACGACCCAAACAGGTAACTGTCTAAACAGGTAACGGTCTAAACAGGTAACAATCTAAACAGGTAACGGTCTAAACAGGTAACGATCTAAACAGGTAACTGTCTAAACAGGTAACGATCTAAACAGGTAACGGTCTAAACAGTAAAGGTCTAAACAGGTAACAATCTAAACAGGTAACGATCTAAACAGGTAACGGCCTAAACAGGTAAAGGTCTAAACAGGTAACGATCGAAACAGGTAACGGTCTAAACAGGTAACAATCTAAAAGGTAACGGTCTAAATAGGTAACGATCTAAACAGGTAACGATCTAAACAGTAAATGGTCTAAACAGGTAACAATCTAAACAGGTAACAATCTAAACATGTAACAATCTAAACAGGTAACAATCTAAACAGGTAACAGTCTAAACAGGTAACGGTCTAAACAGGTAACGGTCTAAACAGGTAACGATCTAAACAGTAAATGGTCTAACCAGGTAACGGTCTAAACAGGTAACGATCTAAACAGGTAACAATCTAAACACGTAACAATCTAAACAGGTAACGGTCTAAACAGGTAACAATCTGAACAGGTAACGATCTAAACAGGTAACGATCTAAACAGGTAACGGTCTAAACAGGTAACGATCTAAAAGGTAACGGTCTAAATAGGTAACGATCTAAACAGTAAATGGGCTAAACAGGTAACAATCTAAACAGGTAACGGTCTAAACAGGTAACAATCTAAAAGGTAACGGTCTAAACAGGTAACGGTCTAAATAGGTAACGATCTAAACAGGTAACGGTCTAAACAGGTAACGATCTAAACAGGTAACGTTCTAAACAGGTAACGTTCTTAACAGGTAACAATCGAAACAGGTAACGGTCTAAACAGGTAACGATCTAAACAGGTAACAATTTAAACAAGTAACGATCTTAACAGGTAACAATCGAAACAGGTAACGGTCTAAACAGGTAACAATCTGAACAGGTAACGATCTAAATAGGTAACGATCTAAACAGGTAACGGTCTAAACAGGTAACGATCTAAACAGATTAACGGTCTAAACAGGTAACGGTCTAAACAGGTAACAACCTAAAAAGGTAACGGTCTAAATAGGTAACGATCTAAACAGGTAACGATCTAAACAGGTAACGATCTAAACAGTAAATGGTCTAAACAGGTAACGACCCAAACAGGTAACTGTCTAAACAGGTAACGGTCTAAACAGGTAACGATCTAAACAGGTAACGGTCTAAACAGGTAACGATCTAAACAGGTAACTGTCTAAACAGGTAACGATCTAAACAGGTAACGGTCTAAACAGGTAACGATCTAAACAGGTAACGATCTAAACAGGTAACGGTCTAAACAGGTAACGTTCTAAACAGGTAACAATATAAACAAGTAACGATCTAAACAGGTAACAATCTAAACGGTCTAAACAGGTTACGGTCTAAACAGGTAACGATCTAAACAGGTAACGGTTTAAACAGGTAACGATCTAAACAGTAAACGGTCTAAACAGGTAACTATCTAAACAGGTAACGGTCTAAACAGGTAACAATCTAAACAGGTACCGATCTAAACAGGTAACGGTCTAAACGGGTAACGGTCTAAACAGGTAACGATCGAAACAGGTAAAAACAGGTAACAATCTAAAAGGTAACGGTCTAAATAGTTAACGATCTAAACAGGTAACGATCTAAACAGTAAATGGTCTAAACAGGTAACGGTCTAAATAGGTAACAATCTAAACAGGTAATGGTCTAAACAGGTAACGATCTAAACAGGTAACGTTCTAAACAGGTAACGGTCTAAACAGGTAACGATCTAAACAGTAAATGGTCTAACCAGGTAACAATCTAAACAGGTAACGATCTAAACAGGTAACGGTCTAAACGGGTAACGGTCTAAACAGGTAACAATCGAAACAGGTAACGGTCTAAACAGGTAACAATCTAAAAGGTAACGGTCTAAATAGGTAACGATCTAAACAGGTAACGATCTAAACAGTAAATGGTCTAAACAGGTAACGATATAAACAGATTAACGATCTAAACAGGTAACGTTCTAAACAGGTAACGGTCTAAACAGGTAACGATCTAAACAGTAAATGGTCTAAACAGGTAACGGTCTAAACAGTAAACGGTCTAAACAGGTAACTATCTAAACAGGTAACGATCTAAACAGGTAACGATCTAAACAGGTAACGGTCTAAACAGGTAACGATATAAACAGATTAACGATCTAAACAGGTAACGGTCTAAATAGGTAACAATCTAAACAGGTAACAATCTAAACAGGTAACAATCTAAACAGGTAACGGTCTAAACAGGTAACGGTCTAAACAGGTAACGGTCTAAACAGGTATCGATCTAAACAGTAAATTGTCTAAACAGGTAACGACCCAAACAGGTAACTGTCTAAACAGGTAACGGTCTAAACAGGTAACAATCTAAACAGGTAACGGTCCAAACAGGTAACGATCTAAACAGGTAACTGTCTAAACAGGTAACGATCTAAACAGGTAACGGTCTAAACAGTAAACGGTCTAAACAGGTAACAATCTAAACAGGTAACGATCTAAACAGGTAACGGCCTAAACAGGTAAAGGTCTAAACAGGTAACGATCGAAACAGGTAACGGTCTAAACAGGTAACAATCTAAAAAGGTAACGGTCTACATAGGTAACGATCTAAACAGGTAACGATCTAAACAGTAAATGGTCTAAACAGGTAACGATCTAAACAGGTAACTGTCTAAACAGGTAACGATCTAAACAGGTAACAATTTAAACAAGTAACGTTCTTAACAGGTAACAATCAAAACAGGTAACGGTCTAAACAGGTAACGATCAAAACAGGTAACGGTCTAAACAGGTAACAATCTAAACAGGTAACAATCTAAACAGGTAACGGTCTAAACAGGTAACGGTCTAAACAGGTAACGATCTAAACAGTAAATGGTCTAACCAGGTAACGGTCTAAACAGGTAACGATCTAAACAGGTAACAATCTAAACACGTAACAGTCTAAACAGGTAACAATCTAAACAGGTAACGGTCTAAACAGGTAACGATCTAACAAGTAACGATCTAAACAGGTAACTGTCTAAACAGGTAACGATCTAAACAGGTATCGGTCTAACCAGGTAACGGTCTAAACAGGTAAAGATCTAAACAGGTAACGGTCTAAACAGGTAACGATCTAAACAGTAAATGGTCTAAACAGGTAACAATCGAAACAGGTAACGGTCTAAACAGGTAACAATCTAAACAGGTAACGGTCTAAACAGGTAACAATCTAAACAGGTAACAATCTAAACAGGTAACAATCTAAACAGGTAACAGTCTAAACAGGTAACGGTCTAAACAGGTAACGGTCTAAACAGGTAACGATCTAAACAGTAAATGGTCTAACCAGGTAACGATCTAAACAGGTAACGATCTAAACAGGTAACAATCTAAACACGTAACGATCTAAACAGGTAACGGTCTAAACAGGTAACGATCTAAACAGGTAACGATCTAAACAGGTAACGATCTAAACAGGTAACGGTCTAAACAGGTAACGATCTAAAAAGGTAACGGTCTAAATAGGTAACGATCTAAACAGTAAATGGTCTAAACAGGTAACAATCTAAACAGGTAACGGTCTAAACAGGTAACAATCTAAAAAGGTAACGGTCTAAACAGGTAACGATCTAAACAGGTAATGGTCTAAACAGGTAACGATCTAAACAGGTAACGTTCTAAACAGGTAACGATCTAAACAGGTAACGGTCTAATCAGGTAACGGTCTAAACAGGTAACGATCTAAACAGGTAACAATTTAAACAAGTAACGATCTTAACAGGTAACAATCGAAACAGGTAACGGTCTAAACAGGTAACGATCTAAACAGATAACGGTCTAAACAGGTAACGATCTAAACAGATTAACGGTCTAAACAGGTAATGGTCTAAACAGGTAACAACCTAAAAGGTAACTGTCTAAACAGGTAACGGTCTAAACAGGTAACGATCTAAACAGGTAACGGTCTAAACAGGTAACGGTCTAAACAGGTAACGATCTAAACAGGTAACTGTCTAAACAGGTAACGATCTAAACAGGTAACGATCTAAACAGGTAACGATCTAAACAGGTAACGGTCTAAACAGGTAACGTTCTAAACAGGTAACAATATAAACAAGTAACGATCTAAACAGGTAACAATCTAAACGGTCTAAACAGGTAACGATCTAAACAGGTAACGGTCTAAACAGGTTACGGTCTAAACAGGTAACGATCTAAACAGGTAACGGTTTAAACAGGTAACGATCTAAACAGTAAACGGTCTAAACAGGTAACTATCTAAACAGGTAACGGTCTAAACAGGTAACAATCTAAACAGGTAACGATCTAAACAGGTAACGGTCTAAACGGGTAACGGTCTAAACAGGTAACGATCGAAACAGGTAACGGTCTAAACAGGTAACAATCTAAAAAGGTAACGGTCTAAATAGTTAACGATCTAAACAGGTAACGATCTAAACAGTAAATGGTCTAAACAGGTAACGGTCTAAATAGGTAACGATCTAAACAGGTAATGGTCTAAACAGGTAACGATCTAAACAGGTAATGTTCTAAACAGGTAACGGTCTAAACAGGTAACGATCTAAACAGTAAATGGTCTAACCAGGTAACAATCTAAACAGGTAACGATCTAAACAGGTAACGGTCTAAACGGGTAACGGTCTAAACAGGTAACGATCGAAACAGGTAACGATCTAAACACGTAACAGTCTAAACAGGTAACGGTCTAAACAGGTAACAATCTGAACAGGTAACGGTCTAAACAGGTAACGATCTAAACAGGTAACGGTCTAAACGGGTAACAATCTAAAAAGTTAACGGTCTAAATAGGTAACGATCTAAACAGGTAACAATCTAAACACATAACAGTCTAAACAGGTAACAATCTAAACAGGTAACGATCTAAACAGGTAACGATCTAAACAGGTAACGATCTAAACAGGTAACGGTCTAAACAGGTAACGATCTAAACAGGTATCGGTCTAACCAGGTAACGGTCTAAACAGGTAAAGATCTAAACAGGTAACGGTCTAAACAGGTAACGATCTAAACAGTAAATGGTCTAAACAGGTAACAATCGAAACAGGTAACGGTCTAAACAGGTAACAATCTAAACAGGTAACAATCTAAACAGGTAACAATCTAAACAGGTAACAGTCTAAACAGGTAACGGTCTAAACAGGTAACGGTCTAAACAGGTAACGATCTAAACAGTAAATGGTCTAACCAGGTAACGATCTAAACAGGTAACGATCTAAACAGGTAACAATCTAAACACGTAACGATCTAAACAGGTAACGGTCTAAACAGGTAACGATCTAAAAAGGTAACGATCTAAACAGGTAACGATCTAAACAGGTAACGGTCTAAACAGGTAACGATCTAAAAGGTAACGGTCTAAATAGGTAACGATCTAAACAGTAAATGGTCTAAACAGGTAACAATCTAAACAGGTAACGGTCTAAACAGGTAACAATCTAAAAAGGTAACGGTCTAAACAGGTAACGATCTAAACAGGTAATGGTCTAAACAGGTAACGATCTAAACAGGTAACGTTCTAAACAGGTAACGATCTAAACAGGTAACGGTCTAATCAGGTAACGGTCTAAACAGGTAACGATCTAAACAGGTAACAATTTAAACAAGTAACGATCTTAACAGGTAACAATCGAAACAGGTAACGGTCTAAACAGGTAACGATCTAAACAGATTAACGGTCTAAACAGGTAACGGTCTAAACAGGTAACAACCTAAAAAGGTAACGGTCTAAATAGGTAACGGTCTAAATAGGTAACGATCTAAACAGGTAACGATCTAAACAGGTAACGATCTAAACAGTAAATGGTCTAAACAGGTAACGACCCAAACAGGTAACTGTCTAAACAGGTAACGGTCTAAACAGGTAACGATCTAAACAGGTAACGGTCTAAACAGGTAACGATCTAAACAGGTAACTGTCTAAACAGGTAACGATCTAAACAGGTAACGGTCTAAACAGGTAACGATCTAAACAGGTAACGATCTAAACAGGTAACGGTCTAAACAGGTAACGTTCTAAACAGGTAACAATATAAACAAGTAACGATCTAAACAGGTAACAATCTAAACGGTCTAAACAGGTAACGATCTAAACAGGTAACGGTCTAAACAGTAAACGGTCTAAACAGGTAAGGATCTAAACAGGTAACGGTTTAAACAGGTAACGATCTAAACAGTAAACGGTCTAAACAGGTAACTATCTAAACAGGTAACGGTCTAAACAGGTAACAATCTAAACAGGTAACGATCTAAACAGGTAACGGTCTAAACGGGTAACGGTCTAAACAGGTAACGATCGAAACAGGTAACGGTCTAAACAGGTAACAATCTAAAAGGTAACGGTCTAAATAGTTAACTCTAAACAGGTAACGATCTAAACAGTAAATGGTCTAAACAGGTAACGGTCTAAATAGGTAACGATCTAAACAGGTAATGGTCTAAACAGGTAACGATCTAAACAGGTAACGTTCTAAACAGGTAACGGTCTAAAAGGTAACGATCTAAACAGTAAATGGTCTAACCAGGTAACAATCTAAACAGGTAACGATCTAAACAGGTAACGGTCTAAACGGGTAGGTCTAAACAGGTAACGATCGAAACAGGTAACGGTCTAAACAGGTAACAATCTAAAAAGGTAACGGTCTAAATAGGTAACGATCTAAACAGGTAACGATCTAAACAGTAAATGGTCTAAACAGGTAACGGTCTAAATAGGTAACGATCTAAACAGGTAACGTTCTAAACAGGTAACGGTCTAAACAGGTAACGATATAAACAGATTAACGATCTAAACAGGTAACGGTCTAAATAGGTAACAATCTAAACAGGTAACTATCTAAACAGGTAACGATCTAAACAGGTAACGATCTAAACAGGTAACGGTCTAAACAGGTAACGATATAAACAGATTAACGATCTAAACAGGTAACGTTCTAAACAGGTAACGGTCTAAACAGGTAACGATCTAAACAGTAAATGGTCTAAACAGGTAACGGTCTAAACAGTAAACGGTCTAAACAGGTAACTATCTAAACAGGTAACGATCTAAACAGGTAACGGTCTAAACAGGTAACGATCTAAACAGTAAACGGTCTAAACAGGTTACGGTCTAAACAGGTAACGATCTAAACAGGTAACGGTTTAAACAGGTAACGATCTAAACAGTAAACGGTCTAAACAGGTAACTATCTAAACAGGTAACGGTCTAAACAGGTAACAATCTAAACAGGTAACGATCTAAACAGGTAACGGTCTAAACGGGTAACGGTCTAAACAGGTAACGGTCGAAACAGGTAACGGTCTAAACAGGTAACAATCTAAAAGGTAACGGTCTAAATAGTTAACGATCTGAACAGGTAACGATCTAAACAGTAAATGGTCTAAACAGGTAACGGTCTAAATAGGTAACGATCTAAACAGGTAATGGTCTAAACAGGTAACGATCTAAACAGGTAATGTTCTAAACAGGTAACGGTCTAAACAGGTAACGATCTAAACAGTAAATGGTCTAACCAGGTAACAATCTAAACAGGTAACGATCTAAACAGGTAACGGTCTAAACGGGTAACGGTCTAAACAGGTAACGATCGAAACAGGTAACGGTCTAAACAGGTAACAATCTAAAAAGGTAACGGTCTAAATAGGTAACGATCTAAACAGGTAACGATCTAAACAGTAAATGGTCTAAACAGGTAACGGTCTAAATAGGTAACGATCTAAACAGGTAATGGTCTAAACAGGTAACGATCTAAACAGGTAACGTTCTAAACAGGTAACGGTCTAAACAGGTAACGATCTAAACAGTAAACGGTCTAAACAGGTAACTATCTAAACAGGTAACGATCTAAACAGGTAACGATATAAACAGATTAACGATCTAAACAGGTAACGGTCTAAATAGGTAACAATCTAAACAGGTAACAATCTAAACAGGTAACAATCTAAACAGGTAACGGTCTAAACAGGTAACGGTCTAAACAGGTAACGGTCTAAACAGGTATCGATCTAAACAGTAAATGGTCTAAACAGGTAACGACCCAAACAGGTAACTGTCTAAACAGGTAACGGTCTAAACAGGTAACGATCTAAACAGGTAACGGTCTAAACAGGTAACGATCTAAACAGGTAACTGTCTAAACAGGTAACGATCTAAACAGGTAACGGTCTAAACAGTAAACGGTCTAAACAGGTAACAATCTAAACAGGTAACGATCTAAACAGGTAACGGCCTAAACAGGTAAAGGTCTAAACAGGTAACGATCGAAACAGGTAACGGTCTAAACAGGTAACAATCTAAAAAGGTAACGGTCTACATAGGTAACGATCTAAACAGGTAACGATCTAAACAGTAAATGGTCTAAACAGGTAACGATCTAAACAGGTAACGATCTAAACAGTAAATGGTCTAAACAGGTAACGGTCTAAATAGGTAACGGTCTAAACAGGTAACAATTTAAACAAGTAACGTTCTTAACAGGTAACAATCGAAACAGGTAACGGTCTAAACAGGTAACGATCTAAACAGGTAACGGTCTAAACAGGTAACAATCTAAACAGGTAACAATCTAAACAGGTAACGGTCTAAACAGGTAACGGTCTAAACAGGTAACGATCTAAACAGTAAATGGTCTAACCAGGTAACGGTCTAAAGAGGTAACGATCTAAACAGGTAACAATCTAAACACGTAACAGTCTAAACAGGTAACAATCTAAACAGGTAACGATCTAAACAGGTAACGATCTAAACAGGTAACGATCTAAACAGGTAACGGTCTAAACAGGTAACAATCTGAACAGGTAACGGTCTAAACAGGTAACGATCTAAACAGGTAAAGATCTAAACAGGTAACGGTCTAAACAGGTAACGATCTAAACAGTAAATGGTCTAAACAGGTAACAATCAAAACAGGTAACGGTCTAAACAGGTAACGATCTAAACAGGTAACGGTCTAAACAGGTAACAATCTAAACAGGTAACAATCTAAACAGGTAACAGTCTAAACAGGTAAC
Organism: Oncorhynchus keta; assembly: GCF_023373465.1. Taxonomy (NCBI): domain Eukaryota; kingdom Metazoa; phylum Chordata; class Actinopteri; order Salmoniformes; family Salmonidae; genus Oncorhynchus; species Oncorhynchus keta. Next base: position 74,154,082 of record NC_068421.1, read on the forward strand.
GGTCTAAACAGGTAACGGTCTAAACAGGTAACGATCTAAACAGTAAATGGTCTAACCAGGTAACGGTGTAAACAGGTAACGATCTAAACAGGTAACAATCTAAACACGTAACAATCTAAACAGTAAATGGTCTAAACAGGTAACAATCTAAACAGGTAACGGTCTAAACAGGTAACAATCTAAAAAGGTAACGGTCTAAACAGGTAACGGTCTAAATAGGTAACGATCTAAACAGGTAACGATCTAAACAGGTAACGTTCTAAACAGGTAACGATCTAAACAGGTAACGGTCTAATCAGGTAACGGTCTAAACAGGTAACGATCTAAACAGGTAACAATTTAAACAAGTAACGATCTTAACAGGTAACAATCGAAACAGGTAACGGTCTAAACAGGTAACAATCTGAACAGGTAACGATCTAAATAGGTAACGATCTAAACAGGTAACGGTCTAAACAGGTAACGATCTAAACAGATTAACGGTCTAAACAGGTAACGGTCTAAACAGGTAACAACCTAAAAAGGTAACGGTCTAAATAGGTAACGGTCTAAATAGGTAACGATCTAAACAGGTAACGATCTAAACAGGTAACGATCTAAACAGTAAATGGTCTAAACAGGTAACGACCCAAACAGGTAACTGTCTAAACAGGTAACGGTCTAAACAGGTAACGATCTAAACAGGTAACGGTCTAAACAGGTAACGATCTAAACAGGTAACTGTCTAAACAGGTAACGATCTAAACAGGTAACGGTCTAAACAGGTAACGATCTAAACAGGTAACGATCTAAACAGGTAACGGTCTAAACAGGTAACGTTCTAAACAGGTAACAATATAAACAAGTAACGATCTAAACAGGTAACAATCTAAACGGTCTAAACAGGTAACGATCTAAACAGGTAACGGTCTAAACAGGTTACGGTCTAAACAGGTAACGATCTAAACAGGTAACGGTTTAAACAGGTAACGATCTAAACAGTAAACGGTCTAAACAGGTAACTATCTAAACAGGTAACGGTCTAAACAAGTAACAATCTAAACAGGTAACGATCTAAACAGGTAACGGTCTAAACGGGTAACGGTCTAAACAGGTAACGATCTAAACAGGTAACGGTCTAAACAGGTAACAATCTAAAAGGTAACGGTCTAAATAGTTAACGATCTAAACAGGTAACGATCTAAACAGTAAATGGTCTAAACAGGTAACGGTCTAAATAGGTAACGATCTAAACAGGTAATGGTCTAAACAGGTAACGATCTAAACAGGTAATGTTCTAAACAGGTAACGGTCTAAACAGGTAACGATCTAAACAGTAAATGGTCTAACCAGGTAACAATCTAAACAGGTAACGATCTAAACAGGTAACGGTCTAAACGGGTAACGGTCTAAACAGGTAACGATCGAAACAGGTAACGGTCTAAACAGGTAACAATCTAAAAAGGTAACGGTCTAAATAGGTAACGATCTAAACAGGTAACGATCTAAACAGTAAATGGTCTAAACAGGTAACGGTCTAAATAGGTAACGATCTAAACAGGTAATGGTCTAAACAGGTAACGATCTAAACAGGTAACGTTCTAAACAGGTAACGGTCTAAACAGGTAACGATATAAACAGTAAACGGTCTAAACAGGTAACTATCTAAACAGGTAACGATCTAAACAGGTAACGATCTAAACAGGTAACGGTCTAAACAGGTAACGAAATAAACAGATTAACGATCTAAACAGGTAACGGTCTAAACAGGTAACAATCTAAACAGGTAACAATCTAAACAGGTAACAATCTAAACAGGTAACGGTCTAAACGGGTAACGGTCTAAACAGGTAACGGTCTAAACAGGTATCGATCTAAACAGTAAATGGTCTAAACAGGTAACGACCCAAACAGGTAACGATCTAAACAGGTAACTGTCTAAACAGGTAACGATCTAAACAGGTAACGGTCTAAACAGTAAACGGTCTAAACAGGTAACAATCTAAACAGGTAACGATCTAAACAGGTAACGGTCTAAACAGTAAACGGTCTAAACAGGTAACAATCTAAACAGGTAACGATCTAAACAGGTAACGGCCTAAACAGGTAAAGGTCTAAACAGGTAACGATCTAAACAGGTAACGGTCTAATCAGGTAACGGTCTAAACAGGTAACGATCTAAACAGGTAACAATTTAAACAAGTAACGATCTTAACAGGTAACAATCGAAACAGGTAACGGTCTAAACAGGTAACAATCTGAACAGGTAACGATCTAAATAGGTAACGATCTAAACAGGTAACGGTCTAAACAGGTAACGATCTAAACAGATTAACGGTCTAAACAGGTAACGGTCTAAACAGGTAACAACCTAAAAGGTAACGGTCTAAATAGGTAACGGTCTAAATAGGTAACGATCTAAACAGGTAACGATCTAAACAGGTAACGGTCTAAACAGGTAACGATCTAAACAGTAAATGGTCTAAACAGGTAACGACCCAAACAGGTAACTGTCTAAACAGGTAACGGTCTAAACAGGTAACGATCTAAACAGGTAACGGTCTAAACAGGTAACGATCTAAACAGGTAACTGTCTAAACAGGTAACGATCTAAACAGGTAACGGTCTAAACAGGTAACGATCTAAACAGGTAACGATCTAAACAGGTAACGGTCTAAACAGGTAACGTTCTAAACAGGTAACAATATAAACAAGTAACGATCTAAACAGGTAACAATCTAAACGGTCTAAACAGGTTACGGTCTAAACAGGTAACGATCTAAACAGGTAACGGTTTAAACAGGTAACGATCTAAACAGTAAACGGTCTAAACAGGTAACTATCTAAACAGGTAACGGTCTAAACAGGTAACAATCTAAACAGGTACCGATCTAAACGGGTAACGGTCTAAACGGGTAACGGTCTAAACAGGTAACGATCGAAACAGGTAACGGTCTAAACAGGTAACAATCTAAAAAGGTAACGGTCTAAATAGTTAACGATCTAAACAGGTAACGATCTAAACAGTAAATGGTCTAAACAGGTAACGGTCTAAATAGGTAACGATCTAAACAGGTAATGGTCTAAACAGGTAACGATCTAAACAGGTAACGTTCTAAACAGGTAACGGTCTAAACAGGTAACGATCTAAACAGTAAATGGTCTAACCAGGTAACAATCTAAACAGGTAACGATCTAAACAGGTAACGGTCTAAACGGGTAACGGTCTAAACAGGTAACGATCGAAACAGGTAACGGTCTAAACAGGTAACAATCTAAAAGGTAACGGTCTAAATAGGTAACGATCTAAACAGGTAACGATCTAAACAGTAAATGGTCTAAACAGGTAACGGTCTAAATAGGTAACGATCTAAACAGGTAATGGTCTAAACAGGTAACGATCTAAACAGGTAACGTTCTAAACAGGTAACGGTCTAAACAGGTAACGATCTAAACAGTTAACGGTCTAAACAGGTAACGATATAAACAGGTAACGATCTAAACAGGTAACGGTCTAAACAGGTAACGATCTAAACAGGTAACTATCTAAACAGGTAACGATCTAAACAGGTAACGATCTAAACAGGTAACGGTCTAAACAGGTAACGATATAAACAGATTAACGATCTAAACAGGTAACGTTCTAAACAGGTAACAATCTAAACAGGTAACAATCTAAACAGGTAACAATCTAAACAGGTAACGGTCTAAACAGGTAACGGTCTAAACAGGTAACGGTCTAAACAGGTATCGATCTAAACAGTAAATGGTCTAAACAGGTAACGACCCAAACAGGTAACTGTCTAAACAGGTAACGGTCTAAACAGGTAACGATCTAAACAGGTAACGGTCTAAACAGGTAACGATCTAAACAGGTAACTGTCTAAACAGGTAACGATCTAAACAGGTAACGGTCTAAACAGTAAACGGTCTAAACAGGTAACAATCTAAACAGGTAACGATCTAAACAGGTAACGGCCTAAACAGGTAAAGGTCTAAACAGGTAACGATCGAAACAGGTAACGGTCTAAACAGGTAACGATCTAAAAAGGTAACGGTCTAAACAGGTAACAATCTAAACAGGTAACAATCTAAACAGGTAACGGTCTAAACAGGTAACGGTCTAAACAGGTAACGATCTAAACAGTAAATGGTCTAACCAGGTAACGGTCTAAATAGGTAACGGTCTAAACAGGTAACAATTTAAACAAGTAACGTTCTTAACAGGTAACAATCGAAACAGGTAACGGTCTAAACAGGTAACGATCTAAACAGGTAACAATTTAAACAAGTAACGATCTTAACAGGTAACAATCGAAACAGGTAACAATCTAAACAGGTAACAATCTAAACAGGTAACGGTCTAAACAGGTAACGGTCTAAACAGGTAACGATCTAAACAGTAAACGGTCTAAACAGGTAACGATCTAAACAGGTAACAATCTAAACAGGTAACAATCTAAACAGGTAACAATCTAAACAGGTAACGATCTAAACAGGTAACGGTCTAAACAGGTAACAATCTGAACAGGTAACGGTCTAAACAGGTAACGATCTAACAAGTAACGATCTAAACAGATAACGGTCTAACCAGGTAACGGTCTAAACAGGTAAGAATCTAAACAAGTAACGATCTAAACAGGTAACAATCTGAACAGGTAACGGTCTAAACAGGTAACGATCGAACAAGTAACGATCGAAACAGGTAACGGTCTAACCCTTGTAACGGTCTAAACAGGTAACAATCTAAATAGGTAACAATCTAAACAGGTAACGATCTAAACAGGTAACGGTCTAAACAGGTAACGGTCTAAACAGGTAGCGATCTAAACAGGTAACGGTCTAAACGGGTAACAATCTAAAAAGTTAACGGTCTAAATAGGTAACGATCTAAACAGGTAACGATCTAAACAGTAAATGGTCTAAACAGGTAACGGTCTAAACAGGTAACAATCTAAACAGGTAACGATCTAAACAGGTAATGATCTAAACAGGTAACGATCTAAACAGGTAACGGTATAAACAGGTAACGATCTAAACAGTAAATGGTCTAAACAGGTAACAATCTAAACAGGTAACGATCTAAACAGTAAATGGTCTAAACAGGTAACGATCTAAACAGGTAAAGGTCTAAACAGGTAACGATCTAAACAGGTAACGATCTAAACAGGTAACGATCTAAACAGGTAATGATCTAAACAGGTAACGGTCTAAACAGGTAACTATCTAAACAGTAAATGGTCTAAACAGGTAATAGTCTAAACAGGTAACAATCTAAACAGGTAACGGTCTAACATTTCAAATTTAAGGAGGACACGTTAAGATTAAAGGGGACTTAAAAGGAACTCTCTCAGCTTGTCGCTGTTCAAAGAGTTGATTCGTGAAGTTGATTTGTGACACTATTAAGCTATTTCCTGTTTAGAGGAGTTGATATTGGGAAGCAGCATGCGAGTTTACCCATTCAGTATGTGTCCTTGCAGACAGATGTGCTTATTGCCCTCCATACTGTAAATAAACCTTGATTTTACTGCTGCTCAAACTGATGCACAATCTTCCAGAGTTCCTATCTTTCTGATGTTAAAAAATATTAATTTCTGTACAATATTTGTATATATTTATTTGAACAATCACTCAAAACAAGGTGAAAAGCTGAGAAGTTGACTTCTAAGTTTCAAAGACTTCTAATGGGTCCTACTGTAATGTGCTGTGACTGTGATTCAAATCCTGTTTAAAATGCTAAACATACAGTATTAGGTGAAAAAACGCCTCTCTCTCTCTGAGAACCAAGAGTATAATTGCCATTTGTGGCTAATTTTAAAGGCCACAATATGCTTCATATGAGGGAGAGGGGGCTTTCTGTGGCATACAATCACACACACACACACACACTCTCTCTCTCTCTCTCTCTCTCTCTCTCTCTCTCTCTCTCTCTCTCTCTCTCTCTCTCTCTCTCTCTCTCTCTCTCTCTCTCTCTCTCTCTCTCTCTCTCTCTCTCTCTCTCTCTCTCTCTCTCTCTCGCGTTGACTCTGTGATTACATTAACCCTTGGGAATGGGGATTTAGTAAGGCAGCCACAGCTGTCATGCTACTAGCCATACTGGTGTCATTAACCATGTGGTTTAGAGCCATGCTGTAGAGCTTCCTCTAGGGTTAGTCTACGTCCCAAATGGCACCCTATTCCCTCTATAGCGCACTACTGTTATGCAGGGCCCATACGGCTCTGGTCAAAAGTAGTGCACTATATAGGGAATATGGTGCCATTTGGGAAGTAGCTATGGTCTCTGAGCTTGCCATAAGGATGCAGTTTGAGTTGTTACACAACAAGCTAGCTACATTTCTCTGGCAGGGTGGCATATCACACAGGCTAATCAACAATGTCAGACCAGACCCCAGTCCCAAAGTCTGATATGCCATAATACCAGGGTTTTTTCACAGTTTATTTCAACGGGTCAAAGGCACTCAGAATGGCTGGTTTATAAATTCCATCTCTATGGTTCAGTTCCAGAACTGTAACGTCGTTCTTCGTTTGTAGAAAGAGAGTCGGACCGAAATGCAGCGTGGTGGTTACTCATGTCTTTAATGAAGAAAAACAAAAGCGATACATGAAATAACTATTAGAAACAAAAACAACAAACGGAACGTGAAACCTAAATACAGCCTATCTGGTGAACACTACACTGAGACAGGAACAATCACCCACGAAATACAAAGCGAAACCAGGCTACCTAAATACGGTTCCCAATCAGAGACAACGAGAATCACCTGACTCTGATTGAGAACCGCCTCAGGCAGCCAAGCCTATGCAATCCCAATAATACAAAAACCCCAATACGAAATACAACAACATAAACCCATGTCACACCCTGGCCTGACCAAATAATTAAAGAAAACACAAAATACTAAGACCAAGGCGTGACAAGAACTCTGTTAAAGAAAATAACAAACAAGAGAGTTATTTCATTAGTTCAGGAATTGGTTAATGACTGATATAATCTTGCTCCTCAAAACTACTCATTTGCCCTCTGAGCCTCACCACCCTAATAGGCATGCAACTATAACATCAAGATCTGTTGGGACAAATGTAATCATTATTTATACAAATCCCTGTGAGCTCTGTACAAAAGTCGTTCACATTTGCAGAAAGGGAGTTATTTTAGGATTACCATTGTGGTGGCACATTCTACTAATATATTAATAGAAATGGCTATATGAATGGATATGCGTCCATATGTTGGTCTTGTAGTTCCATATGTTGGTGTGTAAGCTAAATGTAAATGGGCTTCCCAAGTCATGTGTTATGAAGTAAAACTCATAATGTGATATTATCTGTCCCTCCAAAAAATGTATCAAAAAAATATTTTTTTTCTTTTCGGACATAAAAGACTGTAAAAACATCAGCAAATCAGCTGCAAGTGATTTTAATTTTAGTAATCTGTTCCAAAGTATTTGCATAATAGAGAGATATATGTGATCGTATACAAACGAAAGCCAAGTTTGAAATAATGTAGTGTTAGTCAAATGTTATATCTGTTTGGTCTTCTTGCGGTCAATTTGCAGTCTGCAAATTATTTGTAATTATGTTCCGGCCCCGTGACCATCCGCTCAAGAATAAATGGGCCCATGGCTGAAGCTAGTTGATGATCCCTGTCTTACAGCAATGCCTAAAAAGAAAATTGATTTTGATAACTTTTGTAACAAAAATCTGTTACAGTGCTTCTAAAAATGTCTCCTTTCTTTATAAATAACTCATATTATTAAACAATTATAAACAGCGAATTAACTGTCAATTCACAATGTATTTGCAGGGTCACCGCTTACAAATGGGCCATTATTAGCCTATTGCATATTGAGGTATTATATCCATGCTTTCTGCTGCCTGAAGGCCTAGCAATAAAACCAATAGAATAACTCCCTCGTGACTTTGAACTATAGAGGAGAGTAATGACCTCACATACGTGTGTCATCAGCCGTAACAAGGAGAGTTGTCCATTATCTCATTATTTCACATATGCCCTCAATTTGTCACAAGGCATTTTTAACGGGCAATATGTTGAGAGAATAACCTGTCTTAACTATATGCATTTATCTTATAAGTTAACCTATCTATTCCGTTTCGAAAAACAAATTGGACTGTGAGACTAAGAAACAGACAGACATTACAATCCTCTCAGCCAATGTAAAGAAGAGAAGAGAGAAAAGAAAACAGATTCTAAATATTGATTCTGTCCCATGTAGTTTTATAATTTATTATTATTATGGAGAAATGGATGGTTGTCAGGGGAGATTGAACACAGTGGAGGATTCTGGGAGGATTGATACTCTGCATGAAGAAGAGTTTGCTTTGTAACTGTGAGAAACCAATAAAGTTTAGGGAGCAAATGTTTGCTTTGATTTGAAAACTATACTTTATTCTTCTGACTGAACATGAAGACAGGAGACAATACTGGTTAAATGGATATGATAAATAAAAACTTTTGAAAACTTTGATTCTGTATCTAATAAAGATGCATTTGGTAAACGTTTTGCTGTTGAGTAATAGAAGAGGACATAAACAGCAAAGCAAACTAAGAGATATTGTGAGAAATTTGTTTGTAGTTGTTTGTCATGAAGTGCTTTGAGAGACTAGTCAAGGACCATATCACCTCCACCCTACCTGACACCCTAGACCCACTCCAATTTGCTTACCGCCCAAATAGGTCCACAGACGATGCAATCTCAACCACACTGCACACTGCCCTAACCCACCTGGACAAGAGGAATACCTATGTGAGAATGCTGTTCATCGACTACAGCTCGGCATTCAACACCATAGTACCCTCCAAGCTCGTCATCAAGCTCGAGACCCTGGGTCTCGACCCCGCCCTGTGCAACTGGGTACTGGACTTCCTGACGGGCCGCCCCCAGGTGGTGAGGGAAGGCAACAACATCTCCTCCCCGCTGATCCTCAACACGGGGGCCCCACAAGGGTGCGTTCTGAGCCCTCTCCTGTACTCCCTGTTCACCCACGACTGCGTGGCCGTGCACGCCTCCAACTCAATCATCAAGTTTGCGGACGACACAACAGTGGTAGGCTTGATTACCAACAACGACGAGACGGCCTACAGGGAGGAGGTGAGGGCCCTCGGAGTGTGGTGTCAGGAAAATAACCTCACACTCAACGTCAACAAAACTAAGGAGATGATTGTGGACTTCAGGAAACAGCAGAGGGAACACCCCCCTATCCACATCGATGGAACAGTAGTGGAGAGGGTAGCAAGTTTTAAGTTCCTCGGCATACACATCACAGACAAACTGAATTGGTCCACTCACACTGACAGCGTCGTGAAGAAGGCGCAGCAGCGCCTCTTCAACCTCAGGAGGCTGAAGGAATTTGGCTTGTCACCAAAAGCACTCACAAACTTCTACAGATGCACAATCGAGAGCATCCTGGCGGGCTGTATCACCGCCTGGTACGGCAACTGCTCCGCCCTCAACCGTAAGGCTCTCCAGAGGGTAGTGAGGTCTGCACAACGCATCACCGGGGGCAAACTACCTGCCCTCCAGGACACCTAGACCAGGACACCTACACCACCCGATGTTACAGGAAGGCCATAAAGATCATCAAGGACATCAACCACCCGAGCCACTGCCTGTTCACCCCGCTATCATCCAGAAGGCGAGGTCAGTACAGGTGCATCAAAGCTAGGACCGAGAGACTGAAAAACAGCTTCTATCTCAAGGCCATCAGACTGTTAAACAGCCACCACTAACATTGAGTGGCTGCTGCCAACACACTGTCATTGACACTGACCCAACTCCAGCCACTTTAATAATGGGAATTGATGGGAAATTATGTAAATATATCACTAGCCACTTTAAACGATGCTACCTTATATAATGTTACTTACCCTACATTATTCATCTCATATGCATACGTATATACTGTACTCTATATCATCGACTGCATCCTTATGTAATACATGTATCACTAGCCACTTTAACTATGCCACTTTGTTTACTTTGTCTACATACTCATCTCATATGTATATACTGTACTACCATCTACTGTATGCTGCCCTGTACCATCACTCATTCATATATCCTTATGTACATATTCTTTATCCCCTTACACTGTGTATAAGACAGTAGTTTTGGAATTGTTAGTTAGATTACTTCTTGGTTATCACTGCATTGTCGGAACTAGAAGCACAAGCATTTCGCTACACTCGCATTAACATCTGCTAACCATGTGTATGTGACAAATAAAATTCGATTCGATTTGATTTGATTTGTAATTACAAACCATCTTGGCTCTTGAAACTGGAACTAGAAAGAAAAGGGATTATAGGCCTAAACAGTTTATCTGAATAGCATAATGAACACACTATGGTTGTTCCCAGTCCCAACCAGCTTTCATATCTGTGTGCAGTGCAGTCTTAAATAAAATAAACCATGGTTAGAATAGAATACAATAGATTAGAATAGAACATAATTGAATAAAATACAAAACAATACAATACTATACACAAGTTCTAGACTACCATCACATCAAATTATTGTTGCAATATCCAATGGTTAAGTGGCTGTGCAGAAGAATCAGCTACAAAACAAAATATGGAAATTGACTATTGGTTTGTTCCTTGTATAGCTAACACACGTAGCTGGAGTACTGGATTATAGCATCAACAACTATAACTACGTAAGAAATACACAGATGGATTGTGGTGGTGCAGCTGTGGAAAACATTAGTGGATCAAACCAGGCGCTCGCTAATCCCAAATGGCACCCTATCCCTATATAGTGCATTACTTTTCACCATGGTTTGGTCAAAAGTAGTGCACTATATAGAGGAAAGGGTGCTTTTAGCACCACTACCCACTGCCTGCCTGTTGTAGAGCTGTGGCTGTCAGAGTCATATTTCCCTGTCTGATTTATACCCTGTGCTTAGGTGTTGGTGGGCCAGTAAATCAATTTCCTTCATTATTGAAAATGAAGCACAAATGGAGTACATCTGTTTGCGTATTATTAAATTGAACAACTTCTAGTATTGTGACGTTGACTCTGTGAGCGGCAACATCTGCAGGAACAGTTCTCAGGGGTGAACAAATATGCTCAGCATTTTCATGGACCTAAATTCTTTAGTCTTATTTATGTGACATTTCCATGGCTGGGGAAGTTTTTCATTTATTTCTCAGGGGAAAAAAATTGAATTCAAAGCAGGACGTTTTGCAGGACAAGTTAACCCATTGCTAAATGCAATTGTCGACTATCACAGTTTAAGGGCAGAGTATTGAGAGGCGTGTTGCACTATAGTAACCATACAGCGGTGCTACTCCAAAGGATACCCCCAGAAACTACACAGAAAACATTTTTTTTAAAGAGCACATCCAAAACATTAACATAAACAAGAAAGAAACTTTAAATGAATTGTTTAGGGTCGTGAACCCCAAGTGTTTTTACTATATTGACCATATAGGGTGAGAAATCTCTCTTGGGCAGCCAACCATGGCTGGGTCAATAGGCTGAGGGGCTGGGGGAGAACAATTTACAAGCAAGCAGGATGACTTCTAAAAAAAATATTCACAGAATCTCTAAGAAGACATTAGCATTAGTGTGTCAGCTCAGCTCTTCTGGCAGTGGCAGGATCCACAGCTGGTATTCATAATGTTTCTCAGAATAGCAGTGCTGATCTAGGATCAGATCCCCCTGCTCCATTCATTGTAATATAAAAGGCAAAAAATGGATCCTAGGTCAGCACTCCTACTCTGGGACATTTATGAATAAGGACAATGGGAGCAGATGTCCCTCCTAGCATGAGAGGTGCTCTATATGGCTCCACACAGAGAGGCTCTTTACTGTGTAAACTGGTCCCCATGGAGAGGACTGTTTATGTAACCCTAGCATTGCACGTCTGTCTGGGTGACATTATGAATCTAGTACAAGTAGAATGTGCAACCCGGAATCCTTGGGATGTCCCTCCCCATTGAAGTTGATATTTAAAATGGTTAAAGTAAGGGTTAAGGTTAGGGTTAGGTAAGAGTTATAGTTATGGTTAAGGTTAGGGTAAGGGTTAAGGTTAGGGTTAGGGCTTAGGGTAGGGAAGTCCCAAGGAACCCGGATAGCACTGCCCGAAGTAGAACTGGAGAGGTAGAAGCGCTGGACTGTCCGACAGTATAAACATGATACATGGTGGATTCCTCTGAAACGTCTCTTAGCCAAAATATTTAACCATTGGAGATTAGCTTAACAGAGCAGAGAGAACCACAGCCAGCTCCCTTCAAAACAGTCCTGCTATAGATTTGCATTACGAAGAAAGGCCCTTCTTAATGAATGAGTGGAGTCTGATTGGATACTAAGTGGAATGGAATAATCTCAACAGTAGACATATACAAAGGAACAAAATTATTGGCACCCTTGATAAAGATGAGTAAAAATGATGGTAAAATAAATAATACAAATACAAAGCTATATTATACGCTAAAAAATATTTTGTTTAACGAGTCATATATTTTTTTTTAAGATAAGTGTCAAAATTAATGGCACCACTGTTTTCAATACTTTGTGCATCCTCCCTTTGCGAGGACAATGGCACTTAGCCATTTCTATAATGTTTTACCTTAACAAGGGCCCCAGGACCAATTGACTCAAAACAGCCATATAACATCAAAGATCCACCACCATATTTTACAGTAAGTATGAGGTTCTTTCTGCGTATGTGCCGTCAGAGATGGTCGCCGACAGAGAAGGTCGCCGACAGAGATGGTCGCCTCGCTTTGCGTTCTTAGGAAACTATGCAGTATTTTGTTTTTTTTATGTACATTGTTACCCCAGGAAAACGTAAGTCTCATTACATGCACCCTGGAAGAACTATTGGATATAAGAGCAGCGTCAAATTACCAACATTATGACCAGGAATACGACTTTCCCAAAGCGGATCCTCACTTCGGACCACCACCCAGGACAGTGGATTTAATCCCAGCAGCTGACCTAAAACAACAGCAACGCAGAAGGGGCATACAGACGGGTCTCCTGGTCAGGCTTCGTAAACAGGCACATCACTCACCGCTCCCGAGCATTCTACTCGCCAATGTCCAGTCTCTTGACCACAAGATAGACAAAATTTGAGCAAGGGTTGGCTGCCAGAGAGACATCAGAGATTGTAACATTCTCTGTTTCACAGAAACATGGCTCTCTTGGGATATGTTGTCAGAATCGGTTCAGCCACCGGGCTTCTCCATGCATCGCCCGACAGAGATAAACACCTCTCTGGGAAGAGGAAGGGCGGGGTGTATGCTTTATGATTAACTACTCAGAAACTCAAACAGGATGTAGCAGTGACGAGAACCATTCAACGCTGGTCTGATGAATTGGAAGCCACGTTCCAAGATTGTTTTGATCACGCGGACTGGAATATGTTCCAGTCAGCCTCAGAGAACTACATGGATTTATACGCTGACTCAGTGAGTGCATTTATAAATAAGTGCATTGAAGATTTCGTACCCACTGTGACTATTAAAACCTACCCTAACCAGAAACCGTGGATGGATGGCTGCATTCGCGAAAAACTGAAAGCGCGATCCACCACATTTAACCTCGGAAAGAGGTCTGGTGATACGGCTGGATATAAACAGTGTAGTTATTCCCTCCACTGGGCAATCAAACAAGCGAAATGCCGGTACAGGGACAAGGTGGGCTCAGACACGAGACGTATGTGGCAGGGTCTACAGGAAGTTATTATTTTTATTTATTTATTTCACCTTTATCTAACCAGATAGGCTAGTTGAGAACAAGTTCCCATTTGCAACTGCGACCTGGCCAAGATAAAGCAAAGCAGTTCGACACATACAAAAACAGAGTTACACATGGAATAAACAAACACACAATCAATACTACAGTAGAAAAAGTCTATATACAGCATCTGCAAATGAGGTAATATAAGGGAGGTAAGGCAATAAATATGGTGGCGAAGTAATTACAATATAGCAATTAAACTATAACCGGACCGTGGATCGTTGCCGGAGGCTCCGGACCGTGGATCATCACTGGAGGCCCCGGGCCATGGATCATCACTGGAGGCTTCTGGCCATGGATCATCACTGGAGGCTTTGGGCCATGGATCATCACTGGAGGCTTTGTGCCATGGATCATCACTGGAGGCTTCGTGTGTGGAGCTGGCACAGGACGTACCAGGCTGGAGACATGCACTGGAGGCCAGGTGCATGGAGCTGGCACAGGATATACTGGACCATGGTGGCGCACTGGAGGTCTGGAGGCACAACCGTCCTGGACAAAGGACCACCTTCGCACGGCAAGTGCGGGGAGCACAGGATGCACTGTGCTGCGAGTAGAGCTGGTGCAGGATATACTGGGCCGAGGAGGCGCTGGAGGTCTGGAGCGTAGAGCTGGCACAATGCGTCCTGGACAAAGGACCACCTTTGCACGGCTGTGAAGGCACACCGGAGATACAGCATGTAGAGCGGGAGCACTGGAGACCAGGCGCCCTGAGCAGGCACCACCCGGCACCACCCGTTTTTATACCTTTCACTGTAAGCTATTCTATACCTTCTATACTGACCAAAAAGGTCAAGAAGTCTAGGACATGAAATGAAATATTAAAGTTGACAAGGTACTTAGGTAAGATATCTTACTACACTACGTGCCTCCACTGAAAATCCACTAGAATAGAACATAAATTCTACCTGGCTTATTGGCCTGCTCACAGTTCAATAGGAGTGCCAATAGAGACAGGCAGACTGAGAGAGAGAGGAAGAGAGAGAGAGAGAGACAGACAGAGAGAGTGAGCGAGCGAGCGAGAGAGACAGCAAGAGAGAGAGACAGAAACAGAGAGAAAGAGAGACAGACATACAGACACATGTCTGAGAGACAAACCATTGTCAGGTCTGACCTAACCATAACTGTGACAGAGACGAGAGGAAGAGTCTGGTTTTGAGATTGAGAAGAGAAGTAGACCCGTGAGGGAAGCCTTACGGTAACATGTCTGTGGAATTCAACCGTTTAGTCAACAAGAGACACTTAATCACCCATCTCATTCACAATGTAAATACAACTGCTGCCTTACAGCTGCCTCGCGCTCCCAGTCCACCTGACTGCCAAACTACCATCTGCAAAAAACACCTCTACTCTGAATTAGCTAAACGTTGTATTTTTTCATCCTTAATTTTGTAGACATAAGCATATAAATCATGTTAGAATATCAACGCTAGGCAAATGGCAGTTCGTTTTAGGGCTATACAACCACCTGAATCACCTGACCTATGTGATGACTTCATCCATACGAGATGAGACAGGATGTTGAATGGTGCCAGAGAGGATGGTGAGTTACTGCCACCAACAACAAGGGTGGTGAAATTACATTCAGAATTCGAAGCACAGACAAAAGAGGTTGGTTATCAGCATCTTTGCCGCTAGCGAGCTGATAAGTTAGTAGTACAAGCTAGCTAGCCAGTGTAGCCAATTTATCAAGGTGATAGCTAAAGCACAAGCAACAGGTTATCAAAACCAAATTTCCTGAACACATAAAAAGCTAGATCTCCCACTTCATATATGCAGTCATTGCTCTTCCAACTTTGATCACTATGATGAGTAGCGGTGCGTGTGTAATCCAATCACTGGGGAAGCATCCAGAAAAAAAGGCATATTACAACCTATGTGTTGTGATAATTGTGTTGTTTGCTCTATAACCTGTTAGTTCATATGCCTTGCCACCATGATACTGTATATGGGGCATACAGCAATCTCAGCTCTGTAGACTTTGTTGAGAAGAGACAGAGTCAATAGATAATTTATTCTGGTATTGCCATTATGTAGCTTGTTTCTGGTCACAGGTTCAGGAATGATTAAAAAAACACAACATGCACTTAAAATTAACCTTGGGGAGCAGTGTTGGGCCATCTGGAAAGCCATAGCCAATCAAAATAATAAAAATACATTTTTTTTGCATCTTTAGCTCACAATCTATGGATAATATATGATTAGAAAGATTCAACATTTTGGGATTAAAGATTTGTTTGGTAATGTATTGTTGTTATAAAAGGACCATGTATGTAAAATGTGTACGTAAAATGTATAGGTAAAATGTATGTACATGTAGCAAAACAATCTATTTAAAAAAAAAACTAAGATATTTGTCCTTTCAAGACACTGTGGAGGACAAAAATTAAAGTTAAAAAAAAAGTTTAAAAAATAAATAACTAAAAAATATATTTTTAAATAATAATATAAATGCTTGCTCACAAGCCTAACTGCTTTCATGGACCATTCAGGCCAGCTTGTTAACATCAGCCTACTAGATGTCTAGCTACATTTTGAACTTCCATCCTCTCAGGACAGGGGCACAATGTTGAATGGTCAATCAGAATCACCATTATGGGCCCTGAGTGGCGCAGTGGTCAGGCACTGCATTCACAGTTGAGCTCACTAGAGATTCTGGGTTTGAGTCCAAACTCTGTCGCAGCCAGTCGCAACCGTGAGACCCATGGGGAGGCGCACAATTGGCACAGCACTGTCTGGGTTGGGGAGGGTAACTACCAATTGGATACCATGAAAAATGGGGTAAAACATTTTTTTTGCTAGCTAGCTTGCCACGGAGAACAACCCAAGGAGATTCAACATTTTACATTTTTTTTGTAAATTACGTTTTGCTCTCGATATGTTATTCGTCTGAAGTCAAATCCAAACTGGCTTCCCTTGACACTTTTTTTTTGTGCGCCAGGACCATTCACAGTTGAGCTCACTCAGTTTAGCCCAACACTGCCAGGACCATTCACAGTTGAGCTCACTCAGTTTAGCCCAACACTGCCAGGACCATTCACAGTTGAGCTCACTCAGTTTAGCCCAACACTGCCAGGTCCATTCACAGTTGAGCTCACTCAGTTTAGCCCAACACTGATTGACTATTATTTTACACTGTTTTTATCAAGGGAAGTCAAATGCTCACTGGCTTCCTTCGTTCAATGCTATGGGCAGCAACAATATCATAGTATTTTTTGACCAGACAGCATCAGATAGATGGGCTACACATACAGAAGCAGAGCGGCGCTGTTTCGCTCACTCAGATGCTTTCTCTAGTTAAATACATTGAGCCTCTTGTGAATTGAAGGAAAATTATGAAACCCAGAGAGATGAAGAGAAGTTATTTTATGTTTTTTTTCTTGGTAATTTTTTTGGGGTGGAAGCCTGGCTTCACTTGGCATCCATAAATACACGTCACTGACTACAATACTAACCCACTAATATAATGCCTTGGACCAGCCCTAGTGCGCCAATTGGTATGCGCATAGCACACTGATGCTCTCTCGTCTAGAGTTCAGGTTATGCATGCACATACCATCTGAGATGCACGAACATGCGCTTTGTGATTCGCAGACTAGGCGGTATCAGCTCGCAAAATCTGCAACTGGATGCTTCTCCTTACAGAGGTGAGCCAGCAACTGGACGTGTGACAGTTTGAATCCCTGTTCTGACGGGAATAATCTGGAGAGAAGTGAGCTGGCAGCCGGAGGGTTGTTGGTATCAAAGCCTAGATGCCATTGCCTGACGTTGTGCTCTTGAGCAAGACACTTAACCCCTCAAAACAACTGCTCCATGGGCACCCATTTTGGCAGCCCCCTGCTCTAACCTCTCCAACATGTTAATGTATGTGTGTCTTTCAGGGGCTTGAATAAAGCAAAAGTCTAACTTAGTGAGGTTTCATTTTCAAAATCATTATTAATATTGTGGAGGACAACGTGAAAAACTGACAACATCTTTTCATTAAAGGCCCACAGGCTCCCACTCTCCCACTGCTGCAGTCATTAAGCGAGGCTGTTCCCGTGATCAACAATGCCACCTCTTCTTCTCTAATCACAGAACAGCTCACGCGATTAAAGGTGGGTCAGAATAACACACACACTCACTTCTGTCCTCATGGCACATGCATGATGGTCTAAATGGGGAAAACATTCCTAAATGTACATTTTTTTAATTTAGCAGGCTCTTACCCAGAGGGTTTTAAAGGCACATCAGCAGATTTTTCACCTAGTCGGCACGGGTATTTGAACTAGAGATATTTTGGTTTCTGGCCCAACTCTCTTACTCACCTGGCTACATGCCGCCAATGTTTATCTTTGAACTATGCACAGCTCTGGGTCCCTCGGGAGCTAAGGCAAACACACAAAATATCTGACCGCACACCCCCTCCAACCTATCACAGCTCCAGACGTGAGATCTGGGATAGACCCTAGGTCTGACTGGATTCAGGTATTGATTAACTTGTAACCAAACTCAAATCATAACAAAAAATATTTGAAGCTGTTGTACTAAAGATGATAGAGGATTCCCATTCAGATTGGTGATCATCGTTGAGAAAAGAAGTGACACATTTTAGAGGAAGCACATCTGAAGGGTTTCAGTTGGATACACAATATCACAATCTCTTTCACACGTGTACACATGTCTACAAGTACATGAATACAGAGGATGAGTAATCGGCCACATAATGTGTGCATACATGTGGACATTCGATTTTCCAAGCAAACACAAACACTTTCTCCACCCCAGCGCAGGTTTGCCTTTTTTCCCCCATGGGATTTCCTTCAAAGCCTAGCAGACATAAGAGAGGACTGGCCACCCCTCATAGCCTGGTTCCACTCTAGGTTTATTCCTAGGTTTTGGCCTTTGGAGTTTTTCCTAGCCACCGTCCTTCTACACATGCATTGCTTGCTGTTTGTGGTTTTAGGCTGGGTTTCTGTACACCACTTTGATATATCAGCTGATGTAAGAAGGGCTATATAAATCAATTTGATTTGATTTGGTTTGATAAGGGGTGTGTATTTCCATCACGGCATTTTTTATACCTTTCCCTGTAACTGCAGGTCAGGTCTGCCCCACTCACCTTTCAGTGGTGCCCTGGGCTACAGCAGAGTTTCAAAAAGGCCAGGCTGACTCTGCAGGCAGGCAGTTGCTGACAGCTGGTATTGGTGTATTTTACAGCCTTCTGGCATCCTCCACAAATATGGGTTTATTTTCCAACTGGGCTTTACTTTACAGTTTGGATGAAATTAGTCTGGATGAAATTAGTCCGTGGTTTAATTAAGACAGGTACTTAAAATCCACTCCAACACCAGAGCCTGAAAAATTAGCCTATTACATTCATTTCAATGGCTCCAATTTTCAGTACAAGCACCTATAAAAGCACAATAAATCAAATGAATGTTCATATCAGTGGAATCAAATTTAGGCGTTGCATGTATCATTAATTTACTTTTACAGGAATGACTTAATGTAATCATGATTGAGAAGAATTTTAGGTTACTCAGTTTGAAAGATAAGCTTTGCTTCGGTGCAAAACAGAGTTGACCGTCGGTACAAAATAAACAGTGGACATCACACTCTCTGTCTATAATCTCTCCCTGCTTCACAGTTTCAAGTAATGCAAACAAAAGACCCTCAAAAAGATGTGTTGTATGCATTGACATTTTCCATAATACCAACCAACTGTATATGTGTGCATAGCATACTGCATTGTGAAATCTTTGTCACTGTATGTTGAAAATTGGCATTCCCTCTGAGCATTGTTGTATTTGTGTTTGGTTTCAGTGTGCGGGAGAGTGGGGGTATTGGCCCTAACAGACCTCTTGGTTGAAGGACAATAATGTCATGTAATAGCCAAGACCGTCATTCATCTGTCATTGCCAGCATTCATTTAGGCGCCTGCAATCCTCCATTTGATAAGGAGATTTATAAACAGTTACTGAGACAAGAACAGTTGCCAAAATAGAGAGGCCGCAATGAGGAATGTATTTGTGTATAAAAACAATTCAGTGTAGTTTTGAGACACATTTCTGTGGTGTGTGTGTTTTGTTGAACTATCCTTGTGGGTACCAGAAGTCCTCACAAGGACAATAAAACAAGGAAAAGTGGGGAACATCTGTGTGTGTGTGTGTGTGTGTGTGTGTGTGTGTGTGTGTGTGTGTGTGTGTGTATCTGGTTTTGATTGAGCTTTTTATAATATTTTATTGGAATCGCTCCAGTGTTCCAACCTCTCCAAGTAAATATACACACATTACCCATGTGGCACAATCAAAACACTGTCTGCAAGTCAGCACATTGGGACTGTTTTATGGAAACTGGCAAGCGATATCAAATGTACCATAGTCATTTTTCTTAATGTGTGAAGCGAGTGGGGGACAGCTGTGCTAGGAGGCTAAATATAGCTGTGCTAGGAGGTTAAATATAGATGGTCTACTACTATGTCAGGTGTGGTATGAATGTATGTCTGGGGCATACTCATCAGTGAGGTAAACCTCTGGGATGAAGTTATCTTGGTGTTTGAGATTTGTTTGACGTTCGTCTAAGGCTAGTATTCTAATCTAATTGTCACTAGCATGCAGAAATCACTGATCATTAGTTTGGAGTCTGTAAGAGGTGCTATGGTATACAGTACCTAAAGCCTACTAAGTACAAATTACTTTACACAAAAACAGCATTGAATTTACAGCTCTTGATCAGTATCTATCCCTCATAAGATCCCATCATAGCGTCATATTGAAAGTTCAATCTACACCCCCCCTCACCCATACACTCAACCTCCCACCTTACGCACACACACACACAGAGGCGCCTCCTCTAACCACTCCAACAAGCCCCTGGGGATTGACCAATGGCTATGAAGCAGGATGTGGTTCCCTACTTTGTGAGGAGGTGTCCAAGACCACTCTACTTGGCCACATCCCCTAACCAGAAGATAAACAAACAAAGCCCAAAACATACTGTCTTGACCTACTTAGAGTAATGGGTAATGTCCCAAATGGCGCCCTAATCTCTATGCAGTGCACCACGGGCTCTGGTCAAAAGTAGTGTACTCTATAGAGAACAAAATGTCAGTTTGGTCCACGTTAAAATTGGCCTCCCAAATGTAGTCAGTGCCAAAAATGCCGTTGGTCAAATTGAATCCAAGGTTTCGTTCCCATATCTGTGATTCTATGCTTCTACAGTAAATCATTTTTCTGGGTTGTTGATATGATTCAATACTTTCTGACATACAGAAAGTCTGTGTCCGCTTCCCAAATTGCACCCTATTCCCTACAGTGCATGGGCCCTGGTCAAAAGTAGTGTGACACAGTATATAGGGAATAGGGTGCCATTTGGAGAGCTTGGTCCTATCTGCATTTTTTCTAAACTGAGTTATTGACAGCCTTGTTCTATACTCCAAATACCCAAATTCATGTTGTTAAGTTCTGTTACAGGAAATAATCTCAGAAATCTGTCTGCGGAGGTGAATGAATGAAGGGTTGGAGAAGTGTGCAAAACAAATGAATCATCATTTAGAGAGGGGCCTGCTCAATGAGTGAGAAATCACTCTTGAACTGGTTCTGTGAGCCTTCATTGTAACGGTTTTCTAGGTGTGGTGAAGGAGAGTCGGACCAAAACGCAGCGTGTAGATTACGATTCATGTTTAATGAAAAACACACTAAACACAAACATTAAAAACAATAAACGTAACGAAAACCGAAACAGCCTAAACTGGTGCAAACTAACACTAGACAGTTACAAGGACACTGAGGACAATCACAAACTCAAATAATATGGCTGCCTAAATATGGTTCCCAATCAGAGACAACGATAAACACCTGCCTCTGATTGAGAACCACTCCAGACCTCCATAGACTTTGCTAGATCACCCCACGAGCTACAATCCCAATATATACACACCAAAACCCCAAGACAAAACACACCACAATACAAAAACCCCATGCCACACCCTGGCCTGACCCAATACATAAAGATAAACACAAAATACTTCGACCAGGGCTTGACAGAACCCCCCCCCCAAGGTGCGGACTCCCGAACGCACCTCAAAACAATAGGGAGGGTCCGGGTGGGCGTCTGTCCATGGTGGCGGCTCCGGCGCGGGACGTGGACCCCACTCAGTCAATGTCTCAGTCCCTTCTCCTCGCGTCCCCGGATAGTCCACCCTCGCCGCCGACCATGGCCTAGTAGTCCTCACCCAGAACCCCACTGGACTGAGGAGCAGATCGGGACTGAAGAACAGCTCGGGACTGAGGCAGCTCGGGACTGAGGGGAAGCTCGGGAGTGAGAGAAAGCTCGGGAGTGAGAGAAAGCTCGGGAGTGAGAGAAAGCTCGGGAGTGAGAGGAAGCTCGGGAGTGAGAGAAAGCTCGGGAGAGAGTGGGAGTGAGGAAAGCTCGGGAGTGAGAGAAAGCTCGGGAGTGAGAGGAAGCTCAGGAGTGAGAGAAAGCTCAGGCAGGTTGATGGATCTACCAGATCCTGGCTGGCTGGAGTGGTTCCAGGCAGATTGATGGATCTGGCAGATCCTGGCTGGCTGACTGGTTCGGAGATCCTGGCTGACTGGCGGTTCCTGGCTGACTGGCAGATCCTGGCCGACTGGAGGTTCTGGCGGATCCTGGCAGACTGGCGGATCCTGGCTGACTGGCGGATCCTGGCCGACTGGCAAATCCTGGCCGACTGGCAGATCCTGGCCGACTGGCAGATCCTGGCGGATCCTGGCAGACTGGCACTTCTGGCGGATCCTGGCAGACTGGTGGATCCTGGCAGACTGGCGGATCCTGGCTGACTGACAGCTCCTTGCAGACTGGCAGCTCTGGCTGCTTCATGCAGACTGACAGCTCTGGCTGCTTCATGCAGACTGACAGCTCTGACTGCTCCATGCAGACTGACAGCTCTGACTTCTCCATGCAGGCTGGCAGCTCTGGCTGCTCCATGCAGGCTGGCAGCTCCTTGCAGACTGGCAGCTCCTTGCAGACTGGCAGCTCCTTGCAGACTGACAGCTCTGGCTGCTCCATGCAGACTGACAGATCTGGCTGCTCCATACAGGCTGAGCTCTGGCTGCTCCATGGCTGACAGCTCTGACTGGCCAGCTGACAGCTCTGCTGCTCCATACAGGCTGACAGCTCTGACTGCTCCATGCAGGCTGACAGCTCTGGCTGCGCTGAACAGACAGTAGACTCCGGCAGCGCTGTAGAGGAAGAAGGCTCTAGCTGCGCTGAACAGGCGGGAGACTCCGGTAGCGCAGGAGAGGAGAAAGGCTCTGGCTGCGCTGAACAGGCAGGAGACTCCGGCAGCGCTGGAGAGGAGGAAGGCTCTGATAGCGCTAGACAGGCGGGAGACTCTGACAGCGCTGGAGAGGCGAGGCGCACTGTAGGCCTGATGCGTGGTGCTGGCACTGGTGGAACTGAACCGAGGACATGCACAGGAAGCCTGGTGGGGGGAGCTGCTACCGGAGGGCTGGAGTGTGGAGGTGGCACAGGATGGGCTAGACCGTGAAGGCGTACTGGAGATCTTGAGAACAGTGCTGGCACAGGACGTGCATGGCTAGGGATGTGCACAGGAGGCCTGGTGCGTGAGGCTGGCACCAACTTCACCAGCCGACTAACACGCACCTCATGACGATTATGGAGTGCTAACTCAGGTGCCATCAAATCCCCGACACGTTCCGTCGGGCGAATTCCATGCAAAAAGCACCAACACAGCAACTCCCTCATTTCTCTCTCCTCCAATTTTCCCATTAACTCCTTCACAGTCTCTGCTTCGTTCATCTCCAACACCGGCTCTGGTTCTGGTCTCCTCCTTGGCTCCTCATGATAAACAGGGAGAGTTGGCTCAGGTCTGACTCCTGACTCTGCCACACTCTCCCTGAGCCCCCCCCCGAATAAATATTTGGGGCTGACTCTCAGGCTTCCTTCCGAGTCGCCGTGCTGCCTCCTCATACCGGCGCCTCTCCGCTCTCTTCGCCTCCAGTTCTTTCTTGGGGCGGCGATATTCTCCAGGCTGAGCCCAGGGTCCTTTACCGTCCAGTTCGTCCTCCTCTTTGGGCTGCTCCTGTTGCCTCTTCTCCTGCTGCACCTTTGGGCGGCTACACTCCCCTGGTTTAGCCCAGGGTCCTCTCCCGTCGAGGATTTCCTCCCATGTCCAGAAATCCTTATTGCGCATCTCCTCTTCGGGCTGCTCCTGCATGTTGACACGCTGCTTGGTCCGTTTACGATGGGTGATTCTGTAACGGTTTTCTAGGTGTGGTGAAGGAGAGTCGGACCAAAATGCAGCGTGTAGATTACGATTCATGTTTAATGAAAAAACACACTAAACACAAACACTAAAAAACAATAAACATAACGAAAACCGAAACAGCCTAAACTGGTGCAAACTAACACTAGACAGTTACAAGGACACTAAGGACAATCACCCACGACAAACTCAAAGAATATGGCTGCCTAAATATGGTTCCCAATCAGAGACAAAGATAAACACCTGCCTCTGATTGAGAACCACTCCAGACAGCCATAGATTTTGCTAGATCACCCCACTAGCTACAATCCCAATATATACACACCAAAACCCCAAGACAAAACACACCACAATACAAAAACCCCATGCCACACCCTGACCTGACCCAATACATAAAGATAAACACAAAATACTTCGACCAAGGCGTGACATTCATACACAGGTAACGGAAAAGAACGTGCTTCACTCTATCCTCTTGTGTAAAACAATGCTTGAAGTGAACAGTCAATCAAATAAAAATGGCAAAGGGCTGAGCACTCACTTCATTCAGGGGCAAATACATTTTTGTTTCATTTTCATTTCTTTTACAAGCAACATGTCTTCCGAGAAGCCTTTACACACAGTCTGAGGAAATTGAAGATGGCCAGGTAATCAGGTCAACAGAGGGACATCATACAGTACAGGCAGGGCCACAGAAAGTATGCAGTCCGGACTCTTTGCCTTCCAGTGGTCAGTGAGGTTTGAGAAGTGGGGCCTAGACTGGTCAGCTCAAACATGGTTTGGGATGACATCATCATCAGATCTCCGATCCAACTCGCCCTGGGTCTCTCTCTCTCTCTCTCTCTCTCTCTCTCTCTCTCTCTCTCTCTCTCTCTCTCTCTCTCTCTCTCTCTCTCTCTCTCTCTCTCTCTCTCTCTCTCTCTCTCTCTCTCTCTCTCTCTCTCTCTCTCTCTCACAGTCTGACATCATAGTACTTTACACATTCTCTCTCTCTCCTCACAGGCTAATCTGGGCCATCATCCTGATGAGGGGTCCTTGGAGTCACTGTGCTCATGCATGACTCCAAGTACCCCTCATCAAGAGGATGGGCCAGATTAGCCTGTGAGGAGAAAGAGTGTTTGTGTGTGTGTGTGTGTGT
Organism: Oncorhynchus keta; assembly: GCF_023373465.1. NCBI lineage: Eukaryota > Metazoa > Chordata > Actinopteri > Salmoniformes > Salmonidae > Oncorhynchus > Oncorhynchus keta. Next base: position 74,179,217 of record NC_068421.1, read on the forward strand.
GTGTGTGTGTGTGTGTGTGTGTGTGTGTGTGTGTGTGTGTGTGTGTGTGTGTGTGTGTGTGTGTGTGTGTGTGTGTGTGTGTGTGTGTGTGTGTGTGTGTGTGTGTGTGTGTGTGTGTGGACACATCTAGGTGGTCTACCCCCTTGTCCCCTGTGCCAGAAGGCCACATGGTCTGCATTGTGTAATGGCCTCACCCAAGAGGGGACTGATGACATCATCAACACACTGCCACACCTAACACATCGTTACTACAACTCATTGTTATAAGACTAAGCCCACAGGAATAGGGATATCTACACTATTCTGAGTGAGATAATGACTAAGTAGAGTACCATGATGTTATTACTGATGTTGTTACTTTGCAAATTTGACGCTTGATAGAGTGTATTCATCAGAGGAAGAGAGAAAAACAGGCCGAACAAGTTATGAACGATTATAAGATTTTATTAGGCACACAAATGTGCAGTCAAAATGCCATGCCTATTTACAGCATGATTTACAAAACGCTTTGCAAATCAAAACAACAATCTTATCAACAAATCGCTTTGAGACCAAGGGGTTTTCGACTGGCATTTGAGAAAGGACTTCTTTGGTTGTGCATGATGAAACTACAGCCAACTGACCAATGGTAAGAAGAGGCCATCTACCTTGACCGTCCAATTGTGGAAAGGCTTCAAAGATTGTAGACCTGAATATATAGAGAAAAACATAGGGCCCTTTCAACCATCACAACATAGTAAATAGTAGAACACATCTGTCTCTCATTCTCTATCACACACACACACACACACACACACACACACACACACACACACACACACACACACACACACACACACACACACACACACACACACACACACACACACACACACACACACACACACACACACACACACACACACACACACACACACACACACACACACACACGCTGAGAAAAGGTTTTAAAAAAAGGTTCAAACAAATAATAAAGCTATACAATTACCAACAATTTAGGGATTTGTTTACTGGGCAAGTGAACTGTTCTGCGCTGACATTATGTACTGTATGGAGTGGGTCCCCTCTTACAGGGTGGCTGAAACCTCCCCTGATCTACTTTGCAAAATACTGTATACGTGTAAGATCTACTAACAGGGATTGAATTTGAGATCTAAACTTCCAAGTACAATATCTAATCGAATCCTAATTCATAGTGTAATTTGGGGTTTAACGGGTTCATGGGTAAATGTCCCACAGTAGATAAGAAAAGCCAGTGAACTACTGGAATGTTATAAATGCAAATTATGGTAACAGACAGACTAATCTGTAGTGTTGAAGAGCCGCTTTATAGAGCGATTGACAATTAAAGGCAACATTCCTGCGGTCGTGGAGACTGCATTCAAGGGAAAGGCTCCCTATGTCGGCTCAATCGGAAATTACCTTGACATTTTTAGGTGGATCTTCCCACCCTGGGAAGATGGCTGATATGGATTGAATCTTGCCTTAAAACTGCCATTCCACTAGAGCAGGTATTCCCAAACTGGGGTACGCGCAATGCCGTCGGGCGTACGACAAATAAAAATGCGATTCACATTTTTTTTTTATATTACAAAAAAAACATATATACACTGTATACACAGTGGGGAGAACAAGTATTTGATACACTGGCGATTTTGCAGGTTTTCCTACTTACAAAGCATGTAGAGGTCTGTCATTTTTTATCACAGGTACACTTCAACTGTGAGAGACGGAATCTAAAACAAAAATCCAAAAAATCACATTGTATGATTTTTAAGTAATTAATTTGCATTTTATTGCATGACATAAGTATTTGATCACCTATCAACCAGTAAGAATTCTGGCTCTCACATACCTGTTAGTTTTTCTTTAAGAAGCCCTCCTGTTCTCCACTCATTACCTGTATTAATTGCACCTGTTTGAACTCGTTACCTGTATAAAAGACATCTGTCCATACACTCAATCAAACAGACTCCAACCTCTCCACAATGGCCAAGGCCAGAGAGCTGTGTAAGGACATCAGGGATAAAATTGTAGACCTGCACAAGGCTGGGATGGGCTACAGGACAGTAGGCAAGCAGCTTGGTGGAAAGGCAACAACTGTTGGCACAATTATTAGACAATGGAGGAAGTTCAAGATGACGGTCAATCACCCTCGGTCTGAGGCTCCATGCAAGATCTCACCTCGTGGGGCATCAATGATCATGAGGAAGGTGAGGGATCAGGCCAGAACTACACGGCAGGACCTGGTAAATGACCTGAAGAGAGCTGGGACCACAGTCTCAAAGAAAACCATTAGTAACACATTATGACGTCATGGATTAAAATCCTGCAGCGCACGCAAGGTCCCCTTGTTCAAGCCAGTGCATGTCCAGGCCCATCTGAAGTTTGCCAATGACCATCTGGATAATCCAGAGGAGGAATGGGAGAAGGTCATGTGGTCTGATGAGACAAAAATATAGTTTTTTGGTCTAAACTCCACTCGCCATGTTTGGAGGAAGAAGAACGATGAGTACAACCCCAAGAACACCATCCCAACCGTGAAGCATGGAGGTGGAAACATCATTCTTTGGGGATGCTTTTCTGCAAAGGGGACAGGTTGACTGCACCGTATTGAGGGGAGAATGGATGGGGCCATGTATCGTGAGATCTTGGCCAACAACCTCCTTCCCTCAGTAAGAGCATTGAAGATGGCTCGTGGCTGGGTCTTCCAGCATGACAACGACCCGAAACACACAGCCAGGGCAACAAAGGAGTGGCTCCGTAAGAGCCAGTCTCCAGACCTGAACCCAATAGAAAATCTTTGGAGGGAGCTGAAAGTCCGTATTGCCCAGCGACAGCCCCGAAACCTGATGGATCTGGAGAAGGTCTGTATGGAGGAGTGGGCCAAAATCCCTGCTGCAGTGTGTGCAAACCTGGTCAAGAACTTCAGGAAACGTATGATCTCTGTAATTTCAAACAAAGATTTTTGTACCAAATATTAAGATCTGCTTTTCTGATGTATCAAATACTTATGTCATGCAATAAAATGCAAATGAATTACTTAAAAATCATACAATGTGATTTTCTGGATTTTTATTTGCTTTGTAAGTAGGAAAACCTGCAAAATCGGCAGTGTATCAAATACCTGTTCTCTCCACTGTATATATATATTTATTTTTTTCTGCTTCAAATTTTCAAAAAGTACATTTACATTTTCCAACGGGGCTATACATTTGGGTGAGGTTTTTTTCTCGCCCGAGTAGCCTCGTTTCACTGCCATAAATAAAATTAAACCATCTAGTGTTTGTAACAACGTCATATACAGGTAGCCTAGTCAAATAATTAACATCCAATCACATTAACTGTTACTCTCTCGCAAGAACACCTTCACTTCTTGCGCAGACATTTAGAAGCTAAACATGACAATTTGAAAAATAAGCCACATTAGTTTTTTGAGCGAGAATAAAGACAATTTTCGAGTAGTAAGACATGTATAAAAGCGACAGATACCATTAAGAAGAAAGTGCTAGAAGCGTCTATTATGGTGAGCTACCGAGTGGCTAGGACAGGCAAGCCCCATACTATTCTGGAGGACGTCCTTCATCCTGCTGCCGTGGATATGGCTGGGACAATGCTGGGGGAAAAGGCCAAAGAAACTATAAAGACAATGCCTTCATCAAACAACCATGTTTCACGACGCATCAGTGACATGGCAGACATTTTGAAACAATTACTGCTTCGCATACAAGCCAGTGAATTATATGCATTACAGCTGGATGAGTCAACAGACATGGCGGGCCTGGCACAGCTCCTGGTATATGTTTGTTATATTTATGGGGGGTCAGTTAAGGAAGACATCCTCTTCTGGAAACCAGGACAACATGAGAGGATATTTTTAAAGTACAGGACAGCTTTGTGACATCAAATGGACTTTAGTGGTCAAGATGTGTTGTTATCTTTACTGATGGCGCAAAAGCCATGACAGGGAGACATAGTGGAGTGGTAACGTGCGTGCAAGCAGTTGCTTTCGACGCCACTTGGGTACACTGTAGCATCCACGAGATGCTCTTGCTGCCAATGGAATGCCTGACAGCCTGAAATACGTTTTAGACACTACAGTGAAAATGGTTAACTTTGTTAAAGCAAGTCCCCTGAACTCTCGTGTATTTTCTGCATTATTCAATGATATGGGCAGCGACCATGTAACGCTTTTACAACATATAAACATATAGCTGTTTATCAAGGGGCAAAGTATTGACACGTTTTTTTAAATTGAGAGACAAGATAAAAGTTTTCTTTACAGACCATAATTTTCACTAATCTGACCGCTTGCATGATGACTAGTTTCTCACACGATCTGGGTGATGTTTTTTCTCACCTGAATGATCTGAATCTAGGATTACAGGGACTCTCCTTAACTATATTCAATGTGCGGGACAAATTTGAGGTCATGTTAAGGACGAGCAATCCCGTATCCGGGATCGTAATTATAGCCTCAAGCTCATTACCATAACGCAACGTTAACTATTCATGAAAATCGCAAATGAAATGAAATACATATATTGGCTCTCAAGCTTAGCCTTTTGTTAACAACACTGTCATCTCAGATTTTCAAAATATGCTTTTCAACCATAGCAAAACAAGCATTTGTGTAAGAGTATTGATAGCTAGCATAGCATTAAGCCTCGCATTCAGCAGGCAACATTTTCACAAAAACAAGAAAAGCATTCAAATAAAATAATTTACCTTTGAAGAACTTCGGATGTTTTCAATGAGGAGACTCTCAGTTAGATAGCAAATGTTCAGTTTTTCCCAAAAGATTATTTGTGTAGGAGAAATCGCTCCGTTTTGTTCATCACGTTTGGCTAAGAAAAAAAAACGGAAATTCAGTCATCAAAACGCTGAACTTTTTTCCAAATGAACTCCATAATATCGAAAACAGAAACATGGCAAACGCTTTTCACAAAAACAAGTTTAGAATCAATCTCTCAGTTAGGTGTTTTTTTCCCAAAAGATTATTTGTGTAGGAGAAATCAGTAATCAAAACGCCAAACTTTTTTCCAAATGAACTCCATAATATCGATGAAACGCTGTTTAAATCAATCCTCAAGTCATTCTATTCGATGATAAGTCAGTTTGGTTTCTCCACTGAATCACATGGAAAAATACATGCAGCTGGAGATTACGCACCAATTTCGACGGAGGACACCAAGCGGACACCTGGTAAATGTAGTCTCTTATGGTCAATCTTCCAATGATATGCCTACAAATACGTCACAATGCTGCAGACGCCTTGGGGAAACGACAGAAAGTGTAGGCTCGTTCCTGGCGCATTCACAGCCATATAAGGAGACATTGGAACACAGCGCCTCAAAAATCTGGCTCACTTCCTGTTTGAAGTTTCATCTTGGTTTCGCCTGTAGCATTAGTTCTGTGGAACGCACAGACAATATCTTTGCAGTTTTGGAAACGTCAGAGTGTTTTCTTTCCAAAGCTGTCAATTATATGCATAGTCGAGCATCTTTTCGTGACAAAATATCTTGTTTAAAACGGGAACGTTTTTCATCCAAAAATGAAATACTGCCCCCAGAGGTTCAAGAGGTTAAGAAGTTGGAGCGCTTTTCTGTCTGCATTAACAAGGACAACACACAGGTCTTTCCATCATCGTGTGATTTTTTTGTGTGCAAATGAACTCAAGCTTATGGACAATGTCAAATGTGATATAGCGAAGCACCTGAGTGAGCTGGGTGCGCAACTATGCAGGTACTTTCCCAAAACACACGACACAAACAACTTGATTTGTTATTCCTTTCATGCCCTGCCTTCAGTCCACTTACCGATATCTGTACAAGAGCCTCATCTAACCCTAACCCTCTCTCCAATAAAACCCAACATTGCAGAGTTATGTGCATCCTTTCAAGCACACCCTTCTCATTAACCTGTGGTGAGTTATTCACCATTTTTGATGAACAAATAAGGTTTTATATGTAAGATGGCTAAATAAAAAGCATAAATATTGATTATTATTATATCATTATTTATGCCATGGACCTAAACATTTGTCTGGCACCATCACAGAACAAGACATGGAATAAGAACAGTGTTCAGAGAGTATGAATACAACTAAAACTGTAATATGACATCTGAAAATGTGAGAGGAACCGACAATACAGAAAAACCTTTCTTTTGATTCATGTAAAATACAATGTTGTACTACCATTCCATTGTGTTTATAACAATTCAGTCTTGCTTACTTACAGTGCTTTCGTATAGTATTCAGACCCCTTCCCTTTTTTCACATTTTGATATGTTACAGCCTTATTGTAAAATGGATTAAATAAAAACATTTCCTCATCAATCTACACACAACACCCCACACACTTCCGGCGCCGACAGAGATGGCCGCCTCGCTTCGCGTTCCTAGGAAACTATGCAGTTATTTGTTATTTCTTACATTAGTACCCCAGGTCATCTTAGGTTTCATTACATACAGTCGAGAAGAACTACTGAATATAAGATCAGTGTCAACTCACCATCAGTACGACCAAGAATATGATTTTCGCGACGCGGATCCTGTGTTCTGCCTTTCAACCAGGACAACGGAATGGATCCCATGCGGCGACCCAAAAAACGACTCCGTAAAAGAGGGAAACGAGGCGGTCTTCTGGTCAGACTCCGGAGACGGGCACATCGTGCACCACTCCCTAGCATTCTTCTCGCCAATGTCCAGTCTCTTGACAACAAGGTTGATGAAATCCGAGCAAGGGTAGCATTCCAGAGGGACATCAGAGACTGTAACGTTCTTTGGTTCACGGAAACATGGCTCACTGGAGAGACGCTATCGGAGGCGGTGCAGCCAGCGGGTTTCTCCACGCATCGCGCCGACAGAAACAAACATCTTTCTGGTAAGAAGAGGGGCGGGGGCGTATGCCTTATGGCTAATGAGACATGGTGTGATGAAAGAAACATACAGGAACTCAAATCCTTCTGTTCACCTGATTTAGAATTCCTCACAATCAAATGTCGACCGCATTATCTACCAAGAGAATTCTCTTCGATTATAATCACAGCCGTATATATTCCCCCCCAAGCAGACACATCGATGGCTCTGAACGAACTTTATTTGACTCTTTGCAAACTGGAATTCATTTATCCGGAGGCTGCATTCATTGTAGCTGGGGATTTTAACAAGGCTAATCTGAAAACAAGACTCCCTAAATTTTATCAGCATATCGATTGCGCAACCAGGGGTGGAAAAACCTTGGATCATTGTTACTCTAATTTCCGCGACGCATATAAGGCCTTGCCCCGCCCTCCTTTCGGAAAAGCTGACCACGACTCCATTTTGTTGATCCCTGCCTACAGACAGAAACTAAAACAAGAGGCTCCCACGCTGAGGTCTGTCCAACGCTGGTCCGACCAAGCTGACTCCACACTCCAAGACTGCTTCCATCACGTGGACTGGGATATGTTTCGTATTGCGTCAGATAACAACATTGACGAATAAGCTGATTCGGTGTGCGAGTTCATTAGAACGTGCGTTGAAGATGTCGTTCCCATAGCAACGATTAAAACATTCCCTAACCAGAAACCGTGGATTGATGGCAGCATTCGCGTGAAACTGAAAGTGCGAACCACTGCTTTTAATCAGGGCAAGGTGACTGGTAACATGACTGAATACAAACAGTGCAGCTATTCCCTCCGCAAGGCTATCAAATAAGCTAAGCGTCAGTATAGAGACAAAGTAGAATCTCAATTCAACGTCTCAGACACAAGAGGTATGTGGCAGGGTCTACAGTCAATCACGGACTTCAAGAAGAAAACCAGCCCAGTCACGGACCAGGATGTCTTGCTCCCAGGCAGACTATAAATAACTTTTTTGCCCGCTTTGAGGAAAATACAGTGCCACTGACACGGCCTGCAACGAAAACATGCGGACTCTCCTTCACTGCAGCCGAGGTGAGTAAGACATTTAAACGTGTCAACCCTCGCAAGGCTGCAGGCCCAGACGGCATCCCCAGCTGCGCCCTCAGAGCATGCGCAGACCAGCTGGCCGGTGTGTTTACGGACATATTCAATCAATCCCTATACCAGTCTGCTGTTCCCACATGCTTCAAGAGGGCCACCATTGTTCCTGTTCCCAAGAAAGCTAAGGTAACTGAGCTAAACGACTACCGCACCGTAGCACTCACTTCCGTCATCATGACGTGCTTTGAGAGACTCGTCAAGGACCCTACCTGACACCCTAGACCCACTCCAATTTTCTTACCGCCCAAATAGGTCCACAGACGATGCAATCTCAACCACACTGCACACTGCCCTAACCCATCTGGACAAGAGGAATACCTATGTGAGAATGCTGTTCATCGACTACAGCTCGGCATTCAACACCATAGTACCCTCCAAGCTCGTCATCAAGCTCGAGACCCTGGGTCTCGACCACGCCCTGTGCAACTGGGTACTGGACTTCCTGACGGGCCGCCCCCAGGTGGTGAGGGTAGGCAACAACATCTCCACCCCGCTGATCCTCAACACTGGGGCCCCACAAGGGTGCGTTCTGAGCCCTCTCCTGTACTCCCTGTTCACCCACGACTGCGTGGCCACGCACACCTCCAACTCAATCATCACGTTTGCGGACGACACAACAGTGGTAGGCTTGATTACCAACAACGACGAGACGGCCTACAGGGAGGAGGTGATGGCCCTCGGAGTGTGGTGTCAGGAAAATAACCACACACTCAACGTCAACAAAACTAAGGAGATGATTGTGGACTTCAGGAAACAGCAGAGGGAACACCCCCCTATCCACATCGATGGAACAGTAGTGGAGAGGGTAGTAAGTTTTAAGTTCCTCGGCATACACATCACAGACAAACTGAATTGGTCCACTCACACAGACAGCATCGTGAAGAAGGCGCAGCAGCGCCTCTACAACCTCAGGAGGCTGAAGAAATTCGGCTTGTCACCAAAAGCACTCACAAACTTCTACAGATGCACAATCGAGAGCATCCTGGCGGGCTGTATCACCGCCTGGTACAGCAACTGCTCTGCCCACAACCGTAAGGCTCTACAGAGGGTAGTGAGGTATGCACAACGCATCACCGGGGGCAAACTACCTGCCCTCCAGGACACCTACACCACCCGATGTTACAGGAAGGCCATAAAGATCATCAAGGACAACAACCACCCGAGCCACTGCCTGTTCACCCCGCTATCATCCAGAAGGCGAGGTCAGTACAGGTGCATCAAAGCTGGGACCGAGAGACTGAAAAACAGCTTCTATCTCAAGGCCATCAGACTGTTAAACGGCCACCACTAACATTGAGTGGCTGCTGCCAACACACTGACACTGACTCAACTCCAGCCACTTTAATAATGGGAATTGATGGGAAATGATGTAAAATATATCACTAGCCACTTTAAACAATGCTACCTAATATAATGTTACATACCCTACATTATTCATCTCATATGCATACGTATATACTGTACTCTATATAATCTACTGCATCCTTATGTAATACATGTATCACTAGCCACTTTAACTATGCCACTTTGTTTACATACTCATCTCATATGTATATACTGTACTCGATATACCATCTACTGTATCTTGCCTATGCTGCTCTGTACCATCACTCATTCATATATCTTTATGTACATATTCTTTATCCCCTTACACTGTGTATAAGAGAGTAGTTTTGGAATTGTTAGTTATATTACTTGTTGGTTATTACTGCATTGTCGGAACTAGAAGCACAAGCATTTCGCTACACTCGCATTAACATCTGCTAACCATGTGTATGTGACAAATAACATGTGATTTGATTTGATTGACAAAGCAAACCGTTTATTTTCTTGCAAATCAATAAAAAAACAAAAACAGAAATACCTTATCTACATAATTATTCAGACCCTTTGCTATGAAACTCGAAATTGATGTGTAAACAGGTGCGTCCTGTTTACATTGATCATGGTTGAGATGTTTCTACAACTTGATTGGAGTCCACCTGTGGTAAATTCAATTAATTGGACATGATTTGGAAAGGCTCACCTGTCTATATAAGGTCCAACCGTTGACAGTGCAAAAACCAAGCCATGAGGTCGAAGGAATTGTCCGTAGAGCTCCAAGAGAGGATTGTGTCAAGGCAGAAATCTGGGGAAGGCTACCAAAACATTTCTGCAGCATTGAAGGTCCCCAAGAAAACAGTGGCCTCCATCAATCTTAAATGGAAGAAGTTTAGAACCATCAAGAATCTTCCTAGAGCTGGCCGACCAGCCAAACTGAGCAATCGGGGGAGAAGGGCCTTGGTCAGAGAACCCGATGGTCACTTTGACAGAGCACCAGAGTTTATCTGTGGATATGGGAGAAACTTCAAGAAGGACAACCATCTCTGCAGCCCTCCACCAATCAGGACTTTATTGTAGAGTGGCCAGATGGAAACCACTCCTCAGTAAAAGGCACATGGCAGCCCGCTGGGAGTTTGCCAAAAGGCACCCAAAGGACTCAGACCATGAGAAACAAAATTATATGGTCTGATGTAACCAAGATTGAACTATTTTAGCCTGAATGCCAAAGGTCACGTCTGGAGGAAACCTGGCACCATGGTGGTGGCATCATCATGCTGTGGGGATGTTTTTCAGCGGCAGGGACTGGGAGACTAGTCAGGATCGAGGGAAAGACGAATGGAGCAAAGTACAGAGAGATCCTTGACGAAAACCTGCTACAGAGCGCTCAGGACCTCGGACTGGGGCAACAGGACAATGACCCTAAGCAAACAGCCAGACAATGCAGGAGTGGCTTTGGGACAAGTCTCTGTGGCCCAGCCAGAGCCCGGACTTGAACTCAATCGAAAATCTCTGGAGAGACCTGGAAATAGCTGTGCAGCAACGCTCCCCATTTTGAGAGGATCTGCAGAGAATAATGGGAAACTCCCAAAATACAGGTGTACCAACCTTGTAGCACCATACCCAAGAAGATTCAAGGCTGTAATCACTGCCAAAGGTGCTTCAAGAAAGTACTGAGTAAAGTGTCTGAATACTTATGTAAATGTGATATTTAAATTATGTATTTATAAATGTTTTTGCTTTGTCATTATGGGGTATTGTGTGTAGATTGATGAGGGGGAAAAAATATTTAGTCCATTTTAGAATAAGTTTCTAAAATAACAAAATGTGGAAAAAGTCAAGAGGTCTGAATACTTTCCGAAGTCACTGTATGTTATCAATAATGTCACAATTGTATTTATTTTTAAGATATGAGTATGCAATATATAGATAATATATAATTGTCTCTATGTTTACATAGGAAAAATTCAATAAAAATTGTATCATTTTAAGGTAGTCAATTGAACCAACTTCAACACTAGGTGAGAGATTTGTCTTTAATTAAAACATCACATATGAAGAAAATTGCTAATATTTTTACATCATTTATAGAAACAGAAATACATAAAGTAATATATGCATATTTACAAAAAAATAGAAAGGACACAAAACAAAAAAATTCACAGTACTCAAAGAGTCAACAATAGATTGGCTCTAGGTAAATACTTATAAAATATATATATTTTTTATACACAACTATATATTTATACTCTGTTTACCTCTGTGGAGACATATATACATGTTAACATACAACTAAGACTCAAAGCTTTGAGATAACATACCTTCTCTATCGGGATCTGCAGGAAGCAACACTTAAAATACATTATACATAAGTAGGGTCTAATGCCAATTTTCCTAGTGTATTGGGTTTTCTATTTCTCTTCCAAACATATTTTCCTTCCAAAAAACATCCCCTTTCTCCTATTAAAGAAACATGTACTTCTATTCAACCCCCCCAAACACAAAAAGTAAAGACACACCAAAGAACATTCATGGATTCTATGACGGTGAGACTCTTTTGGCTTTGCATTAACTTTGCATTAGCTTTGCATGGCACATGATATTACAACTGAAGCAACACAATACAACTCAACACAGTTGTTTGTCCCTCACAATGAATGTACTCATTGCTAACAGCTAACATGCATTATATACATCTAAGTGCCCATATGTCTATATACACATAGAGAAACAATAAATGTTTTACTTGAGATCACAAATAATCGTAGTAGAATGTTTGTCAGAACAAGTACACCATTAAGATTCCAGGATGGAGCCAGTATATGGCAATGTTTAAGGTCCAATGCAGCTGCTTTTGTCTCAATATCCAATCATTTCTGGGTAACAGTTAAGTACCTTACTGTGATTGTCTTAATGTAAAATGGCCAAAAAGAAACAAAAATAGCTTCTTAGCAAAGAGCAATTTCTCTAACAATAATTTTGACTGTCTGGGAGTGGTCTGAGTTGAGAGGGGAAAACTGAAAATGAGCTGTTATTGGCTGAGAGGTTTGGAACTCTTTCTTTTTGGTCTATTAACTCATTTACTGGTGATGTCACCAGGCAGGACAAAACTCCATCCCAACAAAACAGGCTGAAATTTCAAGTGGTCTTTTCAAACAGTTCTTACACTAAAAGGGCATTATCATAATTTTCACAATTTCACAGTATTGTTCCAAACTCATAGTGTGGAAATATATATAAAACACAGGACAATCATGTTTTTGACTGCACTGGGCCTTTAACTATTTAATTTTGATGCAAGACCTCTGGTGAGTAAGATTGGCAATATATTTATTACATATAGAAAATACATTTGAAACTTCATCATCTGGGTCAGATCTACTGATAATAAGCCATAATAAGCCAATTACTATTTTGGCTTATATTTTCATAACACAATCTCAACCTTATCAGGTTCACAAAAGATACACATTTTGGTATGAAATTGTGTAGAATATTATTATGTAAAATCAGAATAGAAACAGCTGAAGCTCTAGTGGTGTCAGACCCAGATAGAAAGACACATTGTTTTGTGTTTTAAATGTAATGCCCAATTACTGTGCCCCAAGTTCACTTTTAACAATACTGTATATGTATGATCCAACACTGCAGCATGTAGCATTTTAGTTACCTCACAGTGGATACAAACATTATAATATATTTTGGAATACTGGCCAAACGTAGCCACTTAACAATGTCTTATTTAACAACATGATATTTAGAATGATTCTAAAGCACCAACCTTGCACATTATATTTTGACTTTCGCCTTATAACATTTTAGATTATTTACAATATTCACAAAAATATACATAGCTTTACAATACTATTTGTATATAGTACAAGAGAACCCATAATGCCTAATGACAAGCTGTGTAACACCAATCAAACGTGAGACTAAGGATTACAAAGCATACATCACTCAATATCAACAAAAACACCATTGATACTTAATTAACAATTTTGTAACAACAGTACGTTTAGACGGACGAGTGCCAAAGTCCTACTATAACCGATAGCATGCAAAACTAGCTGGCTTACAAACAGGGTTATCATCAAGTGATTGTTCACATTACTTTTGTCTTTCACATTTGTCTTGGCATCTAGCTATCTATCTATTTACACCTCTGCTTGTTATTAAGTCACTTCACATTCCAAGTGATTAATAGCACATGATGGGATGCTTTACTGTCTGGTTTTGCTCTCAGATTCAACTGGTTGATTTGACCATCTCCTATCTACTGTAAATAGCATGAGGATAGGAGGTAGCATCTCTATACTGAACAAAAATATAAATGCAACATGTAAAGTGAAGGTCCAATGTTTCATGAACTGAAATAAAAGATCCCAGAAATGTCCATACGCACAAAAAGCTTATTTCTCTACATTTTTTTGCATATTGTTTACCTGTTAGTGAGCATTTCTCCTTTGCCAAGATAATCCATCCCACCTGACAGGTGTGGTATATCAAGAAGCTGATTAAACAGCATGATCGTTACATAGGTGCACCTTGTGCTGGGGGCAATAAAAGGCCACTCTAAAATGGGCAGTTTTATCACACAACACAATGCCACAGATGTGTCAAGTTTTAAGGGAGCGTGCAATTGGCATGCTCATTGCATGAATGTCCACCAGAGCCGTTGCCAGATCATTTAATGTTAATTTCTCTACCATAAACAAGCTCGTTAGAGAATTTGGCAATAAGCCGAACCGGCCTCACAGCCGCAGACCACATGTAACCACGCCAACCCATGGCCTCCACATCAGACGTCTTCACCTGCGGGATTGTCTGAGACCAGCCACTCGGACAGCTGATGAAACTGTGGATTTGCACAACCAAAGAATTTTGGCACAAACTGTCAGAAGCTGTCTGAGGTAAGCTCATTTGCGTGCTCATCATCCTCACCAGGGTCTTGACCTGACTGCACTTCGGCGTCGTAACTGACATCAGTGGGCAAATGCTCACCTTCAATGGCCACTGGCATGCTGGAGGCATGTGCTCTTCACAGATTATTCCCAGTTTCAATTGTACCGAGCAGATGGCAGACAGCATGTATGGCGTCGTGTGGGCAAGCGGTTTGCTGACGTCAACGTTGTGAACAGAGTGCTCCATGGTGGTGGTGAGGTTATGGTATGGGCAGGCATAAGTTATGGACAACAAACACAATTGCATTTTATTGATGGCAATTTGAATGCACAGAGATTGCGTGATGAGATCCTGAGGCCCACTGTCGTGTGATCTATCCGTCCCCATCACCTCATGTTGCCGCATGATGATGCACGGCCCCATGTCGCAAGGATCTGTACAAAAATCCTGGAAGCTGAAAATGTCCCAGTTCTTCCATGCATATTCACCAGACATGTCACCCACTGAACATGTTTGGGATGCTCTGGATCAACTTGTACGACCGCGTGTTTCAGTTCCTGCCCATATCCAGCAACTTCTCACAGCACAGGAGTGGGACAACATTTCACAGGCCACAATCAACAGCCTGATAAACTCTATGCGAGGAGATGCGTCGCACTGCAAATGGTGGTCTCACCAGATACTGACTGGTTTTGTCATATATTTTTTTAAGGTATCTGTTTTCCCAGTCATGTGAAATCCATAGACTACTACTGCCTAATGCATTTATTTCAATCGACTGATTTCCTTAAATGAACTGTAACTCAGTAAAATCTTTGAAATTGTTGCATGTTGCGTTCATATTTTTGTTCAGTGTACATATAATGTGGATAGGAGGTAACAGGCAGTTCTGTTGACAGTCATGTTGTTCATTTCACTAGTCCTGCTAACACTCACAGATGTTGTTTGCAGACAGGCAGCTTTACTGTCTCCATTGCTATTGGTGTACACTAGCTTGTTTACAGCCTAAACTAGGCCATTTAAGGTCCAAAGATGTGGTTGCCACAATGTGGTTGCCACAATCAGCATTTATATAAAAATAAATAAAAAGGCTGGTATTTCACTAACAGTTATTTTTTGCCCTTAGCTAGAGTTCTAGTGCTCTATAGATGTGAGGCCTTGTTGCCGTTCTGGGTATTAGAGGGTCGTTCCACGAAATGAGTGCCATTTGTGTCCCTTTGATATTTTAAGTAGAAATTGTACACCAATATAGCATTTTAAGAGCCTGTTATATTTAATGCACTGCCCTTTAATATAGACCACATGCATAATTCAATAAATCAGCTTTTTAGTTTGAATAAAACAACTAAAATAAATAAAGATTAGCATTTTGACATGTCCCTCCGTCAACACTGTGTCACTTCTAGGAAGATTTTAACCCACTTAACCCCAACATTTCTCTAAGTTTTCACCATCATTGTAAAGCCCTAGTTATTCTATTGCTTTGATAAATACATTTCTATAGATTATTATATATTTCAGGTGATTAAGGATTCATATACAGTACCAGTCAAAAGTTTGGACACACCTACTCATTCAATGGTTTTTCTTTATTTTTACTAATTTCTACATTGTAGAAAAATAGTGAAGACATCAAAACTGAGAAATAACACATATGGAATCATGTTGTAACCAAAAAAGTGTTAAACACTTTGGTCCAACTCATCCCAAACCATCTCAATTGGGTTGAGGTCGTATGATTGTGGAGGCCAGGTCATCTCATGCAGCACTCCATCAATCTCTTTCTTGGCCAATTAGCCCTCACACAGCCTGGAGGTGTGTTGGGTCAGTGTCCTGTTGAAAAACAAATGATAGTCCCACTAAGCACAAACCAGATGGAATGGAGTATCGCTGCAGAATGCTGTGGTAGCCATGCTGGTTAAGTGTGCCTTCAATTCTAAATAAATCACTGACAGTGTCACCAGTAAAGCACCCTCACACCATCACACCTCCTCCTCCATGCTTCACGGTGGGAACCACACAAGTGGAGATCATCCGTTCACCTACTCTGCGTCTCACAAAGACAGCGATTGGGACCAAAAATTTAAAAAATGGGACTCATCCCAATTTCCACCAGTCTAATGCCCATTGCTCGAGTTTCTTGGCACAAGAAAGTCTCTTATTGTTATTGGTATCCTTTAGTAGTGGTTCCTTTGTAGCAATTTGACCATGAATGCCTAATTCTCCTAATTCTCCTCTCCTAATTCTCTTCTAAGTCTCCTCTGAACAGTTGATGTTGAGATGTGTCTGTTACTTGATCTCTGTGAAGCATTTATTTGGGCTGAAATTTCTGAGGCTGGTAACTCTAGTGAACTAATCCTCTGCAGCAGAGGTAACTCTGGGTCTTCCTTTCCTGTGGTGGTCCTCATGAGAGCCAGTTTCATCATAGCACTTGATGGTTTTTGCAACTGCGATTGAAGGAACTTTCAAAGTTCTTGAGATGTTCTGCATTGACTGACCTTTATGTCTTAAAGTAATGATAGACTGCTGTTTCTCTTTGCTTTTCTGAACTGTTCTTGCCATAATATGGACTTGGTCTTTTACCAAATAGGGCTATCTTCTGTACCTTGTCACAACACATCTGATTGGTTCAAACCACACCTGTTAATTGAAGCTGGTTGAGAGAATGCCAAAAACTGCAAAACTGCCATCAAGGTAAAGAGTGGCTACTTTGAAGAATCTCAAATATAAAATACATTTGTATTTGTTTAACACTTTTTTTGATTACTGCATGATTCCATGAGTGTTATTTCAAAGTTTTGATGTATTCACTAATATTCTACAATGTAGAAAACAGTAAAAAATAAAGAAAAACCCTTGAATGAGTAGGTGTGTCCAAACTTTTGACTGGTACAGTACGTCTGTCCCTCATTTTATGGTCAGCCCTGTTACGTGAACTCAACTCTCGTAGTAATGTGGTAAAACTATTCATTTTAAAATATTTTATTCAAAAGAAACATTGAACATCCAATAAGTAACTCATAGTGAAAAGCAGGTGAGCTGGTTCTACTCTTTTAGGATATTTTTGGTGTTTTGTGGTGGAAAACTAAGCGGGTCGAGCATAACACTTCAATCGTGTTACCGATAGATAGAGTCTAGAAATGTTTTGACAACTTCAATATTTTGCATTCAATTGTCACTCCCTGTTGCACACAACAAACTTCCATTCCCCCTGTCAAGGAAGAGAATTTTTGCCTGATTAAGATGAAATTGTCAACCCTGGTACGTCAAATCCTGTTACTTTATTTGGCATTTACTATAGTAATTTTTTTTATTTAACCTCTTGAGATTAGAAAATGTGTGGTTTATGATGTTGAACATGTGCTCTTTATGACAGAATGTTAAAATGAGGTGAAATCAACTATTTTTGGACCAGGTTACACTTCTCAAAAGGCACTGAATTGGTGGAACAACCCTAGTACTGTTTCGCTCTCAGACCAGTCCTTGTAGTACGGCAGTTCTGTCACACGGTCTTAATGACTTGCGTTGAAATAAATTGAAATAACCAGGGACATTAACGGGTCTTATTGTTTTTTAGTATCTTACAAAATCCTTTTTTAAAATCCTCTTATTCTCATTTTCTTCTTTAGTAAATAATCCTTCTTCTTTGTTTTCACAAAGCAACCCAAAATAATTCCTTTCATCCAGAGGGGAAACAAGTGTCAACAAACCCAGTTCCCTGTGACCCGTGTAGCCCTTCCTGTAGCCCTGCAGGGGGGTAGGGTGCTCCCCGTCGGGCTCCAGTCCAATGGCCTTGGCCTGGCCTCTGGGCTATGCTGTACTGCTGCTTGAACAGGGCGTGCTTTGTGTGCTGCCAATACTGTGGGCCGCACTGCTGTTCTCTGAGGGTGGGGGTTGGGGCTTCAGGGGCTGCTGTTGCCCAGCTGTATCACCTGGATAGGGAGGTGAGGGGGAGAGGGGGGGGGAGTGAGAGAGAAGGAGAGGGGTGGGGGAGAAAGGGGGAGGGAGAGAGAAAGACAGACAGAGAGAGGGGGAGAGACATGCAGGAGGGGGCGAGAAGAAAAAATACAGAAGTGAGTGAGGGAGGGGGAGAGAGCGAGGGAGGGGAGAGAATGAAAAAGACAGAGAGATAAGGTTTGATGAAATACAACACAATAATATGATTTTAGATACGCTTTTGCACCACTGCCTTGGCCTTATTATCTAGAGGCCAATGGCTCAATCTGGTAACAGACTGATGTATGAATTAAAATCGTCAGTTCTCCAAGTGCTGCTGCTTGTCCCATGTGGTGACCACCACTTCACTGCCATTTGTTAAGTGAATGTAACAGTCGCTTAACACACAAGGACTCAACTCCTTTGAGTCAGCCAATCAAAACACCTGATCAAGCACAGTGTCTCAAATGGAAAGACCTGAACTGAGGTTTCTCAATCCAACTCTTCACTTTCTGTTATCTGCAAGCAATTCGCATAGCTTTAAAGGCAGAGGCCTTTTGCTTGGACCTCAAACCACTGACTTGTTTATTGTTCTGTGTTTAAATGAACATTCCATTTTGTAGATTCCTGGGCTCCAGAGCTGGAGACAGAAAGTTAGGGGGCAAATAAAAATGCTTCAATTTGTTTGGAAAGCTTGTCTGACAGAGAACTGAAGGCATCTGAAAAAATCCCTGTGCTTGTTTTACATATCTGGCACACTGTGCTTCTGATATCAAAATGCACTCCATATGTTGTTTGTTGGCAATCTGAGCTCCTGCATAGCTGAGTGAGGACCATAGAGGAATATACGTAGAGAGAGACTGGAAAAATGGGGTCTGTGATTGTGTCCCAAATGGCACCATATTTCCTATATACTGCACTACTTTTGACCAGAGCCCTACAGGCTTTGGTGAAAAGTCGTACACTATATAGGGAATACGGTGCCATTTGGGACGCAGACGATGCCTACCATATTGATCTCTGTTGGTTTCTGGAGTGGTTCTGTGTTTGTGTATTAGTGTCATTTACTTTTGTGTGTGTGTTGCGCAGTTCTGGGCCCACAGCCCTTCTGGTTCCCTCTTTCAGGCCCCTCGTCTCTCTCTCTGCTCTAATGTTTGCCAGAGCAGCACTGTCAAAGAGCTCAAGCTAAACACAGTCCATATACTCACAGAACACTGCATGGGTTGTCAAACACAAAAGGCCCCGGCTCACTTTAACTCTCCTTTGTGTCCATTCTCTATCTCTAAAAAAACTTCAAAAACAAAGTCAGTTTACCTCCTGGTAGGAATCTAAGGGGCAAAATTCTAAATTGAATTTAGTCATGCATTGAAATCTATGGGAGACCAAGTGAAATTTTGACGTAAATAGAAGTTAGAATTCGCCCCTAAAAGCATACTTGGCTTTCCACCATACTGTCAGCAAGTTTGACCAAACAAATCTATAAATCTCATGATAGATCCGGAAAACTGGCCAGATAGGTACTGTAGGTCAGGCCTGACGGCCAGATAGGTACTGTAGGTCAGGCCTGACGGCCAGATAGGTACTGTAGGCCAGGCCTGCCAGATAGCTTTGCGAATGGTGACATCACATGTCATTGAAGTGAAGCAACAGTGTATTGACCCTGTTCCGGCTCCCAGGTAACTCCCACTCCTTGTCTCCAGTGGCAACCCCTTTTAACCCCTGGTGTGAGCTATCACAATGCAGGCAGCGAGATCACAGCCAATCTTCCATAACAGCATCCTTCCTCCAAAGCTGTGTCCCAAAACAGCACCATATTCCATATTTAGTGCATTACTTTTCACCAGGGCCCATAGAGCTCTGGTCAAAAGTAGTGCACTATATAGGGAATTGTGTGCCATTCTGGACGCAGACCACATTCCTAATGTGGCATATTGTAAAATAGAGGGATACTAGGGATAGTATTTATCACGTCCTGTATACATAGGATACATTACCGGACTGAAGACATAGCTTTATTAAATAACTTCCTGATATCTGTTTCCGGTTACATTCAAATATATTTTATTTTTATTAAATAAATGTCACTTCCCTGTGGCTGCAAACACAAGGTAATGATAAATAATACTTCAGAGTACCCTACCGGTTTTAATTGTGACCTTCTATACCAGTCATGGGGAATATCAAAGTATGAGCTAGCTGTCCTATCTGCAGAGCCTGATAGGGGAAACCATATTGCACACTGGTACCTGATTAGAATGTGTAGTCATGTCTAGTCTGTTGAATGGTTCAGTTTTGAGCCATCAGGTGGATGCTTCAGCCATCTTGGAGTTTCTTTTTAGGATTTGGCCAAGACCACACAGACCAAGGAGCAAACTTTATGGTCTTGTTTTGTGAGTGAGTGAGTGTAGATGAGTGTGGGGTAAGTATGGTTTTGGCTTTTAATGTGAACAAACCTCTAACATTGTCCTTCGCCTCCTGAGGGAATAAGTGAGGGTACATGTTTCATCATTCACTGGTTTTAAAATGATTCAGCTCTGGATATTTTAAGTTGTTTTGAGAAAATATACATTCGTGGGGTATTCTTGCCTATGTTTCCATGTAGGGATATGTTGGTGTTACAAGTCAATAGTTTCCAAGACTACATCAGAATAGAATAGGGATGCATCCCAAATAATACCGTACTCCCTATTTAGTGCACTGCTTTTGACCAGAGCCCTATGGGCCTATTATATTTTATATTTTATTTTAACCTTTATTTAACTAGGCAAGTCAGTTAAGACAAATTCTTATTTACAATGACGGCCTACACCGGCCAAACCCGGACGACGCTGGGCGCCGCACTATGGGACTCCCAATCATGGCCGGAAGTGATGCAGCCTGGTATCAAACCAGGAACTGCAGTGAATCCTTTTGCACTGAGATGCAGTGCCTTAGACCACTGCACCACTCGGGAGCCCTCATCAAAAGTAGTACACTATATAGAGAATAGGGAGCTATTTGGGACACAAGCCTAGGCCTCTCGGGCTATTATGCTCCAACAGAGGAACCACTAGCTATAACATCAATATTAGAACCACATTCCTGCAGTGTTTTTTATCACAACTTCTAAAAGGGCTTAACTCTCCTAATCTTTTCATAACTACATTCTTTACACCTGTTTCCCTAAAGAAGTTCAACTCTTGACCTCAACAATATTTTGGGCCATAGGGGAATATAAAGGATTTTGTTTATAATGGCGGGTCTCTCTAGGAAACTCATAAAAGGACGTTTTAAAGGGGTGCCAGTATAAACAGAGGGATAAAGATAAAAGTAAAAATGATGTATTTGGACTGGTTAACTGAAATGCACATTAGTGGAGTTTGCTGCACTTTCAGAGATTTCCGCATTTCAGTGAGGTTGAAATTTGACGCCCTTCTGCTTCTAAGTTATGTGACACACATTTTAGTAATTACATTACCTAGATTAGATCAACTTTATTAGAACCCCCTCATGCTGTAAATAAAATATTTCACAGTGTTTCACTGAAAACACATCAGATCGATGAAGAGGGGGACCAACAGTGTAGTAACCAGATAAGACGGCCAGTGGCAAAACAGGCAGAACACAGACAGGCCTTTGGTGCTATCTGTGCTGTGGTCCTCCAAACCTTAGGGCAATGATCACGCTTAGAACACCCTGATCTTGTTTTTGAAGGATTTCATGGTTTTCTCTGAGGACACATGAAGGATCGATGACAGGGGGTCAACTCAACAGCATAGCAGCCAGGCAGAACACAGACAGGCCTGTTCTGTTCTTCAGTATGTGCTGTTAGAGGTCCTCTCCAGACGTCAGTGACCTCCACGCTTCCTCCCAAAGGTCAGGGGTCACCAGCCTGTGGATGCTGGTGTGGAAAGTCTTGACATGGCATCTAATGGACAGATTGTGTCTCTCTTCCTGTGAGCCAAACGGCGAGTGCCCCACAAAATGGACAGGGGGAATTCCAGCCAGCCCCCTCTCTATGTCCGAGCTGAGGCCATTGTGTCTGAGAATACAACAACCCGCAGGACCCGAGACCCATTCAAAGGCAGGAAAGAGAAGAGCCGCTTAAGCTGACAAACAGGATATATTTACAGTAGAGGAGTCAATATGTTATTGCCAGGGCTGTAGCCAGGGTCTGAGTTTTAGGGGGATCCAATAAATGTAAAGAAAGTTAAAGCTCATTTACTGCATTTCTATAAAATGTAAAAACTCTAAAATGCTATTTGGATAACAGAATAAACAAACAAAATTACCTTAGCCATTATCACATTGGCTGCTGTAGGTTCATTCACCTCAGTTGATCTACTAAAACATAGCCTATTAGCTATACAATTAGCCGCTACACATTAACTCCCATTAACTCAGCACCGCAATTAAAAACTATAATTGAATCTGTACAGAGGGATCTGTTAGCAAAAAACAAAAGTTAAAACAACTACTTTATTTTTATTTTTTTTAACCTTTATTTTACTAGGCAAGTCAGTTAAGAACAAATTCTTATTTTCAATGACGGCCTAGGAACAGTGGGTTAACTTTACAGAACCTTTTTGGTGATTGCAGTTTTACAGCTAATTTCCTGCAATTATACACATTTTGACATGTCTTACCAGTCAAAAGTATGGACACACCTACTCATTCCAGGTATTTTCTTTATTTTTTTATATTGTTTTCTACATTGTAGAATAATAGTGAAAACATCAAAATTGTTGTAACCAAAAAAGTGTTAAACCAATCAAAATTAGTTTTATATTTGAAATTCTTCAAAGTAGCCACCCTTTTCATTGATGACAGCTTTGCACACTCTTGTCATTCTCTCAACCAGCTTCAGGAGGTAGTCTCGTGGAATGCATTTCAATTAACAGGTGTGCCTTGTTAAGTTAATTTGTGGAATTGATTTCCTTCTTAGTGCGTTTGAGCCAATCAGTTGTGTTGTGACATGGTAAGGGTGGTATACAGAAGATAGCCCTATTGGGTAAAAGACCAAGTCCATATTATGGCAAGAACAGCTCAAATAAGCAAAGAGAAACGACAGTCCATCAAAGGCAGAATTCCTCTGTCCAGTGTCTGTTCTTTTTCCCATCTTAATATTTTATTTTTATTGGCCAGTCTGAGATATGGCTTTTTCTTTGCAACTCTGCCTAGAAGGCCAGCATCCTGAAGTCTCCTCTTCACTGTTGACGTTGAGACTGGTGTTTTGTGGGTACTATTTAATGAAGCTGTCAGTTGAGGACTTGTGAGGTGTCTGTTTCTCAAACTAGACACTCTAATGTACTTGTCCTCTTGCTCAGTAGTGCACCGCGGCCTCCCACTCCTCTTTCTATTCTGGTTAGACCGGGTTTGCACTGTTCTGCGAAGGGAGTAGGACACAGCATTGTACGAGATCTTCAGTTTCTTGGAAATTTCTTGCATGGAATAGCCTTCATTTCTCAGAACAAAAATAGAAGGACGAGTTTCAGGAAAAAAAACTTTTTCTGGACATTTTGAGCCTGTAATCGAACCAACAAATGCTGATGCTCCAGATACTCAACTAGTCTAAAGGCCAGTTTTATTGCTTCTTTAATCAGAACAGTTTCCAGATGTGCTAACATAATTGCAAATGGGTTTTCTAATGATCAATTAGCCTTTTAAAATTATAGACTTGGATTAGCTAACACAAAGTGCCATTGAAACACAGAACTGATGGTTGCTGATAATTGGTCTCTGAACACCTATGTAGATATTCCATTATTTTTTTTTGTCCGTTTCCAACTACATTAACAATGTCTACATTGTATTTCTGATCATTTTGATGTTGTTTTAATGGACAAAAAATGTGCTTTTCTTTAAAAAACAAGGACATTTCTAAGTGACCCCAAACTTTTCTCGCCTCTGTCAGCGATAGGATGTTTTCTGATTATAAAACAGCATTCTGGCATTGTGTAGTTAAGACATTCTTTAGAATCACTTATCAGTGCAGAGAGGTTACCATCAAGATGAAACCTTCAGTCTTACATGAGGCCCAACAGGTAGGACCTCATATGCAGCAGCAGATAAAGGGACAGGTCAGAGATGTACCTGTATGAGAGTAGATGAACCACAGGGCTCCGGTCAACAGGGCACCAATCACAAATGCAGCGAAGGCGATCCCAACCACGGTTGGAGTGTCCAACACATACAAGATGTCTGAGAGAGAGAGAACAGGGTAGATTGTTATTCAATGACTTGACAACATGACTTCACCTTGGTCTGAACGTGAGGTAGCGACAGCATGAATTTTTCTCTGGTAGTGACAGCATGAAAACAAGTTATATGCGAATGACATAACTCAGTCTGGACATCAAGTATTATGTCAAAGTGGCCTAAGATCCTGAGATTTAAAACCATTGGTTAAGAATTTACGAGTCAATGACTGACTTACTTTCCCCTAGGGGGTCAACAGGGTCTTGTGAGGCCGTGAGGGTGGGATGAACTGAAACATAAAACACAGAGTGGTGTTAATTTAATACATTTGTAGATATATGAAAACAACTATGTGTTGAAGGGTCAAGAACACTTGCTGTGACATAAAATGACAGCACTTATAAATCAAAGCTGAGCAACCCAATGAACCTAACTACTGTGGGATAACCAGGTCTTGACAATGGTCCCCTATGTGCCCTGGGTAAAAGTAGTGCACTACAAAGGGAACAGAGTGCAGAGATGAACTTGTTGACTCCTAACATTTCTGCTTATTCCTTCATTTGAGGTCATCTGGACAGCTTTAAAATAAAAAATGAATTACTTCTAAACAAACCCTACAATGGTGCTTGTTGTGTAGAGGCGAACTCAAGAGCAGGTTAGTTCCGGGTCCAAACTATTCCGGGAAAGAACACCTTTTTTCATTCCATCAAGACGGACGATGATAGAACCATCAGAGTATAGTTGGATTTCACATGGGACCCCCCTCCCTTCATCCCTCCCCTCCAAAACACTCAGTGACTGTCCTGCTCCATCTCTCAATCCTCCCCCTCCATTCCCCCTTCATCCCACCCTCCTGTCATCCCTCCCACTGCTCCACCTCTCCAGTCTTATCTTATCTTTGGCTCGTAATGAAGAAAATGAAAAGCTGACCCGTCAACAATCAGAGATGCCCAACGACTTCCAGGTCAGAGGAGAGGATAGAGGAGCCGAAGACAAGTTGAGGCCAACAAAAAAACGCACACTTTGGACATTTGTTTCACAGTACAATTGTAGTTGTACAGTACAATTGTAGTTGTACAGTACAGTTGTAGTTGTACAGTACAGTTGTAGTTGTACAGTTATAGTTGTACAGTACAGTTGTAGTTGTACAGTACAGTCGTATGAAAAGACTGTAGCAGAAGATCTTTCCAAGCCTGGTCAGACTATGATTGGGAAGTTCCACCTCTGGGTTGCAGTTGGGGTTTTTGGCCGGCTGAGGTTGGGTCACAGCTCTGAGGTTCTGTGTAAGGGTCCCTGCCCTGTTCCCATCTAGCCTCGCCTGCCCATGTGCTCTAATAAAGATGGTTGAGTCAGTTATCCCTGGGTCTTCCCCCCAGACCAACTTTCCTACTAGCACATCTGCCAATAGTATGAAAGAGACCCTAAGGTTCAACCATTCTCCATGTAAGAAGCAAAGCTTTTGTTCTTCATACTTATTCAGATTCCACAAAGATCTCAGCTGTGCTAAGTGTGTGAGAGAAAGGGAGAGAGAAAGAGAGAGAGAGAGGGGGAGAGAGAGAGAGGGAAAGAGAGAGAGAGAGAGAGAGAGAGGGGGGAGAGAGAGAGAGAGGAAAGAGAGAAAGAGAGAGAGAGAAGAGAGAAAGAGAGAAAGAGAGAAAGAGAGAGAGAGAGAAAGAGAGAGAGAGAGAGAGAGAGAGAGAGAGAGAGAGAAAGAGAGAGAGAAAGAGAGAGAGAGAAAGAGAGAGAGAGAAAGAGAGAGAGAGAGAGAGAGAGAGAGAGAGAGAGAGAGAGAGAGAGAGAGAGAGAGAGAGAGAGAGAGAGAGAGAGAGAGAGAGAGAGAAAGAGGAAACTAAAGGCAAGGCGACGTTCTCATCTCCGTATGCTCTAGACACAGTCGACCCTGAACCGATAGCACCTCAATAGAGTCAACGTCATTTGTTTGCCCAGCGTTTGCTGTTCACATAATAGAACATAAGAACAGTCCTTTAGTGGCATGGTGCCTTGTTTCTCTGAACATCTGACCCTTGACCTCTAATCCAAATCCCCAAAGTGTGTAGAAATGACTAATGGAGTCCATATGAGATCCTTGACATTTGAGGCCTTTACACAGATAAACCATTTGCCAGTTGACTTGGTTGCACAATTTACAGGCAGTCAGTCAGATAACAGGAATTCAGTCAGAAAATGTTGTGTTGTATCATTACTGTACTGTAAACAAGTCCACTTCAAAAGAAAAGCATAGGGAGATATGCAACAGGGGGTTCAAAATGGCGGTGCTCTGACGAAGTTGGTTGTTGACTGAAAGCTTAGCACATTATAATTTGCATCTGAAGCTTAGCACTGAACCTGCATCTGATTCAAGTGTGCAGACTTCTTTTGATAGCTCAACGTTCTCGCCAGTACTCAACATTACTACTGTCCCTTCTGTTAGCTTTCCTTACAGCTCATAGTTCAGTAAAAAGGGTGACAATGTATTTATGCTGTGAGACAGTATATCTAACTTTGATGGCTGAGCTTTGAGGCTGTTATGTTTTTCCGTGCAACAAACTGCCTATAAACGTCCCTCTTTGATTTGAAGATCAAGCTGAACTCATTGGATACTGTCCAGTACAGGACTCAGGTTGCTTGAAAATACTGCTTGTTGTCTTTGCCATCTCAGCATAAGAGATGCCTTTGTATTAAAAGCATGGTATCTGAGCCCAGCTGTATTATTTTCATTAGGCTTTATGTGCTTACTTAATATCCCTTTTCCACGGGAAACAAATCCATAGCCCTGCCTGGCATAAGTACTGGTATTGGCAGGAACACAACACCCCCCTGCCCACTGCCAAGGTTGGCTTGGTTACAGTAGGCTAGGTTTGGCATATACTGCATACTCAGAGCCCACTTGGGTGATTACCCCATCCTTATGGGTCTCTGATAAAAGCAGCTGAGGTTGTTGAGGTTCTTTATTTCCAAACATCATCAATGAAAGACGTATCCCTTGATTACAACATCTCAGTCTGAGCCTAATATTCAGACCCGCAGAGGAGTGGTGCTCACAGTCAAATCAAGTGGCACCCTATTCCCGTAGGGCTCTGGTCAAAAGTAGTGCACTATATAGGGAATAGGGTGCCAATTCTGATGTAGCCTGAGTCTGTACGCAATGTTTAGGCCCTGCAGCAGCATGGTGCTCCTTTGTCAACATAGGCCAAATCAAGTCTAGTAAACACTCCTCAGGTCCCCACTACTGTTTGCCATGCTTCATTTACTCTGGGCACAATGCCAGCCCTTAGTGATTAATACAGTATGATTAGACATGAAAGACAAGTACTGCGTCCTAAATTTCAGCCTATTCCCTTTATAGTGCACTACTTTTACCATGGCCCATAGTGAATATGGTGCCATTTGGGATGCACTTTGTGGGTCAATAGGGGTTTACTCATCACGTAATCAACGTAATCAACACTGCTAGCTAGCCAGCTAGCCCCCGAATAGTAGCACTGTAGAAACTATTACACTCAACGGAACGACTTCATCAGTGTAGTGTCAACAACGCAGCCACTGCCAGCCAGCCTACTTCAGCAGTACTGTATCATTTTAATCATTTTAGTCAATAAGATTCTTGCTACGTGAGCTTAACTTTCTGAACATTCGAGACGTGTAGTCCACTTGTCATTCCAATCTCCTTGCATTAGCGTAGCCTCTTCTGTAGCCTGTCAACTATGTGTCTGTCTATCCCTGTTCTCTCCTCTCTGCACAGACCATACAAACGCTCCACACCGCGTGGCTGCGGCCACCCTAATCTGGTGGTCCCAGCGCTCACGACCCACGTGGAGTTCCAGGTCTCCGGTAGCCTCTGGAACTGCCGATCTGCGGCCAACAAGGCAGAGTTCATCTCAGCCTATGCCTCCCTCCAGTCCCTCGACTTCTTGGCACTGACGGAAACATGGATCACCACAGATAACACTGCTACTCCTACTGCTCTCTCTTCGTCCGCCCACGTGTTCTCGCACACCCCGAGAGCTTCTGGTCAGCGGGGTGGTGGCACCGGGATCCTCATCTCTCCCAAGTGGTCATTCTCTCTTTCTCCCCTTACCCATCTGTCTATCGCCTCCTTTGAATTCCATGCTGTCACAGTTACCAGCCCTTTCAAGCTTAACATCCTTATCATTTATCGCCCTCCAGGTTCCCTCGGAGAGTTCATCAATGAGCTTGATGCCTTGATAAGCTCCTTTCCTGAGGACGGCTCACCTCTCACAGTTCTGGGCGACTTTAACCTCCCCACGTCTACCTTTGACTCATTCCTCTCTGCCTCCTTCTTTCCACTCCTCTCCTCTTTTGACCTCACCCTCTCACCTTCCCCCCTACTCACAAGGCAGGCAATACGCTCGACCTCATCTTTACTAGATGCTGTTCTTCCACTAACCCCATTGCAACTCCCCTCCAAGTCTCCGACCACTACCTTGTATCCTTTTCCCTCTCGCTCTCATCCAACACTTCCCACACTGCCCCTACTCGGATGGTATCGCGCCGTCCCAACCTTCGCTCTCTCTCCCCGCTACTCTCTCCTCTTCCATCCTATCATCTCTTCCCTCTGCTCAAACCTTCTCCAACCTATCTCCTGATTCTGCCTCCTCAACCCTCCTCTCCTCCCTTTCTGCATCCTTTGACTCTCTATGTCCCCTATCCTCCAGGCCGGCTCGGTCCTCCCCTCCCGCTCCGTGGCTCGACGACTCATTGCGAGCTCACAGAACAGGGCTCCGGGCAGCCGAGCGGAAATGGAGGAAAACTCGCCTCCCTGCGGACCTGGCATCCTTTCACTCCCTCCTCTCTACATTTTCCTCCTCTGTCTCTGCTGCTAAAGCCACTTTCTACCACTCTAAATTCCAAGCATCTGCCTCTAACCCTAGGAAGCTCTTTGCCACCTTCTCCTCCCTCCTGAATCCTCCTCCCCCCTCCTCCCTCTCTGCAGATGACTTCGTCAACCATTTTGAAAAGAAGGTCGACGACATCCGATCCTCGTAGGCTAAGTCAAACGACACCGCTGGTTCTGCTCACACTGCCCTACCCTGTGCTCTGACCTCTTTCTCCCCTCTCTCTCCAGATGAAATCTCGCGTCTTGTGACGGCCGGCCGCCCAACAACCTGCCCGCTTGACCCTGTCCCCTCCTCTCTTCTCCAGACCATTTCCGGAGACCTTCTCCCTTACCTCACCTCGCTCATCAACTCATCCCTGACCGCTGGCTACGTCCCTTCCGTCCTCAAGAGAGCGAGAGTTGCACCCCTTCTGAAAAAACCTACACTCGATCCCTCCGATGTCAACAACTACAGACCAGTATCCCTTCTTTCTTTTCTCTCCAAAACTCTTGAACGTGCCGTCCTTGGCCAGCTCTACCGCTATCTCTCTCAGAATGACCTTCTTGATCCAAATCAGTCAGGTTTCAAGACTAGTCATTCAACTGAGACTGCTCTTCTCTGCATCACGGAGGCGCTCCGCACTGCTAAAGCTAACTCTCTCTCCTCTGCTCTCATCCTTCTAGACCTATCGGCTGCCTTCGATACTGTGAACCATCAGATCCTCCTCTCCACCCTCTCCGAGTTGGGCATCTCCGGCGCGGCCCACGCTTGGACTGCGTCCTACCTGACAGGTCGCTCCTACCAGGTGGCGTGGCGAGAATCTGTCTCCTCACCACGCGCTCTCACCACTGGTGTCCCCCAGGGCTCTGTTCTAGGCCCTCTCCTATTCTCGCTATACACCAAGTCACTTGGCTCTGTCATAACCTCACATGGTCTCTCCTATCATTGCTATGCAGATGACACACAATTAATCTTCTCCTTTCCCCCTTCTGATGACCAGGTGGCGAATCGCATCTCTGCATGTCTGGCAGACATATCAGTGTGGATGACGGATCACCACCTCAAGCTGAACCTCGGCAAGACGGAGCTGCTCTTCCTCCCGGGGAAGGACTGCCCGTTCCATGATCTCGCCATCACGGTTGACAACTCCACTGTGTCCTCCTCCCAGAGCGCTAAGAACCTTGGCGTGATCCTGGACAACACCCTGTCGTTCTCAACTAACATCAAGGCGGTGGCCCGTTCCTGTAGGTTCATGCTCTACAACATCCGCAGAGTACGACCCTGCCTCACACAGGAAGCGGCGCAGGTCCTAATCCAGGCACTTGTCATCTCCCGTCTGGATTACTGCAACTCGCTGTTGGCTGGGCTCCCTGCCTGTGCCATTAAACCCCTACAACTCATCCAGAATGCCGCAGCCCGTCTGGTGTTCAACCTTCCCAAGTTCTCTCACGTCACCCCGCTCCTCCGCTCTCTCCACTGGCTTCCAGTTGAAGCTCGCATCCGCTACAAGACCATGGTGCTTGCCTACGGAGCTGTGAGGGGAACGGCACCTCAGTACCTCCAGGCTCTGATCAGGCCCTACACCCAAACAAGGGCACTGCGTTCATCCACCTCTGGCCTGCTCGCCTCCCTACCACTGAGGAAGTACAGTTCCCGCTCAGCCCAGTCAAAACTGTTCGCTGCTCTGGCCCCCAATGGTGGAACAAACTCCCTCACGACGCCAGGACAGCGGAGTCAATCACCACCTTCCGGAGACACCTGAAACCCCACCTCTTTAAGGAATACCTAGGATAGGATAAGTAATCCTTCTCACCCCCCTTTAAGATTTAGATGCACTATTGTAAAGTGACTGTTCTACTGGATGTCATAAGGTGAATGCACCAATTTGTAAGTCGCTCTGGATAAGAGCGTCTGCTAAATGACTTAAATGTAATGTAAATATAAATCACACCCACCGACAACAGTCCACTTGTTGATGTATTCACCCCATAGGGGGATGCTGATTAGAATGTGAAAACAGGTCCATTTAGATCATAATGAGTATAATGAGATGTAGGACACCCCCGGGCCTCTGTTGTCCTGGGGCCTCTCCAGTCTGCCCCACCCACTCTCTGATCACACACACTCATACGCACACAGTCCCAGCCCTCTGAGCCCCAGAGAAGAGAACAACTGACTGACTGACTGAGTGAATAAGTGATTTGCTAATGCAGTGATGAGGGGGCCTCAAGCTCTGGATATTCTCCCAAACCTAGCAAGAAGACCACTTCTCCCTCCTTTCTTTACCGGGAAGGGGAGGCCACAAAGAAGGTTCTAAGTGAAAACAACTGGAGCTCTCTGCTGGATGGATGTGGATGACTCGTCTTTTTCCACTCCTTTCGCACAGTACTGCTTGGTAGAACTGTGATAGAACATGGCTGGGGCCTCATCTGGGGCCTCAGCGCCAGCAGCAAGCCACCCATACCCCAGCTATGCTCGACTGCTCCAATCAACCTCTCTCTCTCTCTCTACCACACACACACACACACACACACACACACACACACACACACACACACACACACACACACACACACACACACACACACACACACACACACACACACACACACACACACACACACACACACACACACACACACACAGACTCCCACCACAAGCTAATAAACTCCAGATGCAGGGATGCAGGGGGATGGAGGGATGCGCTCTGCAATGTGTCTCCTCTCTTTCTGCAGAACTGAGGTTGATTTTCCCTGGGACGTCCTTTCTGCCACCCAGACTGTTCTCTGATTTACTCTCTCTGTCTTCCTGTCCTTCTTCAATGACCTCAAAACAGTTATGGCTCTTTACATGTGTCTTAGTTAAGCAGGCTGCGCATACAGGATGTCTCAGTTAGACTAGTCTCTCTCCACAGACATTCATATAAATGTTAGCCAGCCAGAACAAGACGTCCAGTACGTCTCGCGAGACTACAGTAAGATTAGATTAGGGAGGGAAGAAGGGAAGGAGGGAAAGATGGAACGAGTACTTTGAAGTAGTTCTTACATGCCATCCTCCTCATATATTTTGGATAAGCTGGCTCATCATAGAGATTACATTGGATATGAGGACTGTACAGTAGGTTAGCATTAGTCCACTCACCAGGTTCCTCCTCCTCTGTGTCATGTTCATCTACCACCACTAGGGTCTTGGTAGAAGTCCTGGTGTTCATCATCATGGCTAGGATGATCTCTCCGTTGACAGACGTACAAGCCTCGTCCGGTTGGATACACTGCATGGAGAGAAACACAATCACAATGAGACCACTGAGAGTTCCAAGATAATTCAGCCTTGGTATTCATACACCATGTGAAAATATTTCATACAGTATATTACTTTCATTCATATTTTATGAATTTCATTAATTTCATATGTTACATAACACATGGAGTTTCCTATTCAAATAAACCGTTTTTCGTATGATTTGCTTATCAGCCATGAGACTGTTACATGCTTTTCATTCATATGACATAAGACCAATCAATAATCAAATCTCTGCACCTTTACCCAAGACCAAGCATGCCTTTTGATCTTTGACCACACATATCATTTTCCAAGAAATCATACCTAGTCAAAACTCATGTTCCTTCCCCTGATCCCTATCCTAACCATAATGTAAATAATCAGCTGCAGCGCTGCTCTGGCGTGAGTCAGCTTAGAGCCCCAGCCTGACTCTGACAGGACATTTTAACGTAAAATACCCTCTGAGACCCAAATAGAGGGCGGCTGGGTGAGCACTGAGCAGAAAGAACTGCTTGGAAAAGGTTATGAAAGTGGAATGACTTAGCAGAGATGGAGGGAGAGTGAGAGAGAGAACGAGAGAAAAAGAGGGGAGTGAAAAAGGGAGAGAGAGAGATACAGAGAGAGAGAAAGCGTGAGAGAGAGAACAGTGAAGAACAAACACCATTGTAAATACAACCTATATTTATGTTTATTCATGTTCCCTTTTGTACTTTAACTATTTGCACATCAATACAACACTGTATAAAGACATTATATTTATTATTTTGGAACCTTTGTGAGTGTAATGTTTACTGTACATTTGTATTGTTTATTTCACTTTTGTTTATTGTCTATTTCACTTGCTTTGGCAATGTTAACATATGTTTACCATGCCAATAAAGCCCCTTAAATTGAAGCAAATTGAATTGAATTGAGAGAGACAGGACTAAATGCAAGAGAGAATGCGTGCGAGAGAGGGAGAGACAGAGGGAGAGAGAGAGAGCGAGAAAGAGAGAGAGAGAGAGAGAGAGAGAGAGAGAGAGAGAGAGAGAGAGAGGGATTCTGGTAGTTGTTGGCTTGTTTTGGTTCTACAGATGGTTTATTAGGAAACCTGAAGTAGATGTATGCTTCTTGCTTTGGTTCAGAATGGATTGAGACTGACAGATGGTGCAGCAGGCCTAGCTCGTGCCAAGTCTGCAAACTGGAGCACAGACCTTCTGAATGGCTGGACTGCCCAGTCACACAGTAAACACTACCTGACTCACGCCGAGTGCTCTTCAAACGACCATGAAATGTATGAATCATTGCATAGACCACAGATTCAGGTCATGCCAGTTAAGTCTGGGTTACTGCATGCAGGGCTTTGAAAGAGGTAGATGCTACAGAGTGTACCACTGGCAATGCAGGAGTTTGGTCTAGCAGTGGCACAGCCAGGCTCTGGACTACACAATCGATATGCTGATAGTATTTAGGGAGTCTTGTTTTCAGATTAGCCTTGTTAAAATACCCAGCTACAATGAATGCAGCCTCAGGATATGTGGTTTCCAGTTTTCATAGAGTCAAATGTAGTTCACTTTAATGTCTACATATCTTACATTACTCATATCTCATTGATATACTGCATTGAGACCCAATCACTGGACATTTTAATAAATGGATCACTGGTAACTTTAAACAATGCCACTTTAAATAATGCCACTTTAATCATGTTTACATACCTTACATTACTCATATCACATGTATATACTGTATTTTATACAATCTACTGCACCTTGCCTATGCCGCTCGGCCATCGCTCATCCATATCCATATACTTACTCCATATACTTACACATTCTCATTCACCCCTTTTGATTTGTGTGTATTACATAGTTGTTGGGGAATTGTTATACTTAGAATTTTTCAATCTAAATTATTACATAAAATTCTTGCAACCAATAGAATGTTATATACAGTGGGGCAAAAAAGTATTTAGTCAGCCACCAATTGTGCAAGTTCTCCCACTTAAAAAGATGAGAGAGGCCTGTAATTTTCATCATAGGTACACTTCAACTATGACAGACAAAATGAGAAGAAAAAAATCCTGAAAACCACATTGTAAAATGTTTAATTAATTTATTTGCAAATTATGGTGGAAAATAAGTATTTGGTCAATAACAAAAGTTTATCTCTATACTTTGTCATATACCCTTTGTTGGCAATGACAGAGGTCAATCATTTTATGTAAGTCTTCACAAGGTTTTCACACACTGTTGCTGGTATTTTGGCCCATTCCTCCATGCAGACCTCCTCTAGAGCAGTGATGTTTTGGGGCTGTTGCTGGGCAACACGGACTTTCAACTCCCTCCAAAGATTTTCTATGGGGTTGAGATCTGGAGACTGGCTAGGCCACTCCAGGACCTTGAAATGCTTCTTACGAAGCCATTCCTTCATTGCCCGGGCGGTGTGTTTGGGATCATTGTCATGCTGAAAGACCCAGCCACATTTCATCTTCAATGCCCTTGCTGATGGAAGGAGGTTTTCACTCAAAATCTCACGATACATGGTCCCATTCATTCTTTCCTTTACACAGATCAGTCGTCCTGGTACCTTTGCAGAAAAACAGCCCCAAAGCATGATGTTTCCACCACCATGCTTCCCAGTAGGTATGGTGTTCTTTGGATGCAACTCAACATTCTTTGTCCTCCAAACACGACGAGTTGAGTTTTTACCAAAATTTATATTTTGGTTTTATCTGACCATATGACATTCTCCCAATCTTCTTCTGGATCATCCAAATGCTCTCGAGCAAACTTCAGACGGGCCTGGACATGTACTGGCTTAAGCAGGGGGACACGTCTGGCACTGCAGGATTTGAGTCCCTGGTGGCGTAGTGTGTTACTGATGGTAGGCTTTGTTACTTTGGTCCCAGCTCTCTGCAGGTCATTCACTAGGTCCCCCCGTGTGGTTCTGGGATTTTTGCTCACTGTTCTTGTGATCATTTTGACCCCACAGGGTGAGATCTTGCATGGAGCCACAGATCGAGGGAGATTATCAGTGGTCTTGTATGTCTTCCATTTCCTAATAATTGCTCCCACAGTTGATTTCTTCAAACCAAGCTGCTTACCTATTGCAGATTCAGTCTTCCCAGCCTGGTGCAGGTCTACAATTTTGTTTCTGGTGTCCTTTGACAGCTCTTTGGTCTTGGCCATAGTGGAGTTTGGAGTGTGACTGTTTGAGGTTGTGGACAGGTGTCTTTTATACTGATAACAAGTTCAAACAGGTGCCATTAATACAGGTAACGAGTGGAGGACAGAGGAGCCTCTTAAAGAAGAAGTTACAGGTCTGTGAGAGACAGAAATCTTGCTTGTTTGTAGGTGACCAAATACTTATTTTCCACCATAATTTGCAAATAAATTCATAAAAAAACCCTACAATGTGATTGTCAGGATTTTGTTTCTCATTTTGTCTATAGTTGAAGTTTACCTATGATGAAACATACAGGCCTCTCTCATCTTTTTAAGTGGGAGAACTTGCACAATTGGTGGCTGACTAAATACTTTTTTGCCCCACTATATATATTTTAGCTTAGCACATGCAAAAATCCTCGAGGAAAACCTGGTTCAGTCTGCTTTTCAACAGATGCTGGGAGGAAAATGCACCTTTCAGCAGGAAAATAACCTAAAACATAAAGCCAAATATACACTGGAGTTGCTTACCAAGACGGCATTGAATGTTCCTGAGTGGCCTAGTTCCAGTTAAATCAGCTTGATCATTTAGGACATTGAACATGGCTGTCTAGCAATGAACAACAACCAACTTGACAGAGCTTGAATAATTTTTTAAAGAATAATGTGCAAATATTATAGAATCCAGGTGTGCAAAGCTCTTAGAGACTTACCCAGAAAGACTCACAGCTGTAATTGCTGCCAAACGTGATTGTAACATGCATTGTCTCTGGGGTCTGAATACAAAAATGATATATTTCTGTATTTCATTTTCAATAAATGTGCAGAAATCTCTAAAAACACTGTCATTATGGTGTATTGTGTGTAGATGGGTGAGATTTTTATTTATTTTTAAAATTCATTTTGAATTCAGGTTGTAAGACAACAAATTGTGGAATAAGTCAAGAGGTATGAATACTTTCTGAAGGCACTGTATGTGTGTTTAAAACATTTAATCACAGGTAAGAAATGTAACGTGTTTAGTCTGTTTGTAATTCCACTCACTACTTGTAGCTGTATAATCTGTTTGTTTGTGTTGTTGGTCTTGGCTAGCTTAATGTTCCAGTCAGTAGCTAGCTAGCACTCACTCGCGTGGCTCCTAGCACTGTCATGAAAAGGGGCATGTATTACGTTTTTCTAAGTAGTGAGAAGGCTCTAAGTAGTGAGAAGGCTCGGGAGCAGGCAATGTTTAAAAGCAATCTTTAGGTGTTGTACTTTTCTTAAATGCAGTTCTGTAATTGACTAAAACATGTAGACAACAAGAAAATTGCGTTCTGTAAGCCAATAGGGTAACCAAAGTAACCACAGGTTGTTTTCCTCACAGGTGGGCGGGGCCGTGATGCTCTAGCTAATACAGACTGAGACTATAGGAGCCAAGGACGTCAAGTAACTCAAGAAATAAAACAAATATGAAGAAAAACTAAAACATACCATTGCCAGTCCCTGGTTATTGTGGGGTCTCTTAGAGCAAACGGACATTTCACAGTGCAGGAAGAGCAACGATTCATTGAAGTGTGAGTTGAAGGTGAAGCTGAACCTCTTCCTGTCTGTCTGGGAGTGGGAGATAGGTAGGTCTCTCTGACTGTAGTATTTGACGGTGTCGTCTGTAGGGCAGATATTCTCGATCAGGGTATAGTCTGACGCGATGTTGGGGTTTGAGTTGGCAGAGATGAAGCAGGTCTGGATCATGAAGCCAAGATCTGGGTCGACATTGAAGGCTCCAATCTGACGGGAGAAATACATTTTTCACAAAAACAATCAACTCGTGCCAAAATATTGTCCAGTTTATAATGTGTAAGCAAGGTGTAGAGGTTATGATTGATACAGCCTCTAAAGATGTCAGATGATTCTATTTACAAATCCTCTCATCGACGTCGTTGAATTGATAAACTATCTGTTTCCCTCTGCAAAGTTGTGTGAGGAACACCATCTTGGCAAATGTCTGTACACTCTCTGTCAGTCCAGGAGCTATTTGTTTTAACACAGAGAACAAGCTAAAGGAACACTATCAGAGTGCTATCAGGTCCAAGAATCACAAATCCTGTGGATTTCAGTCCCTTCAAACGTTTTAAGAGGATATTTCTTTCGGCAGACCACAAGGCAATTCCCTGAGTTATGGGTTCCATCCCAAATGGCACCCTATTCCCCATATAGTGCACTGCTTTTGACCAGAAACCTATGGACCCTGGAATAGGGTGCCATTTGGGACGAAACATGACTTATTATCCCCCTGCTGCTTTCTCTCTCCCTTTTCTCTGAAAAATCTACATGTGTTTTACTGTTTTCTGGCTGTGCCATCGACATGCCAAGGTTGTCAAAAAGCTTGCCCAGTCAAAAGCACACGTGTAAGCGCGCAGGCACGGACACACAAACACGCACGCACACACACACACACACACACACACACACACACACACACACACACACACACACACACACACTGCATTCAAAGGACAGCTCATGGTTGGCAGCGACTAGTGAAAACCCAGTGAGCACTGTACATGCAGGCTGTGACCTGACCTATGAGTAACACAAGTTATGACACACTTGTTGCACAACAGCAGTTTCCTATACAGCTTAGTTTGGGCTGTAGCCTCAGGGGCTAGGGCAGGGCACGGCATATCTCAGCCCAGTGTGAGAGGTGTGGAGAGAAAGGGCTAGAAAGGGGCTAAGGACTAGGCCCCATGGCCCCACACACAGAGCTCTTTGTGACTTGTTGCTGCTGTATCTCTGAGGCCACACTGTCAGAGCAGCCGTCCTCCTCAAATAGCTCCATAAATCAACACTTCAAAGAGCCTCACTGTGTGGATCTCAAACGTATCATACACAACCTCCCGATAGGACCTCCTTAGTAAATACTTATCAGTGCTATTAGCAAGGTACATTCTGGACTTTCCAGACAGAATAAATAGACAATAAGGTCTCTGGGGAGAATTCTAAATGCCATACAGTACTGTATGTGCCAGGACACTTTAAGACAGAGATGATGGCTGGGAGGGGTAGTTAACAGCAGAAAGACGATATGTTAACTTTATATCCTACCGACCCAGACCAAATATCAACGGACCCGGTGGAAGCTAAAACACTAACAGATGAAAGTGGACCAGACCAGTGTACACACAGAACAGTCCTCACTGTTGTTTTGACAGGCCTCATATTAAGAGAGACAGAGACACAGACATATACACACACACACACAGACAATCCTGGCTCTTGTGAAATCGCTCCAACTCACATGTCCCAACATCTGGATACTAGCCTACTAATTATATTAATCTGAGCGAATCACACACAGACTAAAAATATAACAGACACAATGTACTTAAATGTATTTAGTACAGTTTATAGTATTTCACTGCTTCGTTTTACCTCTACGAAGACCTGTTTATTTTTGGAGACGGTATGGAAGGCCTGGGTAGACGGATAATGGAAGAGATGGGTGTTGTACAGCTCCATGTTAACCATGACATCGGTGCTGAGCGGTTCCTTTGCTGCCGGGGCAATACGAGGGAACGATCCTGATGATCCTGATCCTCCTAGAGTGTCCTGGTTCTTCCTGTAGGTGCAGTTGAACTGGAGAGAGGCGGGAGAGAGGAGAGAAAGCCAGTCAAAACAGTTGAACTTGAGGGACAAGGAGAGAAGAGCCAATCCAAACAGTTGAACTGGGGGAGGGGTGAAGAGCCAATCAAAACAGCTGAATTGGAGGGGTGAAGAAGAGAAGAGCCAATCACAACATAATCATGGTTCTAACATACCCTGGCCCTCACCCGTGTCCTCACCCTGACCCTCACCATCCCCCTGGCGCTTACCCTGGCCCTCACCATCGCCCCTCACACTACCTGGCCTTCACAGCCAGGAGCGTGTCAAGTGTTTCATCACAGCAATATCACTGAGGGACACAGAGATACAGGCAGGAGGAGACAAAGATGAGAGAGGAAGAGTGTGTATGGGTAAAGAGCATGGCTATAGAGACACAGAGATACAGGCAGGAGGAGACAAAGATGAGAGAGGAAGAGTGTGCATGGGTAAAGAGTATGGCTATAGAGACACAGAGATACAGGCAGGAGGAGACAAAGATGAGAGAGGAAGAGTGTGCATGGGTAAAGAGTATGGCTATAGAGACACAGAGATACAGGCAGGAGGAGACAAAGATGAGAGAGGAAGAGTGTGTATGGGTAAAGAGTATGGCTATAGAGACACAGAGAAACAGGCAGGAGGAGACAACGATGAGAGAGGAAGAGTGTGCATGGGTAAAGAGTATGGCTATAGAGACACAGAGATACAGGCAGGAGGAGACAAAGATGAGAGAGGAAGAGTGTGTATGGGTAAAGAGTATGGCTATAGAGACACAGAGAAACAGGCAGGAGGAGACAACGATGAGAGAGGAAGAGTGTGCATGGGTAAAGAGTATGGCTATAGAGACACAGAGATACAGGCAGGAGGAGACAATGATGAGAGAGGAAGAGTGTGCATGGGTAAAGAGTATGGCTATAGAGACACAGAGATACAGGCAGGAGGAGACAATGATGAGAGAGGAAGAGTGTGCATGGGTAAAGAGTATGGCTATAGAGACACAGAGATACAGGCAGGAGGAGACAAAGATGAGAGAGGAAGAGTGTGCATGGGTAAAGAGTATGGCTATAGAGACACAGAGATACAGGCAGGAGGAGACAAAGATGAGAGAGGAAGAGTGTGCATGGGTAAAGAGTATGGCTATAGAGACACAGAGATACAGGCAGGAGGAGACAATGATGAGAGAGGAAGAGTGTGCATGGGTAAAGAGTATGGCTATAGAGACACAGAGATACAGGCAGGAGGAGACAAAGATGAGAGAGGAAGAGTGTGCATGGGTAAAGAGTATGGCTATAGAGACACAGAGATACAGGCAGGAGGAGACAAAGATGAGAGAGGAAGAGTGTGTATGGGTAAAGAGTATGGCTATAGAGACACAGAGAAACAGGCAGGAGGAGACAACGATGAGAGAGGAAGAGTGTGCATGGGTAAAGAGTATGGCTATAGAGACACAGAGATACAGGCAGGAGGAGACAAAGATGAGAGAGGAAGAGTGTGTATGGGTAAAGAGTATGGCTATAGAGACACAGAGAAACAGGCAGGAGGAGACAACGATGAGAGAGGAAGAGTGTGCATGGGTAAAGAGTATGGCTATAGAGACACAGAGATACAGGCAGGAGGAGACAATGATGAGAGAGGAAGAGTGTGCATGGGTAAAGAGTATGGCTATAGAGACACAGAGATACAGGCAGGAGGAGACAATGATGAGAGAGGAAGAGTGTGCATGGGTAAAGAGTATGGCTATAGAGACACAGAGATACAGGCAGGAGGAGACAAAGATGAGAGAGGAAGAGTGTGCATGGGTAAAGAGTATGGCTATAGAGACACAGAGATACAGGCAGGAGGAGACAAAGATGAGAGAGGAAGAGTGTGCATGGGTAAAGAGTATGGCTATAGAGACACAGAGATACAGGCAGGAGGAGACAATGATGAGAGAGGAAGAGTGTGCATGGGTAAAGAGTATGGCTATAGAGACACAGAGATACAGGCAGGAGGAGACAACGATGAGAGAGGAAGAGTGTGCATGGGTAAAGAGTATGGCTATAGAGACACAGAGATACAGGCAGGAGGAGACAACGATGAGAGAGCAAGAGTGTGTATGGGTAAAGAGTATGGCTATAGAGACACAGAGATACAGGCAGGAGGAGACAACGATGAGAGAGGAAGAGTGTGCATGGGTAAAGAGTATGGCTATAGAGACACAGAGAAACAGGCAGGAGGAGACAACGATGAGAGAGGAAGAGTGTGCATGGGTAAAGAGTATGGCTATAGAGACACAGAGATACAGGCAGGAGGAGACAACGATGAGAGAGGAAGAGTGTGTATGGGTAAATAGTATGGCTATAGAGACACAGAGAGAGAAAGGAAAGAGACTTTGTAGATGAAAGGGAAAGCGTGATAGCAGATTTCCCAAAACGCTCAGGTCAGAAGAAGTTCAAGACATAAAGATAATGTGGGGAGTAGACAGTGAGAGTTGGAATCTTCCATCCTCCTAAGAAGCCAGATGAGTCTTTACTAGCACTGAGGGACTCTGGGAGATGGAGTTTCAACCATCTGGACAGGATTCAGGTGGAGGTAGTATATTATTTATTGATGATCAGTGGTCTGGTCTTGACTCCCAACTCTCTCAACCCCAGGCAGGCCCTGTCATGCAATGCTACTCTCTTAATTCCTTTTTCATTTAGGGTTAATTAACCAGGGTAAACTCCCTTGAGTTTGAAAACCAACCTCTTGTTCGAGGGAGACCAAATGTATGAAAAACAAACAAACAGAGAGTCATGTAGGTACAGGACTGGCTCTAGCCATTTGAGGGCCCTAAGTGAGATCTGGTTGGGGGCCCCCATGTCCCGGTAAAACATATTAGTGCTCCCCTCCCCTTTCATGGCTGAGAGAAGAATTTGAGTTTTAAAGTTAATTTTCTGCAATACTACCCATTTTGCCATTGGGTGGAGAGACATCTTTGCAGTTTTATAGAAGTTGTGAAAAAAAAGAAGCGACCGCTTATGCCTGTAGCTGGCCCTGTGTAGCTAGATGTCTTACCAGAATGAAGGACTTACGTGCTGGTCCTGAGAGAGAATCATATAGAATCCATGTTATCTAATATTATAGATGTCTTACCAGAATGGAGGACCTGTGATCAGGCCCCGTGGTGTGCTCCAGGAAAGCAGCCCTCTCCAGCGCCTCTGTCTCCCCAGGGAAAGTCACGTCTCCGGATTCTAGATCATCGTAATCCAGGGGAACACCACTCCCATCCTTAGGCCCATCGTGACTTATCAGGATCTGGATGTCAACCACAGGGGAGTTGAACACATCAGTGAACACAGTTCAGATACAGTATGCGTCCCAAATGGCACCCCAAAGCCTGACCAAAGCCTGTTCTAAAGTAGTGTACTATATAGCTAGGGTGCCATTTGGGAAACACCCACATTGATCAGGTTCAGGTTGACTTTTTAGAATCTGTACGTCAGCCACATAGGAGAGTTGATCATTGAATCATTGAACATAGTTCAGATATATTCACAAGGTGAATAGGACATGTTCCCATGTGCCAAATAATGTTAAGGGTGCATCTCAAATGACACCCTACTACATATATAGTGCACTACTTTTGTCAGGGCGTTGGTAAAAGAAACAGTGCAATATATAGGGAATAGGGTGCCTTTTGAGACATACACCAGGAAACTTCACAAGTGATTGGCGACAAACTATTTAAAAATAATGTTCTGCGTGTGAATGGTGTTGTTTCATTCAGGGGCTCAGGACTAGTGTTGCAAAGCTGCCGGTAATTTAGGTAATTAACAGAAAATCTATGGCAATCTATCGTAACTTTGGAGATGTATATTTGAATAACTTAAAAACATTTAGAATAATATAGAATATTCCTTTTTTATATCTGTGTCCATATTGTTCATGAGTTTCTAGTACATGGTTCAAGAGAAAATAGTCTAATTAATGAAAAAAGCATGCAATTACTTTAAATTAACTCTACTAACTATTGACTTTTTCATAACTGCCACCAGTTTGATGGCAAAACACTGAAACAAATACATATTGACATAATAACATACAATACATACAAGTTTTTAAAAAACAACATATATAGGATATTTAATGCTGAAACCCTCATATTAAACACCAATGGTATCACTAAGATGATGGTGAATAAGGTTTTACAGCTTTGTCATTCAATTAGTAAAAAGAAAAAATCTTATTCAATCATTTCATAAGTTGTACATGTGATAAGGCCACACAGAGGGCCAGAGATTATTACAGAACTGTACACAAAAGGGCCATTAGATGTATTGTGATAGATTACATAAAATCCTTTGAAGATTCTGGTGGTTTACTGGTAAACCTCTAAAGTTTCCAGTAATATACCCTCCCTTTGCAACCCTACTCAGGACACCAGTGATGCGGCTCTGGTCTGAATCTAGCTGCCACAACATTCTGCAACAGATGAGCTGAAATTAAAACGTGGGAACGTCCAGAGATTTCAACAGTCCAGAGCTGAGAGCTCTATCAGGTAGAACCCTGTGAAGCATATATATTTAATTTTCTCCACAGGAAAGAAAAAACTGGAAGCCCACTCTGTGTACTTCAGTTGTTTACAGGCTCAGAGGTGAGTTAGGGATAGAAGAGAAGGACTAAATGAGGTCAATTATTGCCATTGACATTTAGTTTATTCCTACTGGTGCTTATTTCACACGTGTTGACCCTCCAGTGTAGTCTCTAGTCTAAGGATGTATCCCAAATGGCACACTATTCCCTATATATTGCACTATTTTTGACCAATGCTCTAATATAGTAAATCGTAGACTTGGGCGGTATACCATATATACCATATACCGGGGGAATTTTTGAAATAGCCACAGGATGTTTTTTCAATATCGTCAATACCGTTGAAACTATTTATTTTAAATTTTTATACATTAGAATATTTGTAGCTACTTTTTAAGTAAATACCTGCAGTCAACTTGTGCAATACGTTGGGAGATAAAGAAGATTCCGTTCTTCAGTTTACCTGTCAAATATTGTTTTATAATGAAGCTTACTGGCAGTCACCCGTCACGTGGTGTTTGTTTACAAGCACACAACAACGAGAGCAGAACCTTGTGAGTCACTAACTGTTGTGCAGCACGCGTCCGGTGATCTAGTTTCACTATGGAATTCACAACTAAATGTTTGCCAGCTAGATATTTTATAACTATTAC
This sequence comes from Oncorhynchus keta, assembly GCF_023373465.1. Classification (NCBI taxonomy): domain Eukaryota; kingdom Metazoa; phylum Chordata; class Actinopteri; order Salmoniformes; family Salmonidae; genus Oncorhynchus; species Oncorhynchus keta. The sequence goes on from NC_068421.1 coordinate 74,223,653, forward strand.
GGTAACTGTCTAAAATGTGCTAAATGCTCTGCGGTTGTGCATTGGGTTTTGCTAATTTAATAGCTTGTTAGCTATCTAGCTAAGTGGTTAGCGTCTTCCAAAATCAAGCTTCGCTTTGTAACAGCTGAGAATCCACTGCTGGATCAAGAGCCTTGCTGTCTAATGTGTGTTTTGTGTAGAAAACTGTGAGTAGCAGTTTTTAGTTCCTTGTAAAAATGTATGAGCTGGGATGTCTGTCCTGCAAATAGTTTAGCTCAGAGACTGTATAAAATGTTTGCAATGTGCTTGTTAGCATTTAGTTAGCACTCTATGGGTTGGCATTGCTAACCTTAGGACTACAGAGGCTCAGTGGGGTTTGAAAATAGCTCCCCTTGTGTTCAATGCTGGTATGACCAAATATCCCGGTGGCACAAGGCCCAAGTCTAATACATTAAAATGCTTATTCGTAGGATGGAACACACAAGGACATGGGGCTTTGATGTATTGCGAAACAGCTAAATGAAGAATACTTTATTTTGACCATAGGGAACTGAAGTTATCTTTGTATCTAAGAAGAGAAAAAAACAAGAATTATCCAGGAGTAATAAAGGCCTAGTTAACACATTTTAGTTATTTATTTAAATTTTGATTTATCAAGGGATGGAAAGTCCCCTCAGCACCCCTACTTCCCACAGCAATTCATACTGTTGTCCTGATTTTAGCGCTAGCTGCCCCTAGTTGTTCCTCCCATGCACATAGAGATAATGGATTACCATTGTTCAGAGTAACAGGATAGGGTTGGGGGATACGGCCATAGAGATCCTATAATTGTTCTATTTAAATATGTGAATACAGTACTCATATAGGGCTAGTTTCCAGACACAGACCAAGCCAAGTCTTGGACTGAAAGTATTTTAAATGGAGATGCATTTTAGTCCAGGGGTATGCTTATTAGGGTCTGGGCACCCTCAATTTCCAGGCTTTACAAGATTTTGGCGTATGGTAACATGTGGTAGGCTAGGGTCCAGGAAACGTGCCTTCAATGAGTTGATCATTTGCTAAATGTGCTACTCACTGAGTTGATGTAGAGGACCATAGGACCGGGGTGCATGGGGTACTTGGTGGTCTGACAGCCCTCCAATGGGGTCACCAACGTGTAGTGGGTGGAGTTGACCGTTGCTTTGCATTCTGGGTCTTGAAGAGTCAGGTTGACATTAGCGTAACCGTTGGCCTGAGGAAAGAGACAATGTAATTATAAATAAATAGTCAATCATCTATAAAGTATTTTTTTAATGATATAATGTCAATATAATCTATAATCTTTGCAATAAAATTTAAATCATGATCAATGATCATCTCAAAACGATCAGTAAAGCTGACTGAGACACATGACACTAGACTAGTGAGGCATTAGACGTCACTATGCTATTCTACAGCACATACTACTTCTCTGTGTGATGTTAAATAAAACCACAGGATAGTCCAACTCTAACCATAAGTATACCTAATTGCAGTGTGAGGGCTTTACTACACTGTTGTCTATTGTGTTGGGCCTGCTTCACAGTGCCCAATGGTAGCACACAAGTACAGACACACACACACAGTAGCAAACACACTACACACTGTTGACTCAAGTCAGTGCCAGTCAGTATTAAAGAGGAATAATCATACAGTTAAATCAAGCATGAAAAGTGTGAATTCCACAACTGCCTTTCCTCCATTTTTGACACAATGAAGGCTGACATTTAGTCACAGCGATAAACCAGTTGGCTGACTACTCAAGTATCTCCTCACCTGCAGACTCTCTCGGTCGATGCAGACCACTATCCTGCTCTCCTCACACTGAACACTGAGACCAACACTGAGGGTCCCCTGCTGCTCCTCAGGCTCCCCACCCAGCTCCCCTCCCAGCCAAGGCTGGTCTTCCAGGGACAGGTAGGGCAGGCCCTGCTCCATGAGCGGGGGCAAGGGGAAGGTGAAGGGCAGGCCACTGGAGTGTGGGGCAGCACCCCCCTGACCACCAGAGAGGATGGGGTTGGTGTCACGTAAGATGGAGAGTTCTGGAGGGAACATAGAATCCAGGGGATCCACCACATCTGTAAGTGAAGTGTGTGTGACATATTTTAGTCACACACACGGATGCACAGATACAGAGACTCGCGAAAGGACAAGCACGCACGCACACACACTTACACACACACACACACACACACACAGGCCTCATCTGGTGATTTTAAAGACATGGAGATTGCACCGAGCACAAACAGAACAGAACATTGAAACTAAATTGGCTCAGAGTTAACAGACTTGAGTTTCAGACTATTGTCTTTATGGACAGTTAAAATTGTATGTCGATGGTATGTGGTTTTAAAAATCAATGATTTATAATAGTTTATACTTTTATAACAAGCGCTTACAAATAAAATGTATTATTATTATTAGCATAATTTATTTACACAGTAGATATATTTCTTAAATGTCGTAAACCAATGTCTATTTGTCATGCATTATCTATTATTTTCATTACAGTAAACATACACTTTCAATGACCACTTTATTAGTTACACCCATCTAGTACCGGTTCGGAGCCCCCTTTGCCTCCAGATCAGCCTGAATTCTTCAGAGAATGGATTCTACAAGGTGTGGCATTCAAACGTGGCTCAATTGCTATCAAGGGACCTAATATGTGTCAGGAAAATATTCCCCACACCTTTACACCACCGCCACCAGCCTGTATCATTGACACCAGGCAGGATGGTGCCATGGACTCATGCTGTTTACACCAAATCCTGGCTACCATCAGCGTGACGCAACAGGAACCGGGGTTCGTCGGACCAGGTGATGTTTTTCCATTCCTCAATTGTCCAGTGTTGGTGATCACATGCACACTGGAGCCGCTTCTTCTTGTTTTTAGCTGATAGGAGTGAAACCTGTCTTCTACTGCAATAGCCCATCCATGACAAGGACTGATGAGTTGTGCGTTCCGAGATGCCATTCTGCACACCACCGTTATTTGCCTGTTTGTGGCCCGTCTGTTAGCTTGCACGATTCTTGCCAATCTCCTTCGAGCTTTCTCATCAACAAGCTGTTTTTGCCCACAAGACTGCTGCTGACTGGATGTTTTTTGTTTGTCGCACCATTCTCTGTAAACCCTAGACACTGTCATGCATGAAAAGCCCAGGAGGCCGGCTGTTTCTGAGATACTGGAACCGACGTGCCTGGCACAGACAATCATACCACGCTCAAAGTCGCTTAGGTCACTTGTAGGGTTGGGCGTAAATCCCAGGATTTACGGTATTACTAGCTTGGTACACAAGGGGAAGCCAAAATAAACTCAAAAAAGCCCTGTGGGCATCTATTACCAGAATGCTAACAAAATTAGAATAAGTAATAACACATTTCCATGGAAGTTGCTAGCTAAATATGCTAACGTGCGCAAACAAAAATAAACTTATTGCAAAGACAGGCAATCCAGCTCATAAAGTTATACATATATAGGTAGGAGCTACCGAATGTCATTTTTGGTGAGTTTGGACATTTACAAGCGAATGTGAATGAGGGACTCAAAGTTTTGACGCATGCTTGTCTGAACAGTACTCTCGAGCAGTGTGTACAGGCTGTATCTGTGGAATCTGGAGTCACTAGGGCAACTGGCCTGCCTGCCTGCTCTGCTTGAAGAAGATGGGGAGGAGCAGACGGGCCAAGAACAGAGAGGATTAAAAAAAAGCAAGGAAATCAAGACAGCCTACAGATAACTCATCCAAAGTGCTTTGACTTATCAAACATGGCAGAAAGCTAACCCAATATTGTTAATTCAGCCACTTACTTAGATAACTAGCAAGTTCAATTAAGGGTTGCGGTAATGCAGAATTCTGTGTTTTTTCATGCAGGAACAAAATATGAAACGCATAAGAAATATTTTGCTGTGTTTTGGAAAGCAGATCTAAAATGCTTCTTACTGGAATTTCTGCTCGACACCAGATTAAATTTGTGCTTCAAGCTGCACTTCTCCACTTGGATGAGACTTCACGAACGGGCATTCTATTATCAGACAGCGCTTTGAGATGAATTTTAAGCAAAACATTTGGAAATTTAGCTGGCTACATTCTTTCTATGATAAACATTAGAAATATGATGGCCATGCATCGTTTTTGCAAAAAAGACCTTGCTTTTTCATTGTAAGCTCATTTACTTTCCTGGTTGCCAGCCAAGTAGTGTTGCGCTTCTGTTGTCATGAAGCTATTTTCTGCCAAATTTGTTGCGCTAATGTTTTTTCTGTGAAGGAAAACTATAGCTGCACATCCCTGATCACTAGTGAAGCAAAAGACACCATTGGCTTTCAATATAAAACGTGACCCTTGTCAATACACAGCAGGACTCACCTGCTCCCGCTTTCTCCCGTTGTGCTATTTACAAACAAACACTTGACTGGCTCAACTGTTCTGGGGAAGTAAGGTAAGATTCTTAATGTAAAATAATGTGACAGGTGAAATGAAGAATGCAATCTCCTAATATATTGCACAATTTGACTGCAGGTATTTACTCAAAACTAAGCTACAAATATTAAAATTTATTGAAAAAATTAAAATAAGTATGTTCAATGGTGACAATATTGAAAAACCATCCCGTGGCTACTTCCAAATACCCCGGTATACCGCCCAAGCCCAGTGGAAGCCTGACCGGAATTTTTCAAATAAGTTATTCATACTCAAATAAGCCACCAATTGCTTGAAAACAACTTATAAAAATCTTGGATAAAAAAAGGATGTTTAGAAGTCTATAATTACTCAGTGATGAGGGGTCTAGATTGTCTTTTTAAGGAGAGGTTGGACCAGAGCTGTTTTTGGAAAGGAGTCATAGAGTTCATGGCGCAATTTACAATAGACATAATGTTGAGGCCAACATTAGGCATAACTTCTTTAAGTAGTCTAGTAGGGATCACTTCTAAGGGGCAGGAGGATGTCTTCATGTGAGCTACAGTATCCAGGAGGGAATTAAAGGATATTTGCTCAAATGAGCAAAAGGAAGCAGTAGACAGTCTCAGAGCGGTTGCCTTTAGTGCCTCCTGACCAGAAATGCTGTTATGGTGTCGGATACTGTCAATCTGGGATCTAATATTTTCTATAAAGAATCGTAAAAACTATGTGCAGAGATCAGGGGATGCGAGCATGTCACTCTTAGGGGATGGGGGGGCACCAACAATACAATCAGTTGTCTATAAACAGAATTATAGAAGCCTGGGTGTTTCTCACCTGGCTCCCTGAGCCTCAGGTTAAAGGTGTTAGCTACAGGTGTGTGGGTGTAGGTGGTGACCGGTCCGTAACCATGATCCTCTGCCCACTTGATCAGGGCCTGAGAGCCAGACGGGAGGTGGTGCTTAGGGGTCCTAGACACCTCCATCAGCCTCTCTGTGTTGGGGCTCAGACTGATGGTATCTGGCGTCTGAAAGAAAGGTAAATACAGGTTTATATTAGTCATGGAATATTAAATATGACATACAGTATACAGTCATTTTCTTCTGACAGATGGAGTCACTCCTATGTGATGCTCGTCCCTCAGTACAAACAGAGCAATCTGACCATATTTTAAACCATTCTGTGTCATGAAAGTCATTTTATAGAGATCAAAGTGGGTGCTTTTTCTCTTCTAGTCAGCAGCATTTACAGTAATATCTACCTCTGCTAAAGTTTCATTTACTTTGTCTGACTGTATGGAACAGTAAAAACGACCCTGTCAGCTTCAAAAGCCAGCGTGACCACAACCCACAATGAAAGTGAGAGTATTTCACATACTTTCATATCTTGACAGAGTAAAAGTCGAAGAACCATTTTACATTTGTTAGGTTTCTTCATGGAAGGAAAACCCATGACAAATGTACTCCTGCCCATAGCACGCACGCTCGATCAAACACACACACACACACACATCGAAGGCCTGATCAATGGTGGGACTTAGTCTATGTCAGATTTCTACCAGAATTCCTCATTAGTTCTGCAGTGTTCCGTGCTGTATAATGTGAGGGAGCTAATCCCTTCTTACAGATCCACTCTGTCTCAAATGGCATCCTATTCCCTATTTAGTGTACTACATATGACCAAGGCTCATGTACTCTGTCACCCTGGCCTGTACTTTCCCAGACACCCTGGACCCACTCCAATTCGCATTCCGCCTTAACAGATCCACAGATGACCCAATCTAGTTACTTCACACTGCCCTCTCCCACCTGGACAAGAGGGGAAATAACTATGTAAGAATGCTGTTCATAGACTACAGCTCAGCTTTCAACACCATAATCCCTTACAAGCTCATCTGCAAGCTGGGGACCATGGGACTGAACACCTACCTCTGTAATTAGTGGGTAGGCCTGATGGTGGGTAGGCCTGATCACCGACAGCGATGAGGGAGGAGGTCAGAGACTTGGAAGAGGTGTGCCATGACAACAACCTTTCCCTCAATGTCAATAAGACCAAGGAGCTGATCGTGGACTACAGGAGAAGGAGGGGAGAACACGTCCCTGTCCACATAGACAGGGCTGTTGTGGAGCTGGTTCAGAGCTTTAAATTCCTTGGCATCCACATCACTAAGGACTTAACATGGTCTACACAGACAGTTGTGAAGAGGGCACAACAGTCCTCTTTCTCCTCAGGAGGCTGAAAAGATTTAGCATGGGCTCTCGAATTCTCAGAAAGTTGTACAGCTGCACCATCGAAAGCATCTTGACTGGCTGCATCCCGGCTTGGTATGGCAAATGCACCACCATCGACCGCAAAGCGCTACAGAGGGTGATGCGGACAGTCCAGTACATCACTTGGGGCGAGCTCCCTGCCATCCAGGATCTCTATATCAGGCCAGAAAAATTGCCAAGGACTCCAGCCCCCCAAGTCATTGACTGTTTACTCTGCTACCATCTGGCAAATGGTACCGGAGCTTCGGCTGTCAGACTAACAGGCTCCAAGACAGCTTCTACCCCATGCCATAAGACTGCTAAATAGTCAAAAGAATGCTTAAAGTGATATTTGGGATTTTAACATGTTAGACCATTTTCCACTTACTTTTAGTTTTGAAGACTCACCCAGACAATTGGTTTGATCAGACTTCCATTCCTGAAATTTCTTTGGCTGTCTTAGTTGCTTGCAAGAGTCAAATTGTGGTAGTGGCCAGACTCACCCCGAAAAACGCGTTTCAAAACATCTGGGCTATACAGGCATGTCAATATCGAAACACTTTTTCCACAATTACGAGCATAAATGTGCATATCCCGAACTGTGTTTACTGTTTTGCCCTTGTATTGGAACTAATTTCTATGTCACTACTACATCCGCGTGCTGCTAGTCTTGCTTAGCCACACCTCCAAATTCTATGGAGCCTGCTACTCGAGGATAGCGCACTACAGACACATCTTTCAAGCGCTACACTGCCCAAAACCATTACATCAAAATCAAAACATGTCAAAACAAATCAAAACAGTTTCAGCTGTCCGACTCAATGTCAGGAAAATAACCTCACACTCAACGTCAACAAAACTAAGGAGATGATTGTGGACTTCAGGAAACAGCAGAGGGAACACCCCCCTATCCACATCGATGGAACAGTAGTGGAGAGGGTAGCAAGTTTTAAGTTCCTCGGCATACACATCACAGACAAACTGAATTGGTCCACTCACACTGACAGCGTCGTGAAGAAGGCGCAGCAGCGCCTCTTCAACCTCAGGAGGCTGAAGAAATTTGGCTTGTCACCAAAAGCACTCACAAACTTCTACAGATGCACAATCGAGAGCATCTTGTCTCTGTATCACCGCCTGGTACGGCAACTGCTCCGCCCTCAACCGTAAGGCTCTCCAGAGGGTAGTGAGGTCTGCACAACGCATCACCGGGGGCAAACTACCTGCCCTCCAGGACACCTACACCACCCGATGTTACAGGAAGGCCATAAAGATCATCAAGGACATCAACCACCCGAACCACTGCCTGTTCACCCCGCTATCATCCAGAAGGCGAGGTCAGTACAGGTGCATCAAAGCTGGGACCGAGAGACTGAAAAACAGCTTCTATCTCAAGGCCATCAGACTGTTAAACAGCCACCACTAACATTGAGTGGCTGCTGCCAACACACTGTCATTGACACTGACCCAACTCCAGCCACTTTAATAATGGGAATCGATGGGAAATGATGTAAATATATCACTAGCCACTTTAAACAATGCTACCTTATATAATGTTACTTACCCTACATCATTCATCTCATATGCATACGTATATACTGTACTCTACATCATCGACTGCATCCTTATGTAATACATGTATCACTAGCCACTTTAACTATGCCACTTTGTTTACTTTGTCTACATACTTATCTCATATGTATATACTGTACTCGATACCATCTACTGTATGCTGCTCTGTACCATCACTCATACATCACTCAATATATACTCATATATATTCATATATCCTTATGTACATATTCTTTATCCCCTTACACTGTGTATAAGACAGTCGTTTTGGAATTGTTAGTTAGATTACTTGTTGGTTATCACTGCATTGTCGGAACTAGAAGCACAAGCATTTCACTACACTCGCATTAACATCTGCTAACCATGTGTATGTGACAAATAACATTTTATTTGATTTGATTTGGATGCATACTTTGCAGAACCATATTTATATGGGCCAGAATATACTGATGAAGAGCTTGGACAGATAGAAGCCGAGACAGAATGGGGGAAATGGCAACAGGTGATCCGGCCTGCCCCAATACATAGTGCCAGATGTAAAGTTTGGTGGAGGAGGAATAATGGTTGGGGCTAGGCCCCTTTCTTCCAGTAAAGGGAAATGTTAACGCTACAGCCTACAATTACATTTTAGATGATTCAGTGCTTCCAACTTTCTGACAATCGTTTGGGGAAGGCCCTTTCCTGTTTCAGCATGACAATGCCCCCGTGCACAACGCAAGGTTCTGACAGAAATGGTTTGTCGAGATCTGTGAGCATTTCACGGTTAAGTATTCGGCGCATGTGACAAATAATATTTGATTTGGTTATTAACTGTCATGTTAAACAGATATTTATTTTTGTAATTTATCCAAAGCAAATATGGTTAAGTGCCTTGCTCAAGGGCACATCAGCATATGTTTTTTTCTCCACGTAGTCAGCTTGGGGATTTGAACCAGCAACCTTTCAGTTACTGGCCCAACGCTCTTAACCGCTAGGCTACCTGCCAACCCATATAGGACCAAGCTGGTACTGGTACTGTCCTAGAACAGTAAACTGCAGGTCAGTAGGTAAACTGCAGGTAAACTGCCAACCTTTGTGTTAATACACGTTTGCGTTATACGCCTACCCATCCAAACACCCTACCGTTTCTGCAATCCAAACCACTCAGGTCTGGTGAAACCATAGGCAGAGCTAGGACTGGTCCCAAATGGCACCCTATTCCCATTATAGTGCACTACATTTGACCAGGGCCCATAGTACTTTGGTCAAAAGTAGTTCACTTTATAGGGAATAGAGTGTCATTTGGGATGCAACCAGGGCCTGCAGTCAGCCAGGGCCTGCAGTCAGCCAGGGCCTGCAGTCAGCCAGGGCCTGCAGTCAGCCAGGGCCTGCAGTCAGCCAGGGCCTGCAGTCAGCCAGGGCCTGCAGTCAGCCAGGGCCTGCAGTCAGCAGCGCTCATAACTCACATTATCATGGATGACAAACAGGTCAGGCTGTGAGCACAAATACTGTCTGTGATGAGCCTATGAATATGTTTTGCCCCCCTCCTCTCTTCCTCCTTTCTCCTCCTCCTTTCCCTTCCTTATTTGATGCGATGACAACCCTTAGTGCTGTCAGGGTGATATTTCACGGTTCATCCATCCCCCTCCCTCCTTCCATCCCTACATCCCCTGCAGGCAGGTTGAAACCAGGTGCCACTTCAACACTCCTCAGATTGTGACAAATGTATTGGTCAGCAACACAAAGTGGTGACATGCCTGTCTGTCTGCTGTGCCTGTCTAGTCATGTGTTGTGACATGGTTATTCTGCCTGTATCCCCTCACACCATCAGTGCCATTGTGATGTGTTACTGAGTCAGTGAAAAACATTTTGGCAGTGACAAATCTGAAAGTAGAACTACTCAATTTGAACTCAACAGTGCCGCCACTTGGTTTGCTATAAAGCTGAGGGATGGATTCTTGGGTCTCTGGAGATGGCCATTAAATAAACTGCTACTACTGAAAATCAAAACAGCTCTTTCCAAAAGGAGAGGCTGTGTTTGTTACGTTAAGAGTGACGTTCTGAGTCACGTACCACTACATTCAGTTTCCCGCTGATGCTGTGAGCCTTGATGACCCAGTTGACAGACTTCTGACACTTCAGCAGCAGCACGATGTCACGAGGCAACAGAACATCTGCCCCCAACGGCCTCAGATCAACGATCACATCCACCTGGAACGCACTGCTCAATGAGAGGGAGAGAGAGAGAGAGACATAAGAATTTTGGAAGGCCCAAAACACTCTGTATTTACATGCCTTCTCTCAGTCTGGCCAACTGATTAAGAAACTGGAAGTATTCCCAGAAAGAGGAGGACATGTGTGTAACAGACCAGACCACATAGTGGAAGTATGGTGAAATACATGTATTTCTGGGCTCTTCATGCATATACAAAGTAATCACACCACTGGAAGAGTGAGGCGATCATCTGGCAGACTGGAGGTTGCATCCCAAATGGGGAATAGTGAATAGGGTGCCAATTTGGGACAACCTCATAGACTCTGAGCCTGAGGTAGAGTTCTTAACAGAACATCATAAGGTCAATATTACCTACCCTCTTCCTTCGTATCCAAAACAAACTACCAGAGACCAGAGAGAGAGAGATCATTCTGGCCTCTTGTAATGGGGAAATTACACTGAGATCATTAAGGTTTGTGCTAAGAGTTACTGTGATCGACATAATGTGTATTATATTGACATAAAGGGCCAGTTTCCCAGTGAACAATTAAGTCTGCTCCTCGACTCAAAGCAAGCTCAATAGAGAATCTCCATCTCTTTAGTCCAGAACTAGGCCTAATCTGTGTCCAGGAAACCAGCCCAAACTAGATAAACGTGCACCCTATTTGGGTCAGACTATTTTTTTGGTTCTGGTCGTGGGCTACAGTACTGACCAGCTGGAGTTATGTTTATGTTATGGTTGTGGTGGATTACAGTACTGACCTACTAGAGTTGGGTGCTTGCAGCTCGATGATGTGGACCTCTTGGTCCTGGTCGGGTCCAGACAGGACACATCCTTTAGAGGCCTGGGACTCTACGTAGCCAGCAAGGTAGTTCAGAGAGAGGAACTTGTTGTCGATCTTGCAAGTATCGGAGAACACTGGGTCTGGAAGAGGAAAGGAGAAGGTGGGTGGATGAGATTATGAGATGAGATCATGACTCTATGTATAATTCGAACACTGGATGTGATGTGATTATACATGGTTAATCGTCAAGAGGAAGAAGCTCTGACGAACGCAGAGAGGACAATACGTAAGCTTAATATACTGAAGTGATACTGGGAATCGCTGTGTGCAAGTTTTTTTAAACTTTCAAGATGATTACTCATGAGCAAATGGGTGAGTATTTACACTACAGTTTGTTCAGCCAACGTTTTGAGATATCTAAACTAGAGGTCGATACCGATTTATTGGAGGACCAAATAAGTCGATACCGATTAATCGGCCGATTTGTAATTTTTTTACATGTATTTGTAATAATGACAATTACAACAATACTGAATGAACACTTATTTTAACTTAATATAATACATTAATAAAATCAATTTAGCCTCAAGTAAATAATGGAACATGTTCAATTTGGTTTAAATAATGCAAAAACAAAGTGTTGGAAAAGAAAGTAAAAGTGCAATATGTGCTATGTAAGAAAGTTAACGTTTAAGTTCCTTGCTCAGAACATATGAAAGCTGGTGGTTCCTTTTAACATGAGTCTTCAATATTCCCAGGTAAGAAGTTTTAGGTTGTAGTTATTATAGGAATTATAGGACTATTTCCCTCTATACCATTTGTATTTCATTAACCTTTGACTATTGGATGTTCTTATAGGCACTTTAGTCTTGCAAGTGTAACAGTATAGTTTCCGTCCCTCTCCTCACTCCTCCCTGGGCTCGAACCAGCAACACAACGACAACAGCCACCATCGAAGCAGCGTTACCCATGCAGAGCAAGGGGAACAACTACTAGAAGGCTCAGAGCGAGTGACTTTAGAAACGCTATTAGCGCGCGCTAACTAGCTAGCCATTTCACTTCGGTTACACCAGCCTCATCTCGGGAGTTGATAGGCTTGAAGTCATAAACAGCGCAATGCTTGACGCACAACGAAGAGCTGCCTGCTAAACGCACGAAAGTGCTGTTTGAATGAATGTTTACGTGCCTGCTTCTGCCTACTACCGCTCAGTCAGATACTTAGATACTTGTATGCTCAGTCAGATTATATGCAACACAGGACACGCTAGATAATATCTAGTAATATCATCAACCATGTGTAGTTAACTAGTGATTATGATTGATTATTTTTTAGAAGATAAGTTTAATGCTAGCTAGCAACTTACCTTGGCTTACTGCATTCGCGTAACAGGCATTCTCCTTGTGGAGTGCAACGAGCGACAGGCAGGTCGTTATTGCGTTGGACTAGTTAACTGTAATGTTGCAAGATTGGATCCCCCAAGTTGACAAGGTGAAAATCTGTCGTTCTGCCCCTGAACAAGGCAGTTAACCCACCACTAGGCCGTCATTGAAAATAAGAATGTGTTCTTAACTGACTTGCTTAGTTAAATAATGGTATAAAAACATATATTTTTGGTGGTGGTCCTTCTGTAGCTCAGTTGGTAGAGCATGGTGCTTGTAACGCCAGGGTAGTGGGTTCGATCCCCGGGACCACCCATACGTAGAATGTATGCACACATGACTGTAAGTCGCTTTGGATAAAAGCGTCTGCTAAATGGCATATATTATTATTATTATTATTATATTATATATATATATATATAAATGAAAAAAATCAGCAACTCGGCGCCCAAAAATACCGATTTCCAATTGTTAAGAAAACTTGAAATCGACCCTAATTAATCTACCATTCCGATTTAATCGGTCGGCCTCTAATCTAAACACTTTGGGATTGCTGGTAAAAGACAGGGACATACAGACAGGTTTAGCATTGAACACTATTATTCAGGTTCTGACAAAATTAAGGCCAATATGTTTTGAAAATACATTTTGAACAATATCAGTCATAAACACGTCCAATCAGTAATTTCTGTCAGGTTTCCCACCATTCTAAATATTATTATACTCCATCCAACTGCCCAGGCATGCAATCTCTTCTCCATTTTTTTAGAGGAATCACAAGACAGATGCTTCCTTATTTGGCAAACAAGGTCTTGGACAGTAGTGAGGTTTAGAGAATATAAAGTAAAAGTTTGGCACCTTCCTCTCCAAACCTCCTCATGACACTTTGAAGAGCTGAGGATGAGTGTGTGTGTGTGTGTGTGTGTGTGTGTCTCTCTCCTCTCCTCCAAGTGACTAAGAACATGGAGAGCACAGAACATGGAGAGCACAAAACAAAGGCCTGAGGTGTATGTTTCATGATTAACTACTCGTGGTGTGATTCTGATAACGTTCAGGAATTCAAGTCCTTTTGTTCACCCGACCTAGAATACCGACCTCACAATCAAATGCAGACCGTATTACCTCCCAAGAGATTTATCTTTGGTTATAGTACCAGCCGTGTATATTCCCCTTCAAGCCGATACCACGACAGCCCTCAAGGAACTACACCTGACTTTGTGCAAACTGAAAACCACAAATCTTGAAGACGCATTTATTGTAGCTGGGGGCTTTTAAAAAATGAATCTGAAGAAAAAGATACAGAAGTTCTATTAACACATTGCCTGTACAACTCGCACTTCAAAAACTATTGACCATTGTAGCCATCCCAGAAGGGAGAGAAACAAAGGCCCTCCCCCAACCTCAGTTTGGCAAATCAGATCACGACTCCATTCTTCTCCTCCCTTCCTATAGGCAGACACTCAAACAGGAAGTACCTAGGCTAAGGTCTATTCAACGCTGGTCTGACCAATCAGAATCCATGCTTCAAGATTTTATTTGAGCATGTGTACTGGGATATGTTCTGGGTTGCTTCTGAGAATATCATTGACGTATACACTGACACAGTGACTGAGTTAATCAGGAAGTGTGTAGGGGATGTTGTTCCCACTGACTGTTAAAATCTTCCCAAATCAAAAAGCATGGATAGATGGCAGCATTCACGCAAAACTGAAACCACGAACCACCGCATTTAACCATTGCAAGGTGACCGGGAATATGGTTGAATAAAAAACAGTGCAGTTATGCACTCCGTAAGGCAATCAAACAAGCAAAACGTCAGTACAGAGACAAAGTGGAGTTGTAATTCAACACGAGATCTATGTGGCAGGGACTCCAGACAATCACGGACTACAAAGGGAAAACCAGCCACGTCGTGGACATCTTGCTTCTGGACAAGCTAAACACCTTCTTCAGCAGTTTTGATGATAACACAATGCGACCGACACAGGCCACTCCTGAGGAGTGTGGGCTCTCATTCTCTGAGTAAGACATTTAAGTGTGTTAACCCTTGCAAGGCTGCCAGCCCAGATTGCATCCCTAGCCATATCCTGGCTGGAGTGTTTACGGACATATTCAATCTCTCTCTATCCCAGTCAGCTATCCCCATTTGCTTCAAGATGTCCACCATTGTTCCTGTATCCAAGAAAGCAAAGGCAACTGAACTAAATGACTAATCGCATATAACCTCCACCTTACCTGACACCCTAGACCAATTCCCATTTGCATACCGACCCAAAAGACCCACAGACGATGCAATCGTCATCACACTGCACACTGCTCTATCCCATCTGGACAAGAGGAATACCTATGTAAGAATGCTGTTCATTGACTACAGCTCAGCCTTCAACACCATAGTACCCTCCAAGCTCATCATTAAGCTAGGGACCCTGGGTCTGAACCACGTGCAACTGGGTCCTGGACTTCCTGAGGGGCCGGTCCCTGGTGTTGAAGGTAGGAAACCTCACCTCCACTACACTGATCCTCAACACAGGGGACCCACAGCCCCCTCCTGTACTCCCTGTTCAATCTGCCTCCAACTCAATCATCAAGTTTGTAGACGACATAACAGTAGTAGGCCTGATTACCAACAATGACGAGACAGCCTACAGGGAGGACGTGAGGGACCTTGCGGAGTGGTTCCAGGAAAATAACCTCTCCCTCAACTTCAACAAAACAAAAAGCTGATTGTGGACTCCATGAGACAGCAGGGAAGCAGTGAAGAAGGTGAAAAGCTTCAAGTTCCAAGGCACACACATCACTGACATGGTCTGAAATGGTCCACCCACACAGATAGTGTGGTGAAGAAGGCGCAACAGCGCAACTTCAACCTCAGGAGGCTGAAGATATTTTGCCCCTAATTTTGCCCCTAAGACTCTTACAAATGTTGACAGATGGCCATTGAGAGCATCCTATCAGGCTGTATCACTGCCTGGTATCCCGCTCTCCAGAGGGTGGTGCAGTCTGCCCAACGCATCACCGGGGGCAAACTACCTGCCCTCCAGGACACCTACAGCACCCGATGTCACATGAAGGCCGAAAAGATTATCAAGGACATCAACCACCTCAGCCAAGGCCTGTTCCCCCCGCTATCATCCAGTAGGTGAGGTCAGAACAGGAGCATCAAAGCTCAGACCGAGAGACTAAAAAACAGCTTCTATCTCAAGACTGTATGGTGTTAAATGCCGAGCTGTAGTCGATGAACAGCATTCTCACATAGGTATTCCTCTTGTCCAGATGGGTTAGGGCAGTGTGCAGTGTGGTTGAGATTGCATCGTCTGTGGACCTATTTGGGCGGTAAGCAAATTGGAGTGGGTCTAGGGTGTCAGGTAGGGTGGAGGTGATATGGTCCTTGACTAGTCTCTCAAAGCACTTCATGATGACGGAAGTGAGTGCTACGGGGCGGTAGTCGTTTAGCTCAGTTACCTTAGCTTTCTTGGGAACAGGAACAATGGTGGACCTCTTGAAGCATGTGGGAACAAAAGACTGGGATAGGGATTGATTGAATATGTCCGTAAACACACTAGCCAGCTGGTCTGCGCATGCTCTGAGGTCGCGGCTGGGGATGCCGTCTGGGACTGCAGCCTTGCGAGGGTTGACACGTTTAAATGTTTTCCTCACGTCGGCTGCAGTGAAGGAGAGTCCGCATGTTTTAGTTGCGGGCCGTGTCAGTGGCACTGTATTGTCCTCAAAGCGGGCAAAAAAGTTATTTAGTCTGCCTGGGAGCAAGACATCCCGGTCCGTGACGGGGCTGGTTTTCTTTTTGTAATCCGTGATTGACTGTAAACCCTGCCACATACCTCTTGTGTCTGAGCCGTTGAATTGAGATTCTACTTTGTCTCTATACTGACGCTTAGCTTGTTTGATTGCCTTGCGGAGGGAATAGTTACACTGTTTGTATTCGGTCATGTTTCCTTCCAGTCACCTTGCCCTGATTAAAAGCAGTGGTTCGCGCTTTCAGTTTCACGCGAATGCTGCCATCAATCCACGGTTTCTGGTTTGGGAATGTTTTAATCGTTGCTATGGGAACGACATCTTCAACGCACGTTCTAATGAACTCACTCACCGATTCAGCGTATTCGTCAATGTTGTTGTCTGACGCAATACGGAACATATCCCAGTCCACGTGATGGAAGCAGTCTTGGAGTGTGGAATCAGATTGGTCGGACCAGCGTTGAACAGACCTCAGCGCGGGAGCTTCTTGTTTTAGTTTCTGTCTGTAGGCAGGGATCAACAAAATGGAGTCGTGGTCAGCTTTTCCGAAAGGAGAGCGGGGCAGGGCCTTATATGCTTCGCGGAAGTTGGAATAGCAATGATCCAAGGTTTTTCCAGCCCTAATAATGAAGAGATCAGAACTAACAAACATGGAATCATGTCTTAACCAAAAGTGTTAAACAAATGTAAATATTTTATACTTGAGATTCTTCAAAGTAGCCACCCTTGATGACAGCTTTGCACACTCTCAGCCAGCTTCATGAGGTAGTCACCTGGGATGCATTTCAATTAACAGGTGTGCCTTGGTCAAAATTACACAAATGAACTTTTAAGAAGAAAGAAAGTGATGGAGTGCTGCATCAGATGACCTAGCCTCCACAATCACACGACCTCAACCAAATTGAGATGGTTTAGGATGTAACAGAATTTCTAGTAGCATGGATCAGACCAATGTGCAGCGTGGTAAGTGTCCATAATGATATAATTAATAAATCAACAAAATAACAAAAGTACAAACAAACGACCGAAACAGTCCCATATGGTGAAAACACAGGATACAACCACCCACAAAACACAATAGAAAACAGGCTACCTAAATATGGCTCCCAATCAGAGACAATGACTGACACCTGCCTCTGATTGAGAACCATACTAGGCCAAACACATAGAACATAACAACAGAACAAAACATAGAAAACAACAGAATGCCCACCCCAACTCATGCCCTGACCAACTAAAATAAAGACATAAAAAAGGAACTAAGGCCAAAACGTGACATGGGATGAGTTGGATAGCAGAGTGAAGGAAAAGCAGCCAACAAGTGCTCAGCATATGTGAGAACTCCTTCAAGACTGTTGGAAAAGCATTCCAGGTGAAGCTGGTTGAGAGAGTGCCAATAGTGTGCAAAGATGTCATCAAAGCAAAGGTTGGCTACTTTGAAAAATATAAAATATTTAACACGTTTTTGGTTTAAAATTTTAAAAAAGAAAGAAAAACCCAGGAATGAGTAGGTGTGTACAAACTTCTAAAAGTTAAATAATTGAATTAAAAAATATATAACTATTAAGATGAGCAATGTCGGAGTCCTAATATTTCTAGATTTCTTAATTCCATTATTTTACTTTGTGTGTACTGTTGTGAATTGATAGATATTACTGCACTGTTGGAGCAAGGAACACAAGCATTTTGCTACACCCGAAATAATATCTGCTAAATATGTGTATGTGACCAATAGAATTTTATTTGATTTTGACATAATGCTGCAATGTGTAATGGAGCCATTACTCCACTCCACTCCTGGCAGTAACTGTGATATTGTCTTGCATTGAAAGATAGGAGAACTGTTAACGACTATCTATCTGGATGTTGACGAAGTTGAAAGTGCTGTCGGTTCGGTTTCTAAAGGACCAGTGGGGAGTGAAACAGTGAAGGAAGGAGTGAAGCATGGCTTCAATGGATCAATCACACAACATCCCTTGAGGAGCCCTGGACTTCCAACAGCCAGCCTCCCTATTACAGTAACTCTACTGACTGGTTGAGAGGAGATGAGGCCCCCAATGTCTGCTTTTGCTCAAGACACCTCTTCACAGTTTTTTCCACTTACAGCTCATAGTTATCAAGGAACATCTCACATTCCCTAAACCCATTAATGCCTTCGACAGTTTAGTTTACTACAAACTTTGCTGCTCAGAAGAGATCTTCCTATAGACACAAGTTGAGGAGCAAGGCCCCTATCATCTTACTAAACAGCAGCTTGAGGAGTTAAGTAGGAGATAATATGATAAATAGATCTCTCTCGTGTATTTGACTAAACCTGCTTGAAGACTTGAATAGCAAGAAACAGTCCCATGTTTGATCTCCTCAGTCTACAAATTTGGTTCTTGTTTCATCAACTTTGGTACAACTCTGCCACTTCCCTCTTTTTCTCAGAGTACACAGGACTAGTCTATCAGGCCTCAAATATGGCAGCAGGCCTACACACAAGCCAGCAATCAGAGCAGCGATCCCTCACAAACCTACTACGCATTTCCATCAGTCACTTCTTCCTCACTCCACTGACTGGGCTCATGGTCAAAAAAGAAAAGTGACAAGCAAGGAAAGCAAGGTGCCAGATTACAAAATAAAGAAATTCTATGTGCACCTGAAGGTTGGCTAGTGGAACTGAGAAGTCAGAAAACAGAGTGTGTGCTCTGCTACTGTATGGCCTCCATTAAAAATGACTGACTGAGTAGGAACCCCTTAATTAAGGTTTAGTGGCGAAGAAAAGGCCTGTCACAAGGCAAAGAAAATATACAGTTAGTGAAATTAGGTGTAAAAGTCCCCAGGCATTCTAAACGAGAATGTGGCACACATTCTCCCACTTTGATGTATGGTTTCACCTGAAACCAATGGTTATCCTACAGAAAGGACAGCCAAAGATCCCTTTATGGTTCTAGGTACCACCTTTTTCCATACTGTCCCTCTAACAGTAAAACACACCTTCTCCCACTTTGATGTAGATGTCCAGGGAAATCTTGAGTTCGGAGAAGGAGGTAACGGCTCTGTACTTCTTGGTGGCCCAGTTGAGGAGGTGTTCGTTGCCATGGGGAAGTACCTCCTTCTGAACATGACAGTGGAGGGAGAAGTTCCCTGGAGGGAAGTGGACATCAGATCCCCCAGATACCTGGAGGAAGGAGAGATACAACAATGTTATAGACAGTCAGTAAGAGAGACACCATGGCTTTACAGACAGACATACAGTGCACTTTTCATCAAGAGACATAACCCTGAGACATGGCTGTAGTGTGTTAGGAGTCATACTGTAGGAGTCTACAGCTATGTATCAGCACAACACAAGACACAGGGAATTGGACCACTGAGGTTTCAGATAGCTGGAGGGTTGAGAGACACAATGAGATTACAGACAGACACTGTACGTCAGAAGAAATAGCCCCAAGACATGGCTGTAGGCTGCTATGGCATTACAGTAGGTGTAATAAGACTCATAGTCAGTTATAGGAGTCTACAGCCTTGTCTCAGGGCTAAAGGAACCACAGAGGAACATCACTTTGCCGGTGAGAGAAAAGAGCTGAAGGTAAGGATTCCACAGAATGACTGTGATACAGTAGGTTTCTGTATGACACTATGGCCCGGTTTCCCAGCCACAAATAAAACCTAGTCCTGGACTAAATAGCAAGCTCAATGGAGAATCTCCATTGGAAATTATTTTTAGTTTAGAACAAGGCTTAATTAGTGTCGAAAAACCTGACCCTAGCTGGAACATTTGAAAATGGTGGGAGGCAACTCAGCTGTCTAGAGAGACTAAGGCTTAATCAGTGTGTGGGAAACCGGTGCTAAGAGACTCTAAAGCATTATGGACCTAGGGAGACAAAACACAGAGATACCATAGGAACAGTAATATGGTGTGGGGATTTACAGTATCGGTATATCTAGTCCAGAGAGCAATAAGCATTGATTTAATATTATAGGGATGATTTTTGATAGTCTAATCTACATCAAATAACTTTTTATTATTTTTTGCAGTCTCCATTTCAGCTACTGAAGGAACTACATGTATAGTGTTACGGAGGACATAAAATGGTAAGCTACCACAAGGTAGCTGTGATATACTGTTCAGAAGCTGTATTTTCTATTGGGCTCATGGTTTCAAGACTTTCACTCACGACGACTTCTTCGTTGATAAAGATATGCACATAACTCCATTCTGTATTGATATGTTCATCCACTTTTTGGGAAAAGAACAAATTCGAGACAATAAAAGTAAAGGCCTGCAGAGAGGCAAACAAAAAAAGAGATGAACAGACCTTTCCAAATGTAAAACTTCCATCTAAACTTTGCGCAAACACATCTTTCACACCATCCCCATTCATTATTTTAAGACCTCGCAATGTTCTCTCCTTATTTTCACACAAGGTCCCCTTGCACAATAAGGTGTCTTGTTTCTACTGTTTATCAAAATGGCAGCAAACACCTGGAGTAGTATGGAGCTGTCTGTCATGAATGTAGCTAGCAGATACACACACGCACGTGATTGCATTTGCACAAACACTTATCTGTCTTCATAGGTAACACATGTGCAAGATGCGCGTGTCTGTGTATGCATGCTCACACACACACACACACACACACAATAACTCAGAGGTACAAAAGAAAGAGACAACTTTTATCAATGCAGTATGTTTGTTTGGCGTTGCCATTGGGGATCATCTCAAAGTAGATCATTTTGCCATATTAGAGCCGGCTGAGAGTGGGATGATACAATGAGACGCAGCCTAAGCCTAGGTAGGTAAAAAAGTGTGAGAGCACAAAACCCAGCTGTAATATGCAGAGTCAAAAGCAGAAGAAGAAAATGTGAGCTGAGCCCACAATGAAATGCTGGTTTGTCTTCTGACAGAAAGGGAAGGAGGGATTGAGGAAGGGATGGAGGGAAAGATACAAACTTGGCATGTGTGAGTGTGTGTGTGCATGTGCAGAGAAAAAGAGACCACCCCTTTTGGTTCTTAATGGACCTCGACCCATATGCTTCATTTCAGAGGGATAAACATTCACATGCGCTGAAAAACCTACTACTGACTGTAGTACAACTGTGAGCAGGGCTGAGCATCCCAGGCCAGTCGGCGGCTCCAACACATAGTCTCGTCTAGATAGCCTACCTCATTATATTTCCATACTTGTCATTCTTATTACCAAGGCCTCCAATGTAAAGTGGGGGGCAGCTGACAACATGCTGCCTGGCAGGCCAAATTAAAACATTAACTCATAGAACTAAATTGATAGAGCGTAGTGCTGAATGGACCATTTCCCTAAAGCATAGGTGGACATATAGGATCATTACGATCATTCACACTTTGTTGCCTTCCCCAGATTTTGGTTAATAGGAATTTTACAAAGAGGGGGGAGAGGAAAGCAAAAACACAAGAATCTACTGCAACGTTAGTTAATTTTTCAGATCATGGTGTCCATTTGTTTGTGTGAAAATTAGTTACATTATCTCTGTTATCTCTCCATCCCTATTTGGAGCTCCAGACAGAGAGGTTCTCCATTCCCCAAACACACACACACGCACGTACGCAAACACACACAAACACTAGCCAACACTATCTGCCTGACCCCTGGCCTCTCCTCTATGTTCCTGGCATTGTCACCACAGATAATAAATTCCAAAACCAGGGAGACGAACACTGTCGAAGAATTCACCGCGAGGGTAGATATTTATTTTTAGCAATAACGTTTACTAAGACTATGGAAAAAAAAAAAAAAACTTAAGTAGAGAAAGATGGAGCACCGTGCCATTGCCTGACTGCCTCACCTAAGCTATCAAAAGTGAAATAGAGCAATGGAGGAACGCTGAGCAAAGAGAGGGAAGGAGGAAGAGGAGGAAGGGGTTTACTTTGGGAAACCTTCCCAAGCTCAGCAGAGTTTATCAATTTAATTGTGGAAATATGACTGTAATTAGTCTTAAAGAATTAGTGGGGGAAGCCTGAAACCCCAAATTAGCTCCAGGCCTTTACATGGTGATTTGACACCTCAATAATATGATATGGGAATATGAAAGAAGAGACTCGGAGAGACCCACTTTCGGATTCGACCAGTTAGCTGAGGGAAAGAGAGAGAGAAAGAAAGAGAGAGAGGAGGGATTTTGAGATTTAAAAAAAAATGGAATATATGAGTAATGTTTTTATCAAAGACTTGAAAGTTTGAAGAAAGTAATTGCCACTAGCATCCACTTTTACAAGAACACAAACTGTGAAGCCAGCACTTGCATGAGAACTGCTTGAAAATGTAAAAGCAATGCTATTCTTAATTTTTCCACTCCCAGAGTATCAACAATACTTCAACGTAGTGCTATATGCATAGACATCAATGACTGACACAATGTGACGATTAACTCAATGATTCATACAATTCACAGAACATACATTTTTGTCTTTATATTGTGCCTACTGTCATAGGCATGTACGCTGCTCGTTGCCTTGTGCTTCTTATCACCCCGTTCTCCCTGAAAAGAAGAGGAGGATATGACTAAACATGCAGAGAGAGAAAGGGCCTTATTCCTAAACTTTATCCCTGAACACATAAATCATTGTTGTTTATATTTCCTCTGCTCACAAACAGACCCAGACAGACAGACAAACAGACTACCTTAGTCCTGGGTTCGCTGTATCATATGCCTTAACACCTAACGCACCCAAGCATGGCCTGTCTGTCTGTCTGGCCTCTTTCTGTTGGTCTGGAATCAGCTCAGGTCTGCACTCAGAGGTGAGCGCCGGGGAACTTTGCAAAGCCAAAAGATAACCTCATTCTACCAAACTGAGCATGGAGTTAATCTCCAATGAGGAGTTCTTGGGCAGTTCAAAGCCAAATATAAGGGTACTTGAGTATAACCAGGGATGGAACTCTAGTCTGGAACATTTTCTACAAGCCCAATATGAAAAATACTCGCCTCTGGCAAGCGTGCTAACCTAATTTCCATGGCTATAACACAATTGGAAGGGTCATATCTGTTGAAAAAGCATTTGGCATCCTCAACTGTTCAGCAGAACATGCAACGTGACACGATTAAATACTACCCACACTTTCAAAGAGATTTTTTGACAATCCACTCATGTTTACCTAACAGCCATAGAGAGCTAAGCCTGCTTACTGTAACATTGGTCCCTTGCTTCTCTCCGCAAAGTTTAAAACCCAACAATAACATGTGCATGCTGCCCAGTACCCTGCATGGTCTGTGGCGTTTTAAAAGCATATTTGCCTGTGGTTGGTTTCCTGGCCTCTCTGCCTATGTGTGTGAGTCTACATATTACTTCCATATGTGCCAGTTGTGGTGAGGGGAGAGGAGAGACGCCATGCCAAATATTTTATATTCATTATCAGAGAGCTGCAATCCTACTACCTAAGCAACACCCACAGTAAAGCACAACCTGAGAAAACACCATGTCTGTTTGGAGAGACAGAGAGGGGATGTGAGATAATAGGAGCGTGCTCTAATGCAGATTGTATAAATGAGATAAATGGTTTTGTGGGTGATTTGATCTGGTCTCTCAAGACTGGCTCCTGGATAGCTAATCAAACTCCTTGTGTGTGTGTGTGTGTGTGTGTGTGTGTGTGTGTGTGTGTGTGTGTGTGTACTGGCAGGGAGAGCTGTTGTGTAGAAAACAACACCATCTGTCTTTGCATCAAAGCCAATATTGGGCTGGCCATGGTTCCAATTAACAATTAGAGAGAGAGAGAGAGAGAGAGAGCAAAGAGAGAGAGAGAGAGAGAGAGAGAGAGAGAGAGAGAGAGAGAGAGAGAGAGAGAGAGAGAGAGAGAGAGAGAGAGAGAGAGAGAGAGAGAGAGAGAGAGAGAGAAAGAGAACGAGATTTGCACATCATAACACACTGTACATAGCCATAATATGGCATTTGAAATGTGTCTATTCCTTTGAAACTTGTGAGTATAATGTACATTTTTTATTGTTTATTTCACTTTTGTTTATTATTTATTTCACTTGCTTTGTCAATGTAAACATATTTCCCATGCCAATAAAGCTTTTTGAATTGAATTGAATGGGAGAGAGAGGGGGGAGAGGGATATACAGAGAGACAAAAAGGAAAAAGATAGAGATTTAAATCAAATAAAATGATATTTGTCACATTGGCCGAATACAACATGTGTAAACCTTACAGTGAAATGCTTACATACAAGCCCTTAACCAACAATGCTTACATACAAGCCCTTAACCAACAATGCTTACATACAAGCCCTTAACCAACAATGCTTACATACAAGCCCTTAACCAACAATGCTTACATACAAGCCCTTAACCAACAATGCTTACATACAAGCCCTTAACCAACAATGCTTACATACAAGCCCTTAACCAACAATGCTTACATACAAGCCCTTAACCAACAATGCTTACATACAAGCCCTTAACCAACAATGCTTACATACAAGCCCTTAACCAACAATGCTTACATACAAGCCCTTAACCAACAATGCTTACATACAAGCCCTTAACCAACAATGCTTACATACAAGCCCTTAACCAATAATGCTTACATACAAGCCCTTAACCAACAATGCTTACATACAAGCCCTTAACCAATAATGCTTACATACAAGCCCTTAACCAACAATGCTTACATACAAGCCCTTAACCAACAATGCTTACATACAAGCCCTTAACCAATAATGCTTACATACAAGCCCTTAACCAACAATGCTTACATACAAGCCCTTAACCAACAATGCAGTTTTAAGAAAAAATAAGTGTTAAGAAAGTGTTTAATAAATAAACTGAAGTAAACAATAAATAAATAAAAAGGAAAACAATGAAGAAAATATAAAAAATAACTAATAATTAATGAGCAACAATAAAATAACAGTAACAAGGCTATAATAATAATAATAATAATAATATATGCCATTTAGCAGACGCTTTTATCCAAAGCGACTTACAGTCATGTGTGCATACATTCTACGTATGGGTGGTCCCGGGATCGAACCCACTACCCTGGCGTTACAAGCGCCATGCTCTACCAACTGAGCTACAGGGGGAACCAGTAGAGTCTATGTGCGGGGGGGGGGGGGGCACAGGTTAGTCGAGGTAATATATACATGTAGGTAGAGGTAAAGTGACTATGCATTGATAATAAACAGAGAGTAGCAGCAATGTAAAAATGGGGGGGGTCAATGCAAATAGTCTGGGTAGCCATTTGGTTAACTGTTCAGGAGTCTTATGGCTTGGGGGTCGACGTTAAGAAGCATTTTGGACCTAGAAGAGAAGCTCCTGTACTGCTCCTGTACCGCATGACACTAGGGTGGCGAAGTAATGGCAATTTTTTGGGCCATCCCCTGACACAGCCTGGTATAGAGGTCCTACCCTCTGTAGTGCCTTGAGGTCGGAGGCCGAGCATTTGCCATACCAGGCGGTGATGCTCTCGATGGTGCAGCTGTATCATTTTTTGAGGGTCTGAGGACCCATGCCAAATCTTTTCAGTCTCCTGAGGGGGAAAAGGTGTTTCGTGCCCTCTTCATGACAGCCCCATTGATGAGAATGGGGGAATGCTCGGCCTTCCTTGCTCACATTGAGGGAGAGGTTGTTATCCTGGCACCACACTGTCAGGTCTCTGACCTCCTCCCTATAGGCTGTTTCATCTTTGTCCGTAATCAGGCAAACTTAATGATGGTGTTGGAGTCGTGCTTGGCCATGCAGTCATGGGTGAACAGGGAGTACAGGTGGGGACTGAGCACGCACCCCTTAGGGGCCCCCGCGTTGAAGATAAGCGTGGCAGATGTGTTGTTACCTACCCTTACCATATGGGGGCGGCTCGTCAGTCCAGGATCCAGTTGCAGAGGGAGGTGTGTGCGGTCCCAGGGTCCTTAGCTTAGTGATGAGCTTTGTGGGCACTATGGTGTTGAACGATGAACTGTAGTCAATGAACAGCATTCTCACATAGGTGTACCTTTTGTCCAGGTGGGAAAGGGCAATATAGAGTGCAATAGAGGTTGCGTCATCTATGGATCTGTTGGTGCGGTATGCAAATTGGAGTGGGTCTAGGGTGTCTGGGAGGATGCTGTTGATGTGAGCCATGAACACCCTTTCAAAGCTCTTCATGACTACAGACGTGTGTGCTACGTATCGGTAGTCATTTAGGCAGGTTCCCTTGGTGTTCTTGGGCACAGGGACTATGGTGGTCTGCTTGAAACATGTTGGTATTACAGACTCAGACAGGGACAGGTTGAAAATGTCAGTGAAGACACTTGCCAATTGATCAGGGCATGCTCTGAGTACACGTCTTGGTAATCCGTCTGGCCCTGGGCCTTATGAATGCTGACCTCTATAGAGAGAGTGATCACACAGTCGTCCGGAACTGCTGGTGCTCTCATTCAGTGTTACATGTCTCGAAGCATGCATAGAAGTAATTTAGCTCGTCTGGTAGGCTTGTGTCACTAGGCAGTGCACAGCTGTGCTTCCCTTTGTAGTCTGTTATAGTTTGCAAGCCCTGCCACATCCGGCGAGCTTTGGAGCCGGTGTAGTAGGACTCAATCTTAGCCCTTTATTGCCTTTTTGATGGTTTGTTGGAAGGCATAGAGGGATTTCTAATAAGCTTCCTGATCAGAGTCCCACCCCTTGAAATTGGCAGCTCTACCCTTTAGCTCAATGTTACCTGTAATCCATGGCTTCTGGTTGGGGTATGTACGTATGGTCACTGTGGGGACGACGTCATCAATGCACTTATTGATGAAGCCAGTGACTGATGTGATGTACTCCTCAATGCCATCGGAATAATCCAGGAACATATTCCAGTCTGTGCTAGAAAAACACTCCTGTAGTTTAGCATCTGCATCATCTGACCACTTCCATATGTATTGGTACTTCGTGCTTTAGTTGTTGATTGCCAATAGAAATCAGGAAGATAGAGTTATGCTCATATTTGCGAAATGGAGGGAGAGCTTTCTATGCATCTCTGTGTGTGGAGTAAAGGTGGTCTATAGTTTTTTCCCCTCTTGTTGCACATGTAACATGCTGGTAGAAATTAGGTAAAATGGATTTAAGTTTGCCTGCATTAAAGTCCCCGGCCACTAGGAGCGTCACTTCTGCATGAGCATTGTCTTGTTTTCTTATGGCCTTATAAAGCTTGTTGAGTGTAGTCTTATTGCCAGCATCGGTTTGTGGTGGTAAATAGACAGCTACGAAAAGTATAGATGAAAAATAGCAAATAGTGTGGTCTACAGCTTATCTACCTCAGGCGAGCAAAACCTCAAGACTTCATTAATATTATATTTCGTGCACCAGCTGTTATTGACAAATAGAAAGACCGCCAACCCTTGTTTTACCGGAGACAGCTGTTCTATCTTGCCGAAGCACGGAGAACCCAGCCATCTCTATGTTATCCATGTTGTCGTTCAGACACAACTCAGTGAAACATAAGATATTACAGTTAATGTCCCGTTGGTAGGATGGGCTTAAATCGGATCTCATCCAGTTTATTGTCCAATGATTGCATGTTGGCTAATAGGACTGATAGTAGAGGCGGGTTACTCACTCGCCATCTGATTGTTACAAGGCACCCTGACCTATGACCATTATACAGTATCTCTGTCTCTTCTTCATGCGAATGATGGGGATTTGGGCCTTGTCCGGTGTCTGAAGTAAATCCTTCGCATTAGACTCATTAAAGAAACCATCTTTGTTCAGTACGAGGTGAGTAATCGCTGTTCTGATATCCAGAAGCTCTTTTTGGTCATAAGAGAATAAGTTACACATAACGTGGAAAAAAAACACACAATAGCACAATTGGTTACGAGCCCGTAAAACGGCAGCCATCTCCTCTGGCATCATTAATCAATTCACACACCAAGTTCAAATAATGTAATAAAAGAAAGAAAAGAGAGGGAAAATGAGGAAGACTTGGCAAACAGAGAAAGAGCACATTCCAACATCTAAACTTTACAATGTTGCTCCATCAAAAGGCCAGAGAGAACAGAGATGTGTTTCAGATCAAACTAGTCAAACAAAGAGGCACGATAACACCATATGCAATGGAGACACAGACAAAGTCATACAGCCAAATTCCCTAAAGACATGGAAACATGCCCTCTTTCGGATTGTAATTGTCCCCTCCTGAAATTACATTGGCTTGATTTGCTGTGTCCATCTTTCATTTCATGTTAGAGTTGGTATTCTTTCATTACTCAGTACTTCTGATTGACAGGGAGTGTTGCGGAGCATGTTTACCAACAGAATGTCTGGATTTTAAAAGGCTGGAGGTTAGGAGGGTGCAGTGGGCCAACAGCAACAGTGTGTTTACCAGACAGAGCAGGGCTAAACTCCAACGGTTCCAGGGCCCATCCGTGTCTGTCTGTGGACCCTAGAATGGGGGACCAGGAAACGAGGCCTTGGCAGAGCTGTGTGTGTGTGTGTGTGTGTGTGTGTGTGTGTGTGTGTGTGTGTGTGTGTGTGTGTGTGTGTGTGTGTGTGTGTGTGTGTGTGTGTGTGTGTGTGTGTGTGTGTGTGTGTAGCAGAGCTGATGCATGGCCCATTAGCCCCAGGAAACAAGCTCTCTAATGGGGGAACAGTGTAAAGAAGGTCTGGGTCGAGGTGTTACTATAGTTTCTGTTACTCCATATATCCACCACACAGCACCATCTCTCCAACTCTCTGGAAGCTGCTAGCTGTCTCCACTAGCTCAGCCCTCACAGTGTCATAGTGTTTGTGTCAGACAGACAGTCAGACCAGTGAGAGTATGATGAGGCAAGTGTGGCTCTAGTCATGAGGATGGTGCTTTAAGCAGGGGAGATGTGGCTGCATGCAGTATGATGGAGTTTCACCTCCTCCTCCTCCTCTTCCTCCTCCTCCACATCCTCCTACAGGACAAACTGGCAGAGTGAAGCACAGACAGTGTGCAGGACAGGAAGAGTGGGTGTACATCCTTTCTTTCACCCTGTCCCATCTCATTGTCCAGTCATTGTGTGTCTGGGTTCCATGGTGGCATGTTAATGAGGCGTCCCGGTGGAGCTAACCTGAACCTGAGGAGAGCAGAGGCTCCTGGGTACCTGAACCTGAGGAGAGCAGAGGCTCTTGGGTACCTGCACCTGAGGAGAGCAGAGGCTCCTGGGTACCTGAACCTGAGGAGAGCAGAGGCTCCCGGGTACGTGAAACTGAGGCAGGCAGAGGCTCCTGGGGATCTGGTTATGGCTAAGTGCAGACAGGCTAACAGATAGGATGTACAAGGCAACTCGATCTGCGCACAGCCAGAGGGCCTGGAGCTGTCACTCAAACACACAACCCAACACTTACCTTACTTTGCCATAGCTAAGGACCAGAGTGGAACTCCACAGACAGACAGCTAATCTGGTACAGTCACTTCATTGTTAGAGTGAATGTGTCTGAATAGGACTCACGTATGACTCACGTGTATATGTGTAGCTTGCCAAGGCCATTAAGAAAATCTCACATAAACTATTTAGATGAAAATGACAAAATCTGTTTATGTGAATATATGATACTGAGGGTACATTAAAGTATCCCTGAACAGTCACCAGGGAGGAGTCCTATCCCCTTCCCTCTTCACAGTGGGAAAGATCCCATGTCTAACAAATCAAATCAAATTGTATTGGTCACATACACATGGTTAGCAGATGTTAATGCGAGTGTAGTGAAATGCTTGTGCTTCTAGTTCCGACCGTGCAGTAATACAGTAATATCTAACAAGTAATCTAACAATTTCACAACAACTACCTTATACCCACAAGTGTAAAGGAATGATTAAGAATATGTACATACAGTGGGGCAAAAAAGTATTTAGTCAGCCACCAATTGTGCAAGTTCTCCCACTTAAAAAGATGAGAGAGGCCTGTAATTTTCATCATAGGAACACTTCAACTATGACAGATAAAAATCTGAAAAAAAATCCAGAAAATCATATTGTAGGATTTTTAATGGATTTATTTCAGTTTGTCCGTGATGTGTACGCCGAGGAACTTAAAACTTTCCACCTTCTCCACTACTGTCCCGTCGATGTGGATAGGGGGGTGCTCCCTCTGCTGTTTCCTGAAGTCCACGATCATCTTCTTTGTTTTGTTGACGTTGAGTGAGAGGTTATTTTCCTGACACCACACTCTGAGGGCCCTCACCTCCTCCCTATAGGCCGTCCCGTCGTTGTTGGTAATCAAGCCTACCACTGTAGTGTTGTCTGCAAACTTGATGATTGAGTGCATGGCCACACAGTCATGGGTGAAAAGGGAGTATGGGAGAGGGCTGAGAACACACCCTTGTGGGGCCCCAGTGTTGAAGATCACGGGGTGGAGATGTTGTTTCCTACCCTCACCAACTGGGGCGGCCAGTCAGAAAGTCCAGGACCCAGTTGCACAGGGCGGGGTCGAGACCCAGGGTCTTAATGACATGTTTGGGGGTTACTATCATATTAAATGTTGAGCTGTAATCGATGAACAGCATTCTTACATAGGTATTCCTCTTTTCCAGATGGGTTAGGGCAGTGTGCAGTGTGGTTGCGATTGCGTCATCTGTGGACCTATTGGGGCGGTAAGCCAATTGGAGTGGGTCTAGGGTGTCAGGTAGGGTGGAGGTGATATGATCCTTGACTAGTCTCTCAAAGCACTTCATGATGACAGAAGTGAGTGCTTCGGGGCGATAGTCGTTTAGCTCAGTTACCTTAGCTTTCTCGTGAACAGGAACAATGGATGGCCCTCTTGAAGCATGTGGAAACAGCAGACTGGGATAGGGATTGATTGAATATGTCCCAAAACACCAGCCAGCTGGTCTGCGCATGCTCTGAGGACACGGCTGGGGATGCCAACTGGGCCGGCATCCTTGCCAAGGTTAACACGTTTAAATTGTTTTATTCACGTTGGCCTTGGTGAAGGAGAGCCCGCAGGTTTTGGTAGGGGGCAGTGTCAGTGGTACTGCATTGTCCTCAAAGCGATCAAAGAAGTTGTTTAGTTTGTATGGGAGCAAGACATGAGTGTCCACGACGGGGCTGGTTTTCTTTTTGTAGTCCGTGATTGACTGTAGACTCTGCCACATACATCTCGTGTCTGAGCTGTTGAATTGCGACTCTACTTTGTCTCTATACTAACGCTTAGCTTGTTTGATTGCCTTGCAGAGGGAATAGCTACACTGTTTGTATTTGGTCATGTTTCCGGTCGCCTTGCCATGATTAAAAGCAGTGGTTTTGCGCGAATGCTGCCATCAATCCACGGATTCTGGTTGGCAAAGGATTTAATGGTCACCGTGGGTACCACATCACCGATGCACTTGCTAATAAACTCACTCACCCTATCAACGTATATATCAATGCTAACCGGAACATATCCCAGTCCACGTGATCGAAGCAATCTTGAAGCGTGGAATCAGATTGGTTGGACCAGCGTTGAATAGACCTGAGCACGGGCGTTTCCTGTTTGAGTTTCTGTCTATAGTCTAGGAGCAACAAAATGGAGTCGTGGTCAGATTTGCCGAAAGGAGGGCGAGGGAGGGCTTTGTATGCGTCGCAGAAGCTAGAGTAGCAATGATCCAGGGTGTTGCCAGCCCGGGTCAAACATTCAATATGCTGATAAAATTTAGGGAGCCTTGTTTTCAGATTAGCCTTGTTAAAATCCCCAGCTACAATAAATGCAGGTGTCCATTTCCTCTATGTAAACTGGAAACCAGTTTACATAGAGTCCAATGAAGTTCTTTCAGGGCCGTTGAGGTGTCTGCTTGGGGGGATATACATGGCTGTAATTATGATCGAAGAGAATTCTCTTGGTAGATAATGCGGTCGGCATTTGATCGTAAGGAATTCTAGGTCAGGTGAACAAAAGGACTTGAGTTCCTGTATGTTGTTATGATCACACCATGACTCGTTAATCATAAGGCATACACCCCCTCCCTTCTTCTTACCGGAGAGATGTTTGTTTCTGTCAGCGCGATGCGTGAAGAAACCGGGTAGCTGTACTGACTCTGATAACGCATCCCGAGTGAGCCATGTTTCCGTGAAACAAAGAATGTTACAATCTCTGATGTCTCTCTGTAAGGCAACTCTTGCTCGAATTTCGTCTACCTTGTTGTCAAGAGACTGGACATTGGCGAGTAGTATACTCGGGAGCGGTGGGCGGTGTGCCCGTCTACGGAGCCTGACCAGAAGACCGCTCCTTCTGCCTCTTCTGCGGCAGCGTTGTTTTGGGTCGCCTACTGGGATCCGATCCATTGTCCTGGATGGTGGTCCAAACAGAGGATCTGCTTCAGGAAAGTTGTATTCGTGGTCGTAATGTTGGTAAGTTGACGTTGCTCCAATAGTTCCTTCCGGCAGTATATAATAAAACTTAAGATTTCCTGGGGTTAACAGTGTAAGATATACATGTTAGATACACTACAGCAAAAAGCCTAGTACTGTACTGTAGACTGTGGGCTGGGCTTTATGACTGTTGTCAGCTGTTATATGTCTGATGAGGAGACTCTGTTGACCTGTTAATGGCTCCCTCCGAGACCGCGTCCCAAATTACACCTTATTCCCATATAGTGTACTACTTTTGATCAGAGCCCAGACTACGTATAGGTAATATGTTTCCATTTGGAACACAGCCCCCGAGAAGACTGGCTCTAACTGCATGTAGAATTACAGCTCTAAAAACAGAAGCAGCCTGGATGCACATTCATCTGAATAAACTACGTCAATCTGACATGGAAATATTTCCACTTAGTACAGGAAATAACTCAATTAAAAAGGGAGCCTGGTATGTAGGTTGTTATGCTGTGTGATGTATTCACTAGGGGTGTCCGAGTGAAACCTGAGTCTGTGGTTAAGACAGATGGGTCTGTCTGGGTTCAAATACTATTTCAAATATTTCTAATTATTTTAGCATTTGCTTTTGCCTGCCTGGAGCGACAGATGGGAAGGGTTTTCACTTTTGCACTAATTCTATTGGTTCCATTGTGCCTGGCAAACTCAATCAAGCCCAGCTGATGTATTTGAAATTATTTCAAATAGTGTTTGAACCCAGGTCTGGTCTGTGATATGGCTAAAGAATGGTATCTCTGCTCAAAGTGGATGGATGTTAGCACGTCAGCTAGGTAGCTTCACATGACAACAATAATCTCACTCAACACAGAGGTGATGACGGAGATCTCGCTCTTCTCATTGCCGAAGGAGACCAAGTTCTTTTCACTGCCGAAGGTCGGATTTCAGGCTAAGCCTCTCTCTGAGAGACTGAATTTGGCTATATCTGTTATAAATGTAAAATGTTTTAGCCGTAAAGGATTTAGGTTGTGGCTTTATTGCTGAAGCTCAGCTCTCTCAGTGATCAAAATAAAGATGGCTTAATATATTTTTGAAAGACCCTGTGCGTGTGTGGTGTGCGTCAATGAGTGTCTGTTTGTGTGTGTGTTCGTGCATGAATGCGTGCATGTGTGTTGTGTGTGTGCATTTATGTGGGTGTGCCCATGCATCTGTATGGGCTCTGGTTTTCATGGTAGGATGTTTTGTATGCAATGAGAACACATAACCACCACATCTGGAAATAATATGGAGTATGAATGCCATTCTTGCAGAATGCTATGGTGTTAACTCACATTTGACAATGATTATTTCAAAAGAACCGCAAGCTACATGAAAGTTTTCACAGCATATATGGAAATGTAGGTGTTGAGTGTACAGATCCAGACAGACTTACAGTGTAGAGCAGCATGTTGAGTTAAACCATGTACATGTAGGCCTGTTGCTCTCATTTCTCTCAGATGTTCTCATGTGATACCCCACTGTAAGGTGTGTGTGTTTTCGTGATGGAAGGGAGGGAAGATGGGAGGGGAGGGAGGAATTAGCAGTCAGACTGGAAAACAATAATGTTGTTAGGGACTCCAGTGCAAACCAAGCTCACCGACCCTGGTGTGACTATGACCGTAGCTGTTGGCAAGACAGCACAAACAGATCTGGGACCAGGCTAAGCATAAAGTACATGCCAACCTATATCCCATCATTTGTCAGGTAAACCAGTCTCCTAATCACTTGAGGGTTGATATCAATGATGTCCTAAAGCAGTGGTGCGTTAGTCATCAAAGTGGTATAGGTTTGTCACTGATTATTAGAGTTTACAGCGAGAGGATGTGGAAAGTGTGAGTGTCTGCACAGTGTAAAGAAGAGCCTGTCTCCATGGGTAAACCACTGCTGCACATTACACACTAACTACTGCCATACAGACATTAACGTCTCGCCACAGGACATGTGGGAGGGTGTGTGTCTGTGTGCGTGTCTGTGTCTGTGCGTGCCTGTGTGCCTGTGTCAAATCAAATTTTATTTGTCACATACACATGGTTAGCAGATGTTAATGCGAGTGTAGCGAAATGCTTGTGCTTCTAGTTCCAACCATGCAGTAATATCTAACAAGTAATCTAACAATTTCACAACAACTACCTTATACACACAAGTGTAAAGGAATGATTAAGAATATGTACATATAAATATATGGATGAGCGATGGCCAAACGGCATAGGAAAGATGCAGTAGATGGTATAGAGTACAGTATATACATATGAGATGAGTAATGTAGGGTATGTAAACATTATATAAAGTGGCATAGCTTAAAGTGACTAGTTATACATTTATTACATCCTATTTTTTATTGTTAAAGTGGCTAGAGATTGAGTCAGTATGTTGGCAGCAACCACTCAATGTTAGTGATGGCTGTTTAACAGTCTGATGGCCTTGAGATAGAAGCTGTTTTTCAGTCTCTCGGTTCCAGCTTTGTACTGACCTCGCCTTCTGGATGATAGCGGGGTGAACAGGCAGTGGCTCAGGTGGTTGTTGTCCTTGATGATCTTTTTGGCCTTCCTGTGACATTGGGTGGTGTAGGTGTCCTGGAGAGCAGGTAGTTTGACCCCGGTGATGCGTTGTGCAGACCTCACTACCCTCTGGAGAGCCTAACGGTTGTGAGCGGAGCAGTTGCCGTACTAGACGGTGATACAGAGACAAGATGTTCTCGATTGTGCATCTGTAGAAGTTTGTGAGTGATTTTGGTGACAAGCCAAATTTCTTCAGCCTCCTGAAGTTGAAGAGGCGCTATTGCGCCTTCTTCACCACACTGTCTGTGTGGGTGGACCATTTCAGTTTGTCCGTGATGTGTACGCCGAGGAACTTAAAACTTTCCACCTTCTCCACTACTGTCCCGTCGATGTGGATAGGGGGGTGCTCCCTCTGCTGTTTCCTGAAGTCCACGATCATCTCCTTTGTTTTGTTGACGTTGAGTGTGAGGTTATTTTCCTGACACCACACTCTGAGGGCCCTCACCTCCTCCCTGTAGGCCGTCTCGTCATTGATTGGTAATCAAGCCTACTACTGTAGTGTCGTCTGCAAACTTGATGATTGAGTTGGATGCATGCATGGCCACGCAGTCATGGGTGAAAAGAGAGTACAGGAGAGGGCTGAGAACGCACCCTTGTTGTTTCCTACCCTTACCAACTGGGGGCGGCCTGTCAGAAAGTCCAGGACCCAGGTGCACAGGGCGGGTTTGAGACCCAGGGTCTCGAGCTTAATGACAAGTTTGGAGGGTACTATCGTGTTAAATGTTGAGCTGTAATCGATGAACAGCATTCTTACATAGGTATTCCTCTTGTCCAGATGGGTTAGGGCAGTGTGCAGTGTGGTTGCGTCATCTGTGGACCTATTGGGGCGGTAAGCAAATTGGAGTGGGTCTAGGGTGTGATATGATGACGTAGCACTTCATGATGACGGAGGTGAGTCATTTCGTTCAGTTACCTTAGCCTTCTTGGGAACTGGATCAATTGTGGCCCTCTTGAAGCAAGTGGGAACAGCAGACTGGGATAAGGATTGATTGAATATTTCCGTAAATACACCAGCCACCTGGTCTGCGCATGCTTTGAGGACGTGGCTCGGGATGCCGTCTGGGCCGGCAGCCTTGCGAGGGATAACACGTTTAAATGCTTTACTCACGTTGGCTGTGGTGTGTGTGCATGTGTGCATGTGTGCATGTGTGCATGTTTGGTTGTTGTTGTCCACAGACTGTATGCTATCATGATTCATCTGTAACCAATAGCTGAAAACTCTTTACATCTAGACTGTAACATAGCACAGGTTTCCTCTGCAAAAGGATTGGTTTCCAAACATCTCACGCCTGAATGTTAATAAAGAATGGTATGAGGGAAAGGAAGACATGGGAGTAAGGAAAGTAAGACAAAGGGACTTCGGAGAGAGAGAGAGACAGACAGAGATTAGAAGGGATATTAGTTAGATCTGGACCCAAATGGAAGATGTGTTTGATAGGAGTAATAAGGGGAGTGTTTGTAAGGAAATTAGTTGGAGCTGGACTCACATGGAAGGTGTGTTTAATGCCTGGGGCTAGTTTCTCTGTCCTGATGTCCCAGACCACAGGCTGGGGGGAGTTTAGCACAAACACCAGGGGCTTCTGGTGAACCAGCAGGGACTGGATGGGCTTCAGATGCAGCTCCACCTGGGAACAGGGTAACAACACAGAAGGTTAGAGGACTATAATTAAGCAATAAGGCCTGAGGAGCTGTGGTGTATGGCCAAAATCTTAAGCACGACACAGCGCATTGGTAACCAGTTTATAATAGCGATAAGGCTTCTCGGGGGTTTGTGGTATATGGCCAATATACCCCAGCTAAGGGCTGTATCCAGGTACTCCTTGTTGCGTCTTGCGTAAGAAC
The DNA here is from genome assembly GCF_023373465.1 of Oncorhynchus keta. Lineage (NCBI taxonomy): Eukaryota > Metazoa > Chordata > Actinopteri > Salmoniformes > Salmonidae > Oncorhynchus > Oncorhynchus keta. The sequence goes on from NC_068421.1 coordinate 74,260,642, forward strand.
GGCCCATAGTCGGGATATAGGCCATATACAGGGTTGGGTAGGTTACTTTCTAAATGTAATTAGTAACGTAACTTTTGGATTACCCAAACTCATTAACGTACTCTGATTACATTACATTACTTTTAGATTACTTTCCCATTAACAGGCATTAGAAGAAGATAAAATGTATATTACCAATTGAACAACATCTATTGCAGGATAAGTCAATGTTAAAGTTTACATAGCTGGCCATATATGGATGTTCAATTTTACTTTATGGGTTGTTTATGTACGTAGTCTTCTTCTAAACCATCGTTTTCTATTACATATAATAATACGATTAAATTATATCTTTACATTAAAAACCAAAGTCTATCAGAATTCCAGTCATTCCAATAAATGTTACACCCCTTAATCTTCAAGAATAGGACTTGGAAATATCTTTAATTTTATCTTTATTTAACTAGGCAAGTCAGTTAAGAACAAATGATTATTTACAATGGCAAAACCCGTACGACGCTGGGCCAATTGTGCGCCACCCTATGGGACTCCCAATCACGGCTGGTTGTGATACAGCCTGGAGTTGAGCCAGGGTGTCTGTAGTGACACCTCTAGCACTGAGATGCACTGCCTTAGACCACTGAACCAGGGTCTGTAGTGACGCCTCTAGCACTGAGATGCACTGCCTCAGACCACTGAACCAGGGTCTGTAGTGACACCTCTAGCACTGAGATGCAGTGCCTTAGACCACTGAACCAGGGTCTGTAGTGACGCCTCTAGCACTGAGATGCAGTGCCTTAGACCACTGAACCAGGGTCTGTAGTGACGCCTCTAGCACTGAGATGCAGTGCCTTAGACCACTGAACCAGGGTCTGTAGTGACGCCTCTAGCACTGAGATGCACTGCCTCAGACCACTGAACCAGGGTCTGTAGTGACACCTCTAGCACTGAGATGCAGTGCCTTAGACCACTGAACCAGGGTCTGTAGTGACACCTCTAGCACTGAGATGCACTGCCTCAGACCACTGAACCAGGGTCTGTAGTGACACCTCTAGCACTGAGATGCAGTGCCTTAGACCACTGAACCAGGGTCTGTAGTGACGCCTCTAACACTGAGATGCAGTGCCTTAGACCGCTGAACCAGGGTCTGTAGTGACGCCTCTAGCACTGAGATGCAGTGCCTTAGACCACTGTGCCACTCTGGAGCCCCGAGTATAGATTAGCCTAATTGCTTTACCTGAGCATGACCCCAAAACGAAGGACTTATTAGCTCTGTTGTTTATGATTTTATTGTCATGGAGGACTGACTGGGCTTATTGATTCTAGTTGAAAAATAAATGCTGCGCTCATAGAATGCCATGCTTTGAACACTACTGAAAAGTGCTATTTACATGTGAAAAATGAATGCCATATGCTGCATTTGCTATAGGCCTATTGTTAACCTTTTTGTTGGTGACACTTTAATATCTTGATCAAATGCAACTGTTTAAAGGGCAAATCCACAGATGAAACAATAACACAATGGACACCCCACCTCTGTTTTGGTAAAAAGCTGAGGGATGGGCCTGGAGAAATGCAACCACTCTCAGATTAATCGGCAGAGCTATGGATGCAAGGATTGACCAACCATGATATCAAAATTATTGTTTTAACCACATGTGGATATAAAGTGTTTGTTTACATTCACAATGTTTACAAACAATGGAGTAAAACAAGCGTATATTTTGGGTTCTCATGGAGTGTGACAGTTGAACTAAACTCACTTAGTATATATATATATAATTTAGTCCAAAAATGGAGGTAGCAACTACAGATTGTCCCTTTAAGTCTATCAAAAGTGTGCTAGTTTGAGCATGTGTCCATTAGGCCTATGCATTTTTTCTATAAGCATGAATTAGATTGAGCAATAAAAGCCCCACTTTTATTCCATAGGCTGGGATTCACACTATGCAGCTGTTGTTCCATAGGCTGGGATTCACACTATGCAGCTGTTGTTCCATAGGCTGGGATTCACACTATGCAGCTGTTGTTCCATAGGCTGGGATTCACACTATGCAGCTGTTGTTCCATAGGCTGGGATTCACACTATGCAGCTGTTGTTCCATAGGCTGGGATTCACACTATGCAGCTGTTGTTCCATAGGCTGGGATTCACACTATGCAGCTGTTGTTCCATAGGCTGGGATTCACACTATGCAGCTGTTGTTCCATAGGCTGGGATCCACACTATGCAGCTGTTGTTCCATAGGCTGGGATTCACACTATGCAGCTGTTGTTCCATAGGCTGGGATTCACACTATGCAGCTGTTGTTCCATAGGCTGGGATCCACACTATGCAGCTGTTGTTCCATAGGCTGTGATTCACACTATGCAGCTGTTGTTCCATAGGCTGGGATTCACACTATGCAGCTGTTGTTCCATAGGCTGGGATTCACACTATGCAGCTGTTGTAAGAGCACATTTTTCACTGACTGTCCACTGGTTTCAAAAACAATGATTGCTGGGCAGCTTAAACTTCTTGAATTCAACCATTACTAGGTTCAAATACACATTTAGATTTGTGAACAGCCATAGCTAAATGAGAGAGCAGCAGTGTGATTCACATCAATTCGCTATGTAGATATCAATAATAAGTGGTATACGTATTACCGTAGACTACACCACTGCTGTCATCCTTACCTACAAGTGTTTATTCAAGTTGGATCATCTTTGGATGCCGACAGCAGTTGCACCATTGAAAGACATAGATTGGACTGTAGCCTACAAAAACCTATTCCTGCTCTTTTCCCACGATCCATCAAACACATTTGGTGTGTATCATAGTGGTCTCTGACTTGTGCTGGAACTTAAACTTGCACCTTTTTTCAATGATGATTTGAATGTCATTGAGAAAACAGAGAAGTGTCAAATGTTTTTTTTGCAAACCTCCTTTCTGAATTTAAAAGTAATCCTCGAAGTAATCATCTAGTTTTCAAAAGTACCTGTAATCTGATTACAATATTTGTGCTGACAATGTAACGGATTACAGTTGCCAATTTTTGTAATCCCTTACATGTAATCCCTTACTTCCCAACCCTAGCCATATACCACAAACTCCAGAGATGCCTTATTGCTATAAACTGGTTACCATCGTAATTAGAAAAGTACAAATATTTTTGGGGGTCATACCCATGGTATATGGTCTGATATGCCATGGCTTTCATAACCTGTCATAACCATGTATGGCCCACTTACAGTGCCTTGCAAATTATTCATCCTCCTTCACATTTTTCCTATTTTGTTTCATTACAACCTTTAATTTAAATTGATTTTTATTTGGAGTTCATGTAATGGACATACACAAAATAGTCCAAATTGGAGAACTTAAATTAAAAATTTTAAAAAAAACTTGTTTCAAACAATAAAAACTAAAACCGGAAAAGTGGTGTGTGCATATGTATTCACCTTTTTGCTATGAAGCCCCTAAATAAGATCTGGTGCAACCAATTACCTTCAGAAGTCACATAATTAGTTCAATCCAAGTGTCACATGATCTGTCACATAATCTCAGTATATATACACGTATTCTGAAAGGCCCCAGCGTCTGCAACACCACTAAGCAAGGGGCACCACCAAGCAAGCGGCACCATGAAGACTAAGGAGCTCTCCAAACAGGTCAGGGACAAAGTTGTGGAGAAGTACAGATAAGGGTTGGGTTATAAAAAAATATCCGGAACATTGAACATCCCACGGAGCACCATTAAATCCATTATTAAAAAATGGAAAGAATATGGCACCACAAAAAGGGCCACACACCAAAACTCGCAGACCAGGCAAGGAGGGCATTAATCAGAGAGGCAACAAAGAGACCAAAGATAACCCTGAAGGAGCTGCAAATATCCACAGCGGAGATTGGAGTATCTGTCCATAGGGCCACTTGAAGCCGTACACTTCACAGAGCTGGGCTTTATGGAAGAGGGGCCAGAAAAAAGCCATTGCTTAAATAAAAAAATAAGCAAACACGTTTGGTGTTCACCAAAAGGTATGTGGGAGACTCCCCAGACATATGAAAGAAGGAACTCTGGTCAGATGAGACTAAAATTGAGCTTTTGGCCATCAAGGAAAACGCTATGTGTGGCACAAACCCAACACCTCCCATCACCCCGAGAACTCCATCCCCTGATGCTGGTGGCAGCATCATGCTGTGGGGGTGATTTTCATCGGCAGGGACTGGGAAACTGGTCAGAATTGAAGGGATGATGGATGGCTCTAAATAGAGGAAACTACTTGAGGGAAACCTGTTTCCCTTCCAGCAGGACAATGAACCGAAGCATACTTCTAAAGCAACACTCGGGTGGTTTAAGGGGAAACATTTAAATGCCTAGGAATGGCCTAGTCAAAGCCCAGACCTCAATCCAATTGAGAATCTGTGGTATGACTGAAAGAATGCTGTCCACCAGTGGAACCCATCCAACTTAAAGGAGCTGGAGCAGTTTTGCCATGAAGAATGGGCAAAAATCCCAGTGGCTCGATGTGCCAAGCTTATAGAGACATACCCCGAGAGACTTGCAGCTGTAATTGCTGCATAAGGTGGCACTACAAAGTATTGACTTTGGGGGGGTGAATAGTTATGCACACTCAAGTTCAGTTTTTTTTTGTTATTTCTTGTTTGTTTCACAATACAAAAAATGTTGCATCTTCAAGGTGGTAGTCATGTTGTATAAATCAAATGATACAAACCCCCAAAAAATCCATTTTAATTCCAGGTTGTAAGGCAACAAAATAGGAATAATTCCAAGCGGGGTGAATACTTTCGCAAGCCACTGTATGTCTCATAATAATGTCATAATATGATCTATAATGATCCTGTCTTCCTGAGAAGACAGAGGGTTTGAAAGGTACCTACATAAAGGCTGCATAACATATTGAAACCCTATACTGTATATAACACATTCATAATCGGTGCATAAGCATTAAATATGTGTTTATGTCAATAACTGCAAGTTGATGAATGCAGGATTAGTGAAATGACTGTCACATTTATGAATATATCAACTTAAGGTTGTTGACATTAGCACTGTTATGATTGGAGCCATTTCCACCAGGTGTGGGAGCAACACAGTGTAACACACAGCATTAGAAACCTGCACCTTTACAGGGGTGGGCGGGTCAGCATAGGGTCAGCTACAGTCATCATAGGGTCAGCTACAGTCATCATAGGGTCAGCTACAGTCAGCATAGGGTCAGCTACAGTCAGCATAGTGTCAGCAAAGGGTCAGCTACAGTCAGCATAGGGTCAGCTACAGTCAGCATAGTGTCAGCTACGGTCAGCATATGGTCAGCATAGGGTCAGCTACAGTCAGCAAAGGGTCAGCTACAGTCAGCATAGGGTCAGCTACAGTCAGCATAGGGTCAGCTACAGTCAGCATAGGGTCAGCCACAGTCAGCATAGGGTCAGCTACAGTCAGCATATGGTCAGCTACAGTCAGCATAGTGTCAGCTACGGTCAGCATAGGGTCAGCTACAGTCAGCATATGGTCAGCTACAGTCAGCATAGTGTCAGCTACAGTCAGCATAGGGTCAGCTACAGTCAGCATAGGGTCAGCTACAGTCAGCATAGGGTCAGCTACAGTCAGCATGCGGTCAGCTACAGTCAGCTACAGTCAGCATAGGGTCAGCTACAGTCCGCATTGGGTCAGCTACAGTCAGCATAGGGTCAGCTACAGTCAGCATAGGGTCAGCTACAGTCAGCATAGGGTCAGCTACAGTCCGCATGGGGTCAGCTACAGTCAGCTACAGTCAGCATAGGGTCAGCTACAGTCAGCATAGGGTCAGCTACAGTCCGCATGGGGTCAGCTACAGTCAGCTACAGTCAGCATAGGGTCAGCTACAGTCAGCATAGGGTCAGCTACAGTCAGCATAGGGTCAGCTACAGTCCGCATGGGGTCAGCTACAGTCAGCATAGGGTCAGCTACAGTCAGCATAGGGTCAGCTACAGTCAGCATAGGGTCAGCTACAGTCAGCATAGGGTCAGCTACAGTCAGCTACAGTCAGCATAGGGTCAGCTACAGTCAGCTACAGTCAGCATAGGGTCAGCTACAGTCAGCATAGGGTCAGCTACAGTCCGCATGGGGTCAGCTACAGTCAGCTACAGTCAGCATAGGGTCAGCTACAGTCAGCTACAGTCAGCATAGGGTCAGCTACAGTCAGCTACAGTCAGCATAGGGTCAGCTACAGTCCGCATGGGGTCAGCTACAGTCAGCATAGGGTCAGCTACAGTCAGCTACAGTCAGCATAGGGTCAGCTCCAGTGTATTAACACCACCACCCCCTTTCATTTCACTCAGTTGCTTCACAAGGCAAATATGAGAGCATTTTCTTTACTGTGGATGTTGTTGAATCAATGTTATCAAAACATTGCAGATCACTCTGTTGACTGTTCCTGCACAATTACCGAGCTATAATGTTTCTGATTGTGTCTTTTATCAGTGTTTTAGTTGTTTATCCGCTCACTGTGCTGATAATCCCACTAAGTCTGACTATGAGCTTTCTCCCTTTGGAAATGGCATATATTGGAAAGCAGTAACTCTGCTCTGATTTGTAATCTCTCTCAGGTTGCTGCTATCTGAACTAGCCTAATTGAACTCTCACACACAACAGATATAATATATTACAGATAAAAAGCAGAGAATATATTAGACAGAGACACAAAGGAGAGAACATATTAAAAATACACACAACAGAGATAATAAATTAGACACAACAGAGATAATATAGAGAGAACATATTAGAGAGAGACACAGCAGAAAATATATTATAGACACAGCAAAGAAAAAAAATAGAGACAGATAATATATTAGAGACAAACACAGCAGAGAGAATATATTAGAGAGAGACACAGCAGAGAATATATTAGAGACACAGCAGAGTTAATATATTAGAGAGGGAAAAGAGACTATATTAGACAGAGACACAACAGAGAGAATAGAGAGACACAGCAGATACAATATATTAGAGACAGACACAGCAGATATAGTATATTAAAGAGAGACACAGCAGAGAATATATTAGACAGAGACACAGCAGAGAGAATATATTAGAGAAAGCGATAATATATTTGAGAGACACAGCAGAGATAATATATTAGAGAGACACAGCAGAGAGAATGTATTAGAGAGAGACACAGCAGAGAGAATGTATTAGAGAGAGACACCGCAGAGAGAATATATTATATCGACACACAACAGAGATAATATATTAGAGAGAGAGACTCACAACTGAGAGAATATACTAGAGAGAGACACAGCAGAGCGAATATATTAGACAGAGACACAACAGAGAGAATATATTAGATGGACATGCAACAGAGATAATATATTAGTGAGAGACACAGCAGAGAGAATATATTAGAGAAGGCGATAATATATTAGAGACACAGCAGAGATAATATATTAGAGAGAGACACAGCAGATAATATATTAGAGACAGAGAAAATATATTAGAGACACAGCAGAGAGAATATTTTAGAGACAGAGATAATATATTAGAGACAGATAATATATATAAGGTAATATATTAGAGACAGACACAGCAGAGAGAATATATTAGAGAGACACAGCAGAGAATATATTAGAGACATAGCAGAGAGAATATTTTAGAGAGAGACACAACAAAGAGAATCTATTAGATAGACACGCAACAGAGATAATATATTAGAGAGAGACACAGCAGAGAGAATATTTTAGAGACAGAGATAATATATTAGAGACAGATAATATATATAAGATAATATATTAGAGACAGACACAGCAGAGAATATATTAGAGACACAGCAGAGAGAATATTTTAGAGAGAGAAACAGAGAGACTATATTAGACAGAGACACAACAGAGAGACTATATTAGAGAGAGACTCATCAGAGAATAGAGAGACACAGCAGATACAATATATTAGAGACAGACACAGCAGATATAGTATAGAGAGAGAGACACAGCAGAGCGAATATATTAGACAGAGACACAGCAGAGAGAATACATTATATAGACACACAACAGAGATAATATATTAGAGAGAGACACACAACTGAGAGAATATACTAGCGAGAGACACAGCAGAGAGAATATATTAGACAGAGACACAGCAGAGAGAATATATTAGAGACAGAGATAATATATTAGAAACAGACACAGCAGAGAATATATTAGAGCCACAGCAGAGATAAAATATTAGAGAGAGACAGCAGAGAATATATTAGAGAGAGACACAGCAGAGAGAATGTATTAGAGAGACATTGCAGAGATAATATATTAGAGAGAGACAGCAGATAATATATTAGAGACACAGCAGAGAGAATATATTAGAGAGAGACAGCAGAGAATATATTAGAGAGAGACACAGCAGATAATATGTTAGAGACACAACATCAATAATGTATTAGAGAGACCCACAACAGAGTGAATATATTAGAGAGAGACAGCAGAGAATATATTAGAGAGAGACACGGCAGATAATATATTAGAGACACAACATCAATAATGTATTAGAGACCCACAACAGAGTGAATATATTAGAGAGAGACACAGCAGAGAATATATTAGAGAGACACAGCATATAATATATTAAAGAGAGACAGCAAAGAATATTTTAGAGCGAGAGACAGCAAAGATACTATATTAGAGAGACAAAATAATATAGAGAGAATATATTATATAGACACACAACAGAGATAATATATTAGAGTGAGACCCAACAGGGAGAATATATTTGAGGCACACAGCAGAGAGAATATATTAGAGAGAGGCAGACACAGCAGAGAATATATTAGAGAGAGACACAGCAGATAATATATTAGAGAGCGACACAACAGAGAATGTATTAGAGAGAGACACAGCAGATAATATATTAGAGAGCGACACAACAGAGAATGTATTAGAGAGAGACACACAGCAGAGAAAATATATTAGAGAGAGACACAGCATGGAGAATATATTATAGAGAGACACAGCAGAGAGAATATATTAGAGAGAGTCACAACAGAGATAATATATTAGAGACAGAGATAATATATTAGAGACAGACACAGCACAGATTAGATATTATAGACAGACACAGCAAATAATATATTAGAGACACAGCAGAGAATTTATTAGACAGACACGGCAGATATAATATATTAGAGAGAGACACAACAGGGAGAATATATTAGAGAGACACACAACAGAGAACATATTAGAGAGAGATAGCAGGGATACTATATTAGAGAGAGACACAGCAGAGAATATATTAGAGGGACACACAGCAGAGAGAATATATCAGAGAGAGACACAGAGAACATATTAGAGAGAGATAGCAGGGATATTATATTAGAGAGAGACACAGCAGAGAATATATTATAGGGACACACAGCAGAGAGAATATATCAGAGACAGACACAGCACAGATTAGATATTAGAGACAGACACAGCAAAGAAAATATTAGAGACACAGCAGAGAATTTATTTGACAGACACAATATATTAGAGAGAGACACAACAGGGAGAATATATTAGAGAGAGACTCAGCAGATATAATATATTAGAGAGACACAACAGAGATAATATATTAGAGAGAGACACAACAGAGATAATATATTGGAGACAGAAGTAATATATTTGAGACAGACACATCAGAGATAATATATTAGAGAGAGACGGAGATAATATATTAGAGAGAGACACAGCAGAGAATATATTAGACAGAGACACAGTAGAGAGAATATATTAGACACACTAAGGAGATAATATATTAGAGATACACACAGCAGAGAATATATTAGAGACACAGCAGAAATAATATATTAGAGAGAGAAAAAGAGAGACTATATTAGACAGAGACACAACAGAGAGAATATATCAGAGAGAGACACAGCATAAAGAATATATTAGAGAGACACACAACAGAGAGAATGTATTAGAGAGACAGCAGATAATATATTAGAGAGAGAGACATCAAATATACTATATTAGAGAGAGAAACAGCAGAGATAATATATTCAAGAGAGCGACACAGCAGAGAGAATATATTAGAGAGACACAGCAGAGAATATATTAGAGAGAGACACAACAGAGAACATAGAGAGAGACAGCAGGGATATTATATTAGAGAGAGACACAGCAGAGAATATATTAGAGGGACACACAGCAGAGATAATATATCAGAGAGAGACACAGAGATAATATATTAGAGAGAGACACAGCAGATAATATATTAGAGAGATACAGCAGAGAGAATATATTAAAGAGAGACACACAACTGAGAGAATATACTAGATAGAGACACAGCAGAGAGAATATTTTAGATATAAACAACAGAGATAATATATTAGACAGAGACACAACAGAGAGCATATATTAGATAGGCACACAACAGAGAGAATATATTAGACAGACACAGCAGAGATAATATATTTGAGAGACACAGCAGAGAATATATTACAGACACAGCAGAGAGAATATATTAGAGAGAGACACACAACTGAGAGAATATATTAGAGAGAGACATAGCATAATATATTTGAGAGACACAGCAGAGAATATATTAGAGACACAGCAGAGAGAATATATTAGAGAGAGAAACAGAGACAATATATTAGAGACACAACAGAGAGAATATATTAGAGAGAGACATAGCAGATAATATATTAGAGAGAGACACAGCAGAAAGAATATATTTGGAGAGACACACACAACTGAGAGAATATATTAGAGAGAGACACAGTAAAGAGAATAGTTTAGAGAGAGAAACAACAGAGAGAATATATTAGAGACAGACATATTATAATATATTAGAGACAGAGGATTTAGTACTAAAGAAAGTATAGGCATGGCTTCAAAGCCTCTTGATCATAGTCTCCCACAGATCTAAAGGAATAATGCCCTGGGGAAGAGAGGGAGAGGAGGAGGAGAGCAAATTTGAGTATTTAGCTATATGGGCCATAAAAATGCTGCAATAATCATAATAAAAAGGCCCTCTGAGAGAGACGAATAGAAGAAATTACAGAACGCTTAACTTCAAGGGGGCTTGGCTCAGAGACGCTCTGAGCCAGACACACACACAATTACACACACACACACACACACACACACACACACACACACACACACACACACACACACACACACACACACACAGTCACACAACAAGTGAGACGAATGCCCCACAAATATGTCTCGCATAGCTTCTCTCCCTCATTTTTTCTCACTCCTTTCTTCATGTTTGTCCTTGTGGAAAATTGTAGATGAGCATCTAATCTACTTAAACCTCCCCCTCTGTCCAGACTCTGGAAAAAGCCTCTCCATCCCTCCTGGGAGAATAACCTAATGCAAGGCAACTCAGATACAATCATACCTGCTCTCATATACAGCTGGCTCCAGAGGCCTTGGCTTTGAGCAGAGAGAGAGTGAGTGAGTGAGTGAGTGAGTGAGTGAGTGAGTGAGTGAGTGAGTGAGTGAGTGAGTGAGTGAGTGAGAGAGAGAGAGAGAGAGAGAGAGAGAGAGAGAGAGAGAGAGAGAGAGAGAGAGAGAGAGAGAGAGAGAGAGAGAGAGAGAGAGAGAGAGAGAGAGAGAGAGAGAGAGAGAGAGAGAGAGAGAGAGAGAGAGAGAGAGAGAGAGAGAGAGAGAGAGAGAGAAATGGGGGAGCGTTGTGGAATTTTAGAAGCAGACAGAAACAATTCCAAAAGTGAGTCACCTGAAAGAAAAGGCATAAACATAGTTGCGCAGAAACAAAATGGCAAAGGTTAAGAAAAAGTAGTGCCAGAAAGTGTGAAATAATAAGATTAACAGTGTTGTGATACACTCTCTCATGTCAGACTGAATGCGCCCATGGGAGGGTCACTGACGTAGAAATACCTGAACAAGACCTGTGAGGCCATTTAGCCAGTCAACTTCCAGACATTATAGATCAACTGAGGAATGCATCAACTCATGATCTTTCACACTTATAATGTGGGAAGGGGGAGTTAATGTGATATCAATCTATCAGCTGTGGATGCACTGGAACTCACAGACACTTTCCCATTCCCACTCCCAGTCCCATTCCATCCCACTCCTCAGCCTGCGGTAATGTGATTTAGATGTCACAGCAGGCAGGGCCCAGGGCCCAGAACCCATGGAGGATGTGAAGAGAAATGAACCAGAGGCCCCAGTGATCAAAGCCCAGATAGTAGTGCTAAGTAATTTGTGATTTTTTTTAGGTTTTGGTCAGATTAGTAGAAAATAATAACATGAAATACACTATGCATTATGTGGGTTAAATGATGTAACAACACAGAATAAAACAATTCATAAAAGTCCCATGATGGTAGTGATGCCCATTACGCCTTATCACTTATTAACCATCATTTATTCTCATTACTTTACTTTAATACAATATTTCAGCTGTTGTGTATTTTACATTTGTTTTATTTGATGACTTTATTATTTCATTCCAAGTCATCATCTCATCTGTATAGAGCTGCTGCCTGTGCTGTCTGACAAAAATCTAAATGTTGTAGTTCTTTAAAATAAATAAGGCATACTTTTATGACTGCCGAATAACAACTATCAATCACTTAGATCATGTATTTTCAGGTAGAGACACCTCGTGAAGCAACAGCTGCTCTCTATGTCACCTCACAGTGACACATTATTCTCTCTTCTGTAGCAGACATAAAAGAAACACAGACTGGACAAGTAGATGACAATGACCATAATCCGTTGCGCATTAATTACTATGTAGAATATTGGCCTGTTGGAAACTACAACTCCCTACTAGATCGCACAGTTCAGGCTGGATCTGATTTATCTTTAGAGAAACTGTGCAATGTGAGCATTGCTCTCACGGAAAAAACCCGAAAGAAATGGAATTCAAATAATTGAACAGATGTTGGTCAATTAGTTGTAAAAAAAAAAACAATCATTTTAAACTACATTTAGCTTAATCATTCAGCACTACTAGCTATTATCAGGTGGCCCTGGACCTGGGAGTTGGGACTGCCACGCACCCTCCAGAGGAACCTGTGCAGACTAGAGGCCCTATGGAGATCCTGGAAGCCCAGTCTGATTGATGATGGGGAGGCTGGTGCAGGGATTTGGGGGACCAGGGTCCATTACAGTCATAGCCAGGCCCACGACACATGGGCTGTGTCCCAAATGGCACCCTATTCCCTATATAGTGTACACATTTTGACCAGAGCCTAGGTGGTCCTGGGCTCTGGTCAAAACTAGTGTGCTTTGTAGGAAATATGTGTCATTTGAGACATAGCCATACTAGTGACTGGCCAGGGACAGGGGCTTGTCTGGACCTATCACGTTACGGTAACATCAAACCCCTCACACAACCCTCACATGGTCACAGCTGCTGCCAGCCCCGGCACGCTAGGCCAGTCCCAGGTGGCATATCGTGACTGGTCAGAGCATACGGACGTAAACAAGGAAAAGATTCCATTAAATACAAAACTCTGAGTTAATTACTACATAAGCAACAAATGCCAATACAACATGCAAGGAGAGGAGGATCAACTGCTGTAAACAGACACAAGGCTGTGGATATCTACAGTATTAAGGTATGACGAAAACATATTCCAAGTGAGACATACCACACCGTCAGACAATAATAACTACCCCATGATTCAAGGCATTTGGCCAGCCGCCTGAACAAGCATTCTGAACACAATTGCATGACCTTTCAGGCCCAAGTAAATGATGTTTTGCGACCAAGCTTGCATAATACCCCAGCATAGTAGAGTGAAATGTTCATAACCAATGTATGCACAGCCCCTTGGTAATAAGCTGTCTGTAACCCAGTACTACAACACAGCTGTCAGAGACCTCTCTCTACACCTCCATCCAGTCAGTCAGACCTGACACTATCACACGCACAGGGACCCACTTACACACATACATACAACACCAGCTTTCAGCAGCCCTGGCTGCAAAAACCAGGAACAGGGTGTTTTCCTTTATTGACAGAACTAATTATGCGTCTGAAAGTCCTCAGTGACTCAGTGCTAACTCAAAACATCCTTTCGATTAGCCGGCCAGTAACACTAATCTATCAAAATATTCTACATCCCTCCCTCCCCTGGCAAATGATAATAATGGTCGATCAACTTCAGCATGAAAACAGCAGGGACTTTGTTACAACAGAAACACAGTTAGTTGGAGCAGCTGCCTATATGATGGATAATGACTTTTTATACAGTACCACTTGGTAGCCCTTTTTAACTGGGTTGATGTATTGTATAAAGTCACAACTGGAATTATTGGCACCCTTCATAAAGATAAGCAAAAAAGACTGTATAAAATAAATAATTTAAATTCTGAGCTGCAGTTGATGTCGGGAGTTTACGTACACTTAGGTTGGAGTCAATAAAAGTTGTTTTCCAACCACTCCACAAATGTCTTGTTAAAAAATGATAGTTTTGGCAAGTGGGTTAGGACATTGACTTTGTGCATAACAAATTGACAAATTGTTTACAGACAGATTATTTCACTTATTAAAGGTATGATAAGTATCATAATTCCAGTGGGTCAGAAGTTTACATACACTAAGTTGACTGTGCTTTTAAACAACCTGGAAAATTCCAGAAAATGATGTCATGGCTTTAGAAGCTTCTGATAATTGTCATCATTTGAGTCAATTGGAGGTGTACCTGTGGATGTATTTCAAGGCCTACCTTCAAACTCGGTGCCTCTTTGCTTGACATCATGGGAAAATCAAAAGAAATCAGCCAAGACCTCAGAAAATAAATTGTAGACCTCCACAAGTCCACAAAATTCCCTGTCTTAGGTCAGTTAGGATCACCACTTTATTTTAAGAATGTGAAATGTCAGATTAATAGTATAGAGAATGATTTATTTCAGCTTTTATTTATTTAATCACAATCCATTACTCCAATCTAAGTGTATGTATGTATATATATATATTAACACTACCGTTCAAAAGTTTGGGGTCACTTAGAAATGTCCTTGTTTTTAAAAGAAAATCAAATTTTTTGTCCATTAAAATAACATCAAATTTATCAGAAATACAGTGTATATGATTATTTTATACTATTTACAATTGCTCAAAGAAAAATTTTAATAGAGCTTTTTGGCCACGCAAACAACCAAAATTATTGGCACCCTTGATAAAGAATGGGGAAAAAAATAGGTTTGGCTTCTGCATATGCAGAAAAGTACCTCATACCTACTGTAAAATATGATGTTGGATCTTTGATGTTATGGGGCTATTTTGCCTCCACTGGTCCTGGGGTCCTTGTTAAGGTCAATGGCATCATGAACTTCACTCATTAGCAGGACATTTTAGCAAAAAACCTGGTTGCCTCTGTGAGGAGGCTGAAACTTTGCCACAAGTGGATCTTCCAGCAAGATAATAACCCCAAGCACATATAAAAATCCACAAAGAAATGGTTAATTGACCACAAACTCAACATTTTGCAATGGCCGTCTCAGTCTCCAGAATTAAACCCCACTAAAAACCTGTGGTTTGAATTGAAGAGGGCAGTCCATAAGATCAGACAAGGAATATCAAGGATCCAGAAAGATTATGTATCGAGGAAAGATCCGTCCCCATGTCTTCTCCAATCATATTTTTTTTAAAGGCTCAGTGCTGTTATCCTTGCAAAGGGAGGGTGCCAGAGTATTGAAAACAAAATATTTTAATTTTAGCAATTTTATTACTATAAAATAATATAATTTTGTATTTTTTTGCATACAATACAGCTCATTATTTGAATGATTTATTTTCTAGTCTTTTTTTGCTCATCTTTATCAAGGGTGCCAATAATTTTGGTCGTGACTACAGTATATCACCATATGACTTCCCATATTCTATAACTAGGCCTGGGGAAACATGTTGCGGCATGCTCAAAACAGGATGCTCAGCAACACAATCATCACTCCTCTACAGCAGACAGACAGCACTAGATGAGAGCCGAAAAGACAAGGCTGTTGGCAAAGCCTTGCATTGCCTGGAACTAATCCATGAACATTAAGCTCTAGCTTTATCAGATAGGTGTGGGTGTACATGCGTGTGTTTGTGTTTTCTGTATCTTGGTTCTTTCTGGATCACTGCTCAGACAGAAAGAGGGCAGAACTCTCTGTGGGAGTAGATAGTAGTTAGGCCAGGCTAGAGGAGAGGAGTAGCTCAGAGGGCTGCCGGGGAAAAGGGATCCTGTTGACTGATCTTATCAGCACCCCACCGGCTGTCCCCCTGCTGATCTGAGGGCCGATGGGGCCACTACCTGGAGCCTCTCCACTACACAGCGATGCTAATCTGTCTGGTTCCAACCCGAGGTCACACACACACACAGATCTCAAATGGGCCCAGCAGGCAGATAAGATGTCAGGGGTAGATATTTCTTCATGGGATGATAGTAATCAGGTTGTGATTATGTAGGCTGGCAGTGGAAGGAGGGGATGATAGTAATCAGGTTGTGATTATGTCGGCTGGCAGTGGAAGGAGGGGATGATAGTAATCAGGTTGTGATTATGTCGGCTGGCAGTGGAAGGAGGGGATGATAGTAATCAGGTTGTGATTATGTCGGCTGGCAGTGGAATGAGGGGATCATAGTAATCAGGTTGTGATTATGTCGGCTGGCAGGGGAATGAGGGGATGATAGTAATCAGGTTGTGATTATGTAGTCTGGCAGGGGAATGAGGGGATGATAGTAATCAGGTTGTGATTATGTCGGCTGGCAGGGGAATGAGGGGATGATAGTAATCAGGTTGTGATTATGTCGGCTGGCAGTGGAATGAGGGGATCATCGTAATCAGGTTGTGATTATGTCGGCTGGCAGGGGAATGAGGGGATGATAGTAATCAGGTTGTGATTATGTAGGCTGGCAGGGGAATGAGGGGATGATAGTAATCAGGTTGTGATTATGTAGGCTGGCAGGGGAATGAGGGGATGATAGTAATCAGGCTGTGATTATGTCGGCTGGCAGTGGAATGAGGGGATGATAGTAATCAGGTTGTGATTATGTAGGCTGGCAGTGGAATGAGGGGATGATAGTAATCAGGTTGTGATTATGTCGGCTGGCAGTGGAATGAGGGGATTATAGTAATCAGGTTGTGATTATGTAGTCTGGCAGGGGAATTAGGGGATTATAGTAATCAGGTTGTGATTATGTCGGCTGGCAGTGGAATGAGGGGATGATAGTAATCAGGTTGTGATTATGTCGGCTGGCAGTGGAATGAGGGGATCATCGTAATCAGGTTGTGATTATGTCGGCTGGCAGGGGAATGAGGGGATGATAGTAATCAGGTTGTGATTATGTAGGCTGGCAGGGGAATGAGGGGATGATAGTAATCAGGTTGTGATTATGTAGGCTGGCAGGGAATGAGGGGATGATAGTAATCAGGCTGTGATTATGTCGGCTGGCAGTGGAATGAGGGGATGATAGTAATCAGGTTGTGATTATGTAGGCTGGCAGTGGAATGAGGGGATGATAGTAATCAGGTTGTGATTATGTCGGCTGGCAGTGGAATGAGGGGATTATAGTAATCAGGTTGTGATTATGTAGTCTGGCAGGGGAATTAGGGGATTATAGTAATCAGGTTGTGATTATGTCGGCTGGCAGTGGAATGAGGGGATGATAGTAATCAGGTTGTGATTATGTAGTCTGGCAGGGGAATGAGGGGATTATAGTAATCAGGTTGTGATTATGTCGGCTGGCAGTGGAATGAGGGGATGATAGTAATCAGGTTGTGATTATGTAGTCTGGCAGGGGAATGAGGGGATGATAGTAATCAGGTTGTGATTATGTCGGCTGGCAGGGGAATGAGGGGATGATAGTAATCAGGTTGTGATTATGTAGGCTGGCAGGGGAATGAGGGGATGATAGTAATCAGGTTGCGATAAGGTAGGCTGGCAGGGGAATGAGGGGATGCAGAGGAAAACAACGCTCCATCAAGGAGGGAATTATGCAGACCCAGAACTCAGACCCAGATCTCAGACCCAGATCTCTGTCAGATTTGTTTAAGTGGATGGGGTACTGACGTTTTCAATTCTCTCAAAAAATTGTGCGATTTTGTTATTTTTTTGCGTTTTGTGTAACTTATTTTTTAACTTATTGTGTACATAATGTTGCTGCTACCGTCTCTTATGACAGAAAATAACATCTGGACATCAGAAAAGTGATTACTCCCCATGGACTGGAAGAAACTTTATCCTTTAATGAGTCTGACGAGAAGGATATCCTGCTTTCACTGGAACAGGCCCAGACCACGCCTTTTGCGAGAAGAAAAGTTTTCCGGAAAATAAGTTGCAGTGTCACGCCCTGACCATAGAGAGCCCTTGTTTCTCTATGGTGTAGTAGGGCAGGGCATGACTAGGGGGTATTCTAGTTTATAATTTCTATGTTGTGTTCTAGTTTATATTTTCTATGTTGGTGTTTTGTATGATTCCCAATTAGAGGCAGCTGGTAATCGTTGTCTCTAATTGGGGATCATATTTAAGTAGATATTTTTCCGACCTGTGTTTGTGGGATATTGTTTTGTGTTTGTGCACCACGTAGTCACGTTTAGTTGTCTGTTTATTAATATATTTTGTTTTGTTTAAGTTTCGCTTTGAATTAAATATGTGGAACTCAACATCCGCTGCGTATTGGTCCCGCTCTCACGACAACCGTGACACGCAGATTGGGCTGCCTTCTGAGAATCCGGAGGCAAGAGAGTAAACTCCCACTGCCATCCGTTCTTCTTGTTAACGTGCAATCATTGGAAAATAAAATTCATGACCAACAATTAAGATTATCCTACCAATGGGACATTAAAAACTGTAACATCTTATGGTTCACCGAGACGTGGCTGAACGAAGATACGGACAATATAGAGATAGTGAGATTTTCCATAAACTGGCAGAACAGAGACGCTACCTCTGGTAAGACGAGGGGTGGGGGTGTGTGTCTATTTCTCAATAACAGCTGGTGCGCTATGTCTAATATTAAAGAAGTCTAGAGGTATAGCTCGCCTGAGGTAGAGTACCTCATGATAAGCTGTAGACCACACTATCTACCAAGAGAGTTCTTATCTGTTTTAGCTGGCACTAAAACCGCTCTCAACCAACTCTATAAGGCCATAAGCAAAGAAGAAAATGCTCACCCAAAAGCAGCACTCCTAGTGGCCGGGGACTTTAATGCAGGCAAACTTCAATCAGTTTTTACACATTTTTACCAGCATGTCACATGTGCAACCAGGGGACAAAAATCCTAGACCACCTTTACTCCACACATAGAGATGCATACAAAGCTCTCCCCCGCCCTCCATTTGGCAAATCTGACCATAAGTCTATCTTCCTGATTCCTGCTTACAAGCAAAAACTAAAGCAGGAAGTACCAGTGACTCACTCAATACGGAAGTGGTCAGATGACGCAGATGCTACACTACAGGATTTTCAGGGATTCATCCAATGGCATTGAGGAGTACACCACCTCAGTCATCGGCTTCATCAGTAAGTGTATTGATTTTTATTTTATTTTTTACCTTTATTTAACTAGGCAAGTCAGTTAAGAACAAATTCTTATTTTCAATGACGGCCTAGGAACAGTGGGTTAACTGCCTGTTCAGGGGCAGAACGACAGATTTGTACCTTGTCAGCTCGGGGGTTTGAACTTGCAACCTTCCGGTTACTAGTCCAACGCTCTAACCGCTAGGCTACCCTGCCGCCTCGATGACGTCGTCCCCAGTGACTGTACGTACATATCCCAACCAGCGAGCATAGAAGGCATGTAAACTATTAATTTCTCTCACTTCAGGAGTGAAAACGTGGAAGAACTCAAAAAGCGTTTGAGGGTCAGGCCTGACAGAATGCAACCGGTGTGTGTGTGTTGTGTATGTGTGTACATCAATGTCAATATTGCATTGATTAAATAGTAGCTGGGAGCTTGTGGTGTCTGTACTTGTGAGATTTGTTTATGACAGTTTGTGATGGAACACATGAAAATTGCATGTCCTTTAGAATCGTTTGGCAAGCTAATCATAGGTGGGCTGTGAGCTACCGGTAGCTCACAATCGACCTGTTGGAGACCCCTGGTGTACCACCTGTTCCTCTTCCTGCTCCCTATCCTCCTTCCTCTTAGCCCCTCCCTGTAACCATGGAAACCAGATATATGTCTCTGCATGCTTATCAGGATAGACATATCATGGACCACATCCTGGTAACAACACTGACTCATGCAACTAAACCTATTAACAGTAATATTTTGAACTATACCAATGTCCAATTAGAATAATATATTTGAGAAACAGTTACAAATAGGCCTGACTGTATAGAAGACCATGGTTTTATATGGATCTTATGTTCCATCAATTCCCCTGTGTAGACAGTGGAACTTGAAGGTGCACATTGGAGGTGTATTGTCTATACAGACAAGGTGTTACTAATGGGTGGAAGTTGGGTTTGGAGGGAACTCTGTACGTGGATATAGCTCTGTACTTGATAGGTCAGTTCAATTGAAAAAGCAGTCCCTGGCAGCTGCACAGTCAGTTCAAAACAGAAAAGGACATGTTCCACATCGACCCCTGAGCCCAAACAGCCCAGCCAGAGAAGACAGTCCCAGCCAGAGAAGACAGTCCCAGCCAGAGAAGACAGTCCCAGCCAGAGAAGACAGTCCCAGCCAGAGAAGACAGTCCCAGCCAGAGAAGACAGTCCCAGCCAGAGCAGACAGTCCCAGCCAGAGCAGGCCACAGACCCCAGCTTGTGCTGCAGGCCAATCCACTGTAAACATCAAAACACACCACACACACAGTCCGTTCTACGGGCCAGTCGCCACTCCCTCTTCCAACATGAGGCAGAGAAGAGACTGGGGAAAACAACTCTCCATAATCACTGACTGCCCTGACTGAACAGCTACCTCTGTACTGACAACAACAAGCATCCAACACACACTCCTAAGCAAACAGAGGAAAAAACTAATTACGTAGAGCGGAGGGTAATGAATTAGCATGCCCCGTGAAAGGACTGAATGAAATGGATTTGAATGTCGGTATTAGCAATCTTTCCCTCGTGTTTGTCTCAATACGGAGGCCAGTAGGCCATGTTACCTCAAGAAGACAGGAGATGCCTGACTGCAATTATTTTGTTCAGGGAACTTTCCACCCCCCTCTAGGCTGACAGAGTGGATGTTGGTAACAAGAGCGGAGGCAGACTAGGCAGAGTTAGCAAATCAGGTGTCCAGTGAAATGTTTGTGTGTGATCACAGGCAATTTGTGTACGTGTCATGGCAGGTAGTGTACGTGTCATGGGCAGCCTGTGTACGTGTCATGGCAAGTAGTGTATGTGTCAAAACCAACTGGAACCTCGGACATGAACAGTATGCTCACTCCAAGCACTGGAGCATGGCTAATGGGACTTGCACCACAATCAATTACATTCAAAGATGTTTCCTGTGGTCATGAAGCAAGTGAAACCAGGAATGTGGGCCTTAGATTATTCATAGGAAAAGAGGCCTCAACCTACCTATGCATATCTGTTTAACATTAAATTGATGAGGCAATTCTTGATGCACTTACCACTAAGTTAGGAAATTGTAATGTTCACTCTTGTTCAAGTCCAGTTTAATTCGGTTGAATTTAATTGTACGTTTTAATGATTTATTTGATTACGTTTGAGGTTTAATTCCTTCAGTCAATGGATCAGTTAGTTAAATATTTTTACATGTTTTTTTATAGCTAATTTCACACCCACAGTTTACTGGGATAAGACTACTCTCCATGTGTCTGTTTTTTAATGGGGTATTATAGGTGACAGTTCTCATGACAATGAAAGTTTGAGGTGATATGCAAATTCAGTTGTAAGTCGCTCTGGATAAGAGCGTCTGCTAAATGACTTAAATGTAAATGTAAATGTCATGGGCAGCCTGTGTACGTGTCATGGGCAGCCTGTGTACGTGTCATGGGCAGCCTGTGTACGTGTCATTGGCAGCCTGTGTACGTGTCATGGGCAGCCTGTGTACGTGTCATGGGCAGCCTGTGTACGTGTCATGGGCAGCCTGTGTACGTGTCATGGGCAGCCTGTGTACGTGTCATGGGCAGCCTGTGTACGTGTCATTGGCAGCCTGAGTACGTGTCATTGGAAGCCTGTGTACATGTCATGGGCAGCCTGTGTACGTGTCATGGGCAGCCTGTGTACGTGTCATTGGCAGCCTGTGTACGTGTCATTGGCAGCCTGAGTACGTGTCATTGGAAGCCTGTGTACGTGTCATGGGCAGCCTGTGTACGTGTCTATGACAGCCTTTATACGTGGTGAAGCCAAACCCTGGTCTCTGCCTGGGTGGAAGACTGAAGGACAAGGGACGAGGGAAGGCTACACAGAGGCAGAACCTGTGTCCCAAATGGCACCTTAATCCCTAGGCCTATATAGTGCACTACTTTTGACCAGGGTCCATATGCTATGATCAAAAGTAGTACACTTTAAAAAGGAATAGGCTGGCATTTGGGACGCAGACTGAGACTACTGAATATCCAGATGGGCACATCTGGACCCCCGTCTCAGGTACTGTAGGAAGGTCAGCCATTATAATGTCAAGGATCAGGATTGGTTTAGTTAGGAAGTTTATCTCCAGAGACACCCACCTACGGTCACAGGGAGAACCGGTGCCGGGCCAACTTATCACTATCTCAGATTGTAAATAACCTTGGTCAGTTGTCCACCAAGATAAAGCCTACGGCCAGAAACCTTGGTGTCTTCTTTGACCCTGACCTAAACCTCAAGCTGCATGTAAAGAAGGTTGTCCTGCTTTTATCATTTAAAAAATATAGCTAAAGTCACTGATCTGGGGAAATGTATTTCCTCAAACCTAGATTACTGTAACTGTTTGTATACCTGTCTCAGTCAGAAATCCCTCCATCATTGGTTAGTACACTTAGTTCAAAATAGTGCAGCTCGGCACCAGGAAATGTAACCATATCGCACCTATTTTAGCTACACTGGCTCCAAGTCACTTTTAGAATAGATTTTGAAATTGTATTAATCACGTTTACGGTTCGGCTTGGTTCAGCCCATCCTATATCCTTGATCTTTTATCTCCCTACGAGCCAGGATGCAGTCTGAGATCCTCTGGCATGGCACTGTTGACCATTAAAAATACTAGGTTGAAAATGAAAACAATTTTAAGTCTCATTCCTCCTTTGTTTCTTTGTTAATTATTTTATTTGATTGTTTTATGGTGTGAAACACTTTGGTAGTAGTAGTAGAAGTAAGTAGTAAGTAGTGGTAGTAGTAGTAGTAGTAGTAGTAGTAGTCATCATCATCATCATCATCATCATCATCTCTCTCTCTCTCTCTCTCTCTCTGCCTGAGACGGAGTGGCTTTCTTCAGCCAAGGACAGGGTTTGGAGGGGTGGCTGGAGAAGGCCAGGTAAATAGACAAATACTAATTATGTTACACAGACAATCTAGGATGTTTTTAACAAACAGGATTATTCTAGAACAGTTCAGCACTTTCCATTCTATCTGGTAAGTAGCCCACCAATTGTTCATTGGCAGAACGGAGTGTGCAAATCATCATCCATACATATGTTGTTGGGACACATCTTTGAACTGGCCCAAAACAAACTGCTTAGGGGGATTCATGTGACATTCGCAATGATGTGAAATGAAGCTCATGAAATGAAATGCACTCTTTGCAATGAGAAGCATGACATTCCCATGATATTTGAACATGTCCCTTCTCCCTCCCTCAGTGGAAGACATCACTTATATAAAATACCATCTATTAGTCTGATTTACGGTCCAACTAATGTAGTCAGAAGATGACACAAAGTCAGAAAAACATTAACACTGGCCAACATGACAAACAAAACATGAGATATATTACATAGGAGAATTTCACGAGGAAAACAAGCCCACTCTGAAATGTCGACATAAGCCATGACAGTTATCCTTAGGGAACAGAGTGTGTGCTTTGGACTATGTGCTCGTGAACTCTGTACCTCCCAAGCAGAATTAGATGACAGTAATTGAAGTTGTTATTTGGGCGGTAACACCAAGCAGGAGAGGTCAATAAAGAGAAAATAATTGCAGGATTTTGGACAGCTAAACTCTCATGTATTTATTCTGATTGCTCAGCATGAAGAGCACCAATAGAGGCCTTGGTTTCCCTATTATGGCCCCCTATCCCTACCTCGTGCACTACTTTGCTCCAGGGGTGCTGTAGTACTAAATGGCTGACCCTGTAAAACAACAGACAAAGATATCATTAGGCTGGTGATTTGAGTGGCGCAGTGGTCTAAGGCACTGCATGGCGGTGTTAGAGGTGTCACTACAGACCCTGGTTCAATCCTGGGCTGTATTACAACCGTATGTGATCGGGAGTCCCATAGGGTGGTGCACAATTGGCCCAGCGTTGTCCAGGTTAGGGAAGGGTTTGGCTGGGGTAGGCAGTCATTGTAAATAAGAATTTGTTCTTAATTGACTTGCCTAGTTAAATAAAGGTTAAATATAGAAATAAATTACTTGGCTTCAGGTGTTTTCTGTGGTCTCATGTACTGTCTGAATACACTACAGAAACATACTCTCCCTCTCTCTCGTGTGTGTGTGTGTGTGTGTGTGTGTGTGTGTGTGTGTGTGTGTGTGTGTGTGTGTGTTCATAATGTTTTGTACACTCAGTGTTTATGTTGCAACTCTTATTCAAAAGCGGCAGGATATCTCCGTTCTTTGCAAGGTTATTCTTCTACAGAACAAAGATATGTAAGCCAAAGGAGAGCAATCAGAACAGCACATGCTTTGGATGTGTAGTAATGACAGGTATGGCATCTCTCAGACTTAACTTTGCTGCATGCATTCCTTTTCAGTGTGAAAATTACTTCAATGTGTTCTGTTAGATTGTGTTCATACTATGGTGTTCTATTGTCCAACATCGCTCTCGATCCTTCTTGGGAAATTTGTTGATACAATATGTTTCAAAGGAGACCTTTCATTAAATAATTTACCTCGAGCTCATCCTTTAGAATATGTTTTCAGCATAGGCAAAAGTGCAAGTCCTATCTACATCTGTGATGTTTTATTGTGCTTCCCATGACAGTGTTTTTGTATTTTAAATTTGTACAGTACCAGTCAAAAGTTTGGACACACCTACTCATTCTAACACACCTCCAGGCTGTGTAAAGGCTATATGACCGAGAATGAGAGTGATAGAGTGCAGCATCGGATGACCTGGCCTCCACAATCACCTGACCTCAACCCAATTGAGATGGTTTGGGATGAGTTGGACTGCAGAATGAAGGAAAAGCAGCCAACAAGTGCTCAGCATATGTGGGAACTACTTCAAGACTGTTAGAAAAGCATTCCAGGTGAAGCTGGTTGAGAGAATGCCAAGAGTCTGCAAAGCTGTCACCAAGGCAAAGGGTGGCTACTTTGAAGAATCTCAAATATAAAACTATTTTTTGGTTGCTATCTGATTCCATATGTATTATTTCATAGTTTTGATGTCTTCACTATTATTATACAACATAGAAAATAGTAAAATAAAGAAAAACTAAGTAGGTGTGTCCAAACTTTTGACTGGTATTGTATATATGTTGGGTATAATGTGTATATTTATGTTATTTATGTTATGTACAGGGCGCATTTGTAATATGTCTTCCCTGTTAAAATAAAGGTTGAGTAAAAACATCTCTGCAAGGTGCACGAAGGTGTTATGATACAATCACCAGAGTGATGTCTTTATTTGCATACTGACTCAACATAACACACCCTGCCTTACACCCAGTTTCTGTTCTTGTCTATGCATCAGGCCTTAGCAACATTTATGTCTGCCTAACTCAGCAGTGAAATCCCCAGTGCAGGCCGAGACATGCTGCTTTTCACACTACCATGACTGATGGGGTAGGGAGTGGGCCACTTAAATATCCTGACACAGCATATGCACATCATTCAGTCCGCAGTCTACACAGAGACATTTGACTCCCATGACTTATGGTAGAGAAAATGTTCATGGATACAGAGGTTCTTGCCATTCAATAGTCTGATATACAGATGTTGGATCTTCATTTGATCACACTTTTGTTGCGATCAAACAACATTATAGACTAAACGTTAAAATCCTGTTGCTGCAGGATTATTTTGCTACAACAATACTGGTCAAATTAAGATCCAACACCTGTACTGTAACCCTTGAAAGAGAGAAGGGTTCACGCCTATAGGCAGCTGGCACACACTACAACTATCAGGATTCAGGTGCAACAGTATTGAGTGTCTTCTTTAGTTGACGTTATTAAAACAATTATTTACTGCTAAGCCTCTCTTGAATATGCTGGGATGTTATTTTGAGCAATAAAAGAATGTGATGACAGCCTACTTTTTTCTCTCCTCACATTGTGAAGAAGTGCAGATGCCAGGGTAAAGGGTTTGCACATCCATTAATATAGCTGGGGGAGACAACCTTTTCTTTGCTTTTGTTTTACTGTATGTTGCTGAGCTCTCCAACAACAATGGCCATGTCCCAAATTACATCCTATTTCCTATATAGTGCACTACTAAGCTGTGCAATATGAAGGGGAATAGGGTGTAATTTGGGACGCAGAGGTAGAGCCCTCCAACAACAATCTGATCTCCCACGGATGTTTACAATCTTCTGCTACGTTGTTTTGGCCATCAAGCCTTTCTTTGGCTTCCTGTCGGCACCAGAAGGGAAGGAACGGACGCCATTTGCTGGGCCCCTGATTATAATGGGGGCAGGGGATAGATGCTACAGATACAGTGCTATCTACTATACTCTACAGACACAGTGTTCTCTACTGTACTCTACAGATAATGTTCTCTACTATACACTACAGATACAGTGTTCTCTAATGTACTCTACAGACATTGTTCTCTACTGTACTCTACAGACACAGTGTTCTCTCCTGTACTCTACAGATAATGTTCTCTACTATACTCTACAGACACAGTGTTCTCTACTGTACTCTACAGATAATGTTCTCTACTATACACTACAGATACAGTGTTCTCTAATGTACTCTACAGACATTGTTCTCTACTGTACTCTACAGACACAGTGTTCTCTCCTGTACTCTACAGATAATGTTCTCTACTATACTCTACAGACATTGTTCTCTACTGTACTCTACAGACACAGTGTTCTCTCCTGTACTCTACAGATAATGTTCTCTACTATACTCTACAGACACAGTGTTCTCTACTGTACTCTACAGATAATGTTCTCTACTATACTCTACAGACACAGTGTTCTCTCCTGTACTCTACAGATAATGTTCTCTACTATACTCTACAGACACAGTGTTCTCTCCTGTACTCTACAGATAATGTTCTCTACTATACTCTACAGACATT
Source organism: Oncorhynchus keta (assembly GCF_023373465.1). Taxonomy (NCBI): domain Eukaryota; kingdom Metazoa; phylum Chordata; class Actinopteri; order Salmoniformes; family Salmonidae; genus Oncorhynchus; species Oncorhynchus keta. Next base: position 74,287,910 of record NC_068421.1, read on the forward strand.
GTTCTCTACTGTACTCTACAGACACAGTGTTCTCTCCTGTACTCTACAGATAATGTTCTCTACTATACTCTACAGACACAGTGTTCTCTACTGTACTCTACAGATAATGTTCTCTACTATACTCTACAGACACAGTGTTCTCTCCTGTACTCTACAGATAATGTTCTCTACTATACTCTACAGACACAGTGTTCTCTACTGTACTCTACAGATAATGTTCTCTACTATACTCTACAGATACAGTGTTCTCTACTATCCTGTACAGATAGTATTCTCTACTGTACTCTACAGATACTGTATTGTCTACTATACTCTACAGATAGTATTCTCTACTGTACTCTACAGATACTGTATTGTCTACTATACTCTACAGATAGTATTCTCTACTATACTCTACAGATAATGTTCTCTACTGTACTCTACAGATACAGTGCTATCTACTATACTTTACAGACACAGTGTTCTCTAATGTACTCTACCGATAATGTTCTCTACTGTATTCTACAGATAATGTTCTCTACTATACTCTACAGATAATGTTCTCTATTATACTCTACAGATAATGTTCTCTAATATACTCTACAGATAATGTTCTCTACTATACCCTATAGACACAGTGTTCTCTACTGTACTCTACAGATAATGTTCTCTACTGTACTCTACAGTTAATTTCCTCTACTATACCTTACAGATAGTATTCTCTACTGTACTCTACAGATACAGTATTATCTACTGTACTCTACAGATAGTGTTCTCTACTGTACTCTACAGATACAGTGTTCTCTACTGTACTCTACATATACAGTATTCTCTACTGTACTCTACAGATAATGTTCTCTACTGTACTCTACAGATACAGTGTTCTCTACTGTACTCTACATATACAGTATTATCTACTGTACTCTACAGATAGTGTTCTCTACTGTACTCTACAGATACAGTGTTCTCTACTGTATTCCACAGATACAGTATTCTCTACTGTACTCTACAGATAATGTTCTCTACTGTACTCTACAGATGCAGTATTCTCTCCTGTACTCTACAGATAATGTTCTCTACTGTACTCTACAGATACAGTGTTCTCTACTGTACTCTACATATACAGTATTCTCTACTGTACTCTACAGATAATGTTCTCTACTGTACTCTACAGATACAGTGTTCTCTACTGTACTCTACAGATAATGTTCTCTACTGTACTCTACAGATGCAGTATTCTCTCCTGTACTCTACAGATAATGTTCTCTACTATACTCTACAGATACAGTGTTCTCTACTGTATTCCACAGATACAGTATTCTCTACTGTACTCTACAGATAATGTTCTCTACTGTACTCTACAGATGCAGTATTCTCTCCTGTACTCTACAGATAATGTTCTCTACTATACTCTACAGATACAGTGTTCTCTACTGTATTCCACAGATACAGTATTCTCTACTGTACTCTACAGATAATGTTCTCTACTGTACTCTACAGATACAGTGTTCTCTACTGTACTCTACATATACAGTATTCTCTACTGTACTCTACAGATAATGTTCTCTACTGTACTCTACAGATACAGTGTTCTCTACTGTACTCTACAGATAATGTTCTCTACTGTACTCTACAGATGCAGTATTCTCTCCTGTACTCTACAGATAATGTTCTCTACTATACTCTACAGATACAGTGTTCTCTACTGTATTCCACAGATACAGTATTCTCTACTGTACTCTACAGATAATGTTCTCTACTGTACTCTACAGATACAGTATTCTCTACTGTACTCTACAGATAATGTTCTCTACTGTACTCTACAGATAATGTTCTCTACTGTACTCTACAGATACAGTGTTCTCTACTGTATTCCACAGATAATGTTCTCTACTGTACTCTACAGATACAGTATTCTCTACTGTACTCTACAGATAATGTTCTCTACTGTACTCTACAGATAATGTTCTCTACTGTACTCTACAGATACAGTGAGCTCTACTATCAAATTTTATTGGTCACATAAAATTATTTAGCAGATGTTATTGCGGGTGTAACGAAATGCTTGTGTTCCTAGTTCCAAAATTACAGTAATATCTAACAATTCACAACAATACACACAAATCTAAAAGTAAAATAATGGAATTAAGAAATAATAATAAATATTGGAAGAGCAATGTTGGAGTGGCATTTACTAAAAAACAGTAAAATATAATACAGTATATACATATGAGATGAGTAAAACAATAAGTAAACATTATTAATGTGACTCGTGTTCCATTATTAAAGTGGCCAGTGATTCATTGTCTATGAATATAGGGCAGAAACCTTTGAGGTGAAGGGTTGAGTAATCTGGTGGTAGCCGGCTAGTGATGGCTATTTGACAGTCTGATGGCATTGAGATAGTTGTTTTTCAGTCTCTCGGCCCCAACTTTGATGCACATGTACTGACTTCGCCTTCTGGATGATAACGGGGTGAACAGGGCATGGCTCGGGTGGTTGATGTCCTTGATGGTATTTTTGGCCTTCCTCTGACATCGGGTGCTGTAGGTGTCCTGAAGGGCAGACAGTGTGCCTCCGGTGATGCGTTGTGCAGACCGCACCACCCTCTAGAGAGCCCTGCGGTTGCGGGCAGTACAGTTGAAGTACCAGGTTGTGATACAGCCCGACAGGATGCTCTCAATTGTGCATCTGTAAAAGTTTGTGCGGGTCTTAGGAGCAAAGCCAAATTTCTTCAGCCTCCTGAGGTTCCTCACCACACTGTCTGTGCGGGTGGACCATTTCAGATTGTCAGTGATGTGTATGCCGAGGAACTTGAAGCTTTCCACCTTCTCCACTGTGGTCCCATCAATATGGATAGTGGCGTGCTCCCTCTACTTTTTTACTGAAGTCCACGACCAGCTCCTTCATTTTGTTGACGTTGGGTGAGAGGTTATTTTCCTGGTAACACTCCGCCAGGGCCCTCACCTATTCCTTGTATGCTGTCTCGTCCTTGCTGGTAATCAGGCCTACTATGGTGGTGTTGTCTGCAAACTTGATGATTGAGTTGGAGACGTGTGTGGCCATGCATTCATGAGTGAACAGGGAGTGCAGGAGAAGGCTGAGCACCCTTGTGGGGCCCCAATGTTGAGGATCAGTGAAGCGGAGGTGTTGTTTTCCTACCTTCACCACCTGGGGTGCAACTGGGGTGCAAGTCCAGGACCCAGTTGCACAGGGCAGTGTTCAGACCCAGGGCCCCGAGCTTGATGATGAGCTTTCAGGGTACTATGGTGTTGAAGGCTGAGCTATAGTCAATGAACAGCATTCTTACACAGTTATTCCTCTTGTCCAGATGGGTTAGGGCAGTGTGCAGTGCAATGGCAATTGCATCGTCTATGAAACTATTGGGGTGGTAAGCAAATGGAAGTGGGTCTAGGGTGTCAGGTTAGGTAAAGGTGATATGATCCTTAACTAGCCTCTCAAAGCACTTCATAATGACAGAAGTGAGTGCTACGGGCGATAGGGAGAGATTGAATATGTCCGTAAACACTCTAGCCAACTGGTCTGTGCATGCTCTGAGGACGCGGCTAGGGATGCCGTCTGGGGCCGGCAACCTTGCGAGGGTTTAACACACTTAAATGTCTTACTCATGTTGGCCACAGAGAATAGGAGCCCACAGTCCTTGGGAGTGGGCCGTATTGATGGCAATGTGTTATCCTCAAAGCAGGCGAAGAAGGTGCTTAGCTTGTCCGGAAGCAAGACGTCAGTGTCCGCGACTTGGCTGGTTTTCCCTTTGTAGTCCGCGATTGTCTGTAGACCCTGCCACATGTCTGAGCCGTTGAATTGCAACTCCACTTTGTCTCTGTACTGACGTTTTGCCTGTTTGATTGCCTTACGGAGGGAATAACTACACTGTTTGTATTTTGACCATATTCCCAGTCACCTTGCCATGGTTAAATGCAGTGGTTTGTGCTTTTAGTTTAGCGCGAATGCTGCCGTCTATCCACAGTTTCTAGTTTGGGAAGGTTTTAACAGTCACAGTGGGAACAACATCCCCAATACACTTCCTGATGAACTCCGTCACCGTGTCCGTGTATACATCAATGTTATTCTCCGAGGCAACCCAGAACATATCCCAGTCCGAGTGATCAAAACAATCTCCCAATCTTGAAGCATGAATTCCTATTGATCAGAATAGCGTTGAATATACCTTAACACAGGTACATCCTGTTTGAGTTTCTGTCTATAGTAAGGGAGGAGCAAAATGGAGTTGGGATCTGATTTTCCAAAGGGAGGGTGGGGGAGGACCTTGTAGGGATCCCGGAAGAGAGAACAGCAGTGGTTGAGTCTTTTACCAGCATGAGTACTACAGTCAATGTGTTGATAGAACTTCAGTAGCGTTTTCCTCAAATTTGCGTTTGTTAAAGTCCCCCAGATACAATAAATACAGCCTCAAGATATGTGGTTTCCAGTTTGCATAAAGTCCAGGGTAGTTCCTTGAGGGCCGTTTTGGTATCGGCTTAAGGATGAATATACATGGCTGTGACTATAACTGAAGATAATTCTCTTGGGAGGTAATATGGTCAGCATTTGATTGTGAGGTATTCTAGGTCGGGTGAACAAAAGGACTTGTGTTTTTATACGTTATCACAATCACACCATGAATGGTTAATCATGAAACATACACCACCGCCCTTCTTCTTCTTCCTGGAGAGTTCTTAATTCCTGTCTGCGCGATGCACTGAGAACCCAGATGACCGTATGGACAGGGACAGTATATCTGTGAAATATGATATATGATTCTGTGAAACAGAGTATGTTACAGTCCCTGATGTCTCTCTAGAAGGAGATCCTCAACCTGAGCTCATCAACTTTATTGTCCAGAGATTGAACATTAGCGAGTAACATACTCGGAAGCGGAGGATGGTGTGCCCGCCTCCTGAGTCGGACTAGAAGTCCACTCCAAATACCTCTTCTCCGCCGGCAGGTTTTGGAGCAGCCTCTAGGATAAGTTAAATTGCCCTGGGGGGTGCGAAAAAGGATCCAATTCGGGAAAGTCGTATTCCTGGTCATAATGCTGGTGAGTTACTGCCACTCTGATATCCAAAAGTTATTTCTGGCTGTATGGAATAACACAAAAACTGTTCTGGGCTAATAATGTAAGAAATAACACACAAAATAATGAAATACTGCAAAGTTGCTTAAGAGATAGAGCTGCCATGTCTGTCAGTGCCATCATACTATACTCTACAGACACAGTGTTCTCTATTGTACTCTACAGATACTCCGTGGAAGGAGCTGCTCACATGGAGAGGGGGCCTGTGTGCAGAGTGGTGATAGACAGGAGAGCCATCCATCTTTACACAAATAACCAAAGCCTGGGTAGTGTTCAATCAATAGGCACACAAAAAATAAGAAAATGGAGTGAAACCGGGAGGAACCACCTTTCCTATAAAAAATGTTTTTTTTTTGTTTGTTTAAAAAAAAACATTTTTCAACAGTGTGCTCTAATGACCATGACCCTGCCCTCTAATGCATAAATCACAAGAAAGGTCATGTAAGGTTCTCTGGCCTATTGTCTTTAATGACTCAGGGTCAAGAACAGCATTCAGATTGGTTGCCTGCAGCCTAAGATCTGCATGGCTGATAACATCTAACTAGTGTGTATGGTAAAATCTCCCCTAAATTGAGCAACAACCGCCCACCACCTCCTCAGTTAAAGCTGCTGTTATTCTTGGGAGGAGTACAACGTGATAAGAGGGCGTCCACTATCTTTTGTTAATAACATTACTCTCCAGCACTGCTGCTCAGCAAAGACAAAGTTTTTTAAATTATGCAGCACTCCCCAGAAAGTGCTTGAGTCTCCCCAGCTCACAGCCAGAGAGGCCCACCAGTAATTATAGCATCCATTAACTTGGTATGGAGCTGTTGAAAGGTGAACGTCAATCCACACTGTTATGTACTTTCTTAGGATGGCACACTGCACATGGAACGATACTGATTGAGTTATCACTAGGAGGAGGTGACATTTTTTTAATGTGCTCATCTGCTGAGGCCACTTAACTCAAAATGACACCAGCATTTTTGTTGACATCAATGTTTATGTTATGGTAGAAACAGTATGCTGGGAGCATGTTGGATATTTAACTGTCTGACAGAGTAGTGCACTGTGGGTTACAGTTACTGTATAATAGTATATACAGGTGTGGATAGAGTGAGACTCTACAGTCTACAGCTGGGGTTCTCAAAGTGGGGTCTGCTGAGGTACTGCAGGGGGTCTGCGGCAAGATCAAAAATAAATAAATATAGCTCTGTCTATGAATTTGAGAGCAGTTACATTTCTCTAGGCCCTCAGCTTTTTACCCAAACAGAGGTGTGTAGAATTGCAGGAAATAGGCTTGAAAACTGCTAAATGTTTTCGCTGATGCCAAAAGGCGGGCCTTTAAAATGTTCCTTCCCAGGGCCTGAGACTTGGTTTGTCCAGCCATGCATGCACTGCCGAAGTCATAGTAAAACTCTTGGTATGCTATTTCTATCTCACACCACTTAATATTAATATTCTCTAGTAGTTTGTACACTACTGAGCCATGCCGAGCTGTACTGCACTGGCCTAGTTATGCACCCACCATAGTTGCTGGTACCATGCTGGATTGGACATATCTGAGCCTGCACAGTGCGGTTGAGTTTGGCATGATGGTGTGAAACAGTATATGAGGTGTGGGTGTTCTGGGCTGGCTCAGCCAGGTGAATCCTCTGGTCCATCATATTATATACAGTATATCGTTATACATTGTATTATATATAGGTGGTTATAATATATATAGGTGACTGACCTCTGGATGTGTGCCGTTTGACCCCTCAGGGCTGCTGCCCCTCAGGTTGATGATGTGAACCTCCTGTGGTAGACCCGTGGTTCCACGGGAGGCACAGCCTGACAGGGCCGTGAAGCTCTTCAGCAGAGCCTGCACCGGGTGGCCTACACCTATTGGCAGCAGCTCACACGGGCTACGAGACAACGGACCTGGCGGGGAGAAGAATGTGATGAGTGGAATCCATTAAATGGTTTTTCGAGAATCCAAGATCCCCAGTGTGAAGCTAAAGAATCTTCATTTAAAACGTCAACAGCACAGAGGTAAGAAGTGGTCCACACTAAGTTAAGAAGTGGTCCACACTAAGTTATAAGTTTATGTAAATCATTTATAGACTGTCCATAAATAGATAGCGTATGAATCAGCAATTCTCTGATGAACAAGTTATGAATGATGGGGGCAAATAAAGTGTCAGCATGCAACTATAATGAGTGACATAATCATTATTTAAATTGGGCATAGCAAAATAAAACAGTGTCTGCGCACATTGTCTGGGCACAAAGCTCACTACTTCTCAGAGTAGGCCATTCTCTTCAGTCCACAGCCTACTAACACAGCAGACTGGCCTCTCAACAAAGAGCAGCACCACGCTTTCTGACCCTCAACAGGCCACTAACACAAGACTGCCCTTGCCTCTTAACAAACCAGTGTCTAGCTGACCCTGTACAGGATGTTATGATGCCAGACGTATAATCAAGATGACCCAAAGTGACCTCCATTATAATCCCCTTTATGTCACTTTTACCTCTTTCTCTTTTCCCGTAAATGTTCAGATCTGACCTTCCCTTAATTCCCTCATCCCTACAGGGGGTGGCCCACACTTCACACTTTAGTGCTCTTGTCTCTGGACAACCGTTATTAGACGTTATGACTGTGGTCAGTTATAGAAGTTGCTGTGGAGATGTGTCGCTGGAGGTGTTCCTGTGAGAAGCCTGTGTGTGCGTGCGTGCGTGCGTGCGTGCGTGCGTGCGTGCGTGCGTGCGTGTTTCACTCCCACTGGTGCCCTGCAGCACAGAGAGACTGGTGAACTTGGACTTGGAGTACAACAAGAACGGATGGACTATAACAGGGATCAAGCAGTTGAACATAACGAGCACACACTTGTTAACAAAACATCTAACAAGGCCATATTATGTTGGAGGTTGTGGGATTCCCTTTTCTCTCTCTCTGGATCAGAATCTCGCTTTTTCTATCTTTGATTTTACTCTACACTGATTATCCTAATAGTGGTGCAGGTAACATTGTGAGGTCCTGTATATTACTAAAAACTGTAGATAATGCTTTAGGTAGCTAAAGTCAATCATAATAAATTATAATAAATAGGCATCAACTAAATCTCAAGACTGCCATACATTATAGTTAGTCTGAGGGCAGTGGTCCAAAAATAGGGCCATCTGCCCCTTTCCTCCCACTGCTGTCCATCCATCCATCCATCCATGGCTGTCATGGAGAGGAACAGTAGGACCAGTGAGACCTGTCAGTCATGCAGAGCCAAGCCCCAGCGTGGTCAGACCAGGGTTACGTCCCGAATGGCATCATATTCCCTATATAGTGCAGTATAAAAGTAGTATGAAAGCAGTATGAAAGCAGTGCAACCCAGGAGAGGACAAGAAGACCCAGTCTGTCTGGGAGGCCTGGTAGGGGGCTGGGGGGCCGGCTGGGTTTCTGGGTTTGGTCTGCTGGCCTGGAAAAGCACATTTGTCCCTCACTTTCAGAGCAGGCTACAGTGAGCGTCTGGAGAGCTTGGATTTAAACTCAGATCATACCATGCTTGTAAACTCATCAGCACATCATGGTCACAATGGTAAACTCATCAGCACATCATCATGGTCACAATGGTAAACTCATCAGCACATCATCATGGTCACAATGGTAAACTCATCAGCACATCATCATGGTCACAATGGTAAACTCATCAGCACATCATCATGGTCACAATGGTAAACTCATCAGCACATCATCATGGTCACAATGGTAAACTCATCAGCACATCATCATGGTCACAATGGTAAACTCATCAGCACATCATGGTCACAATGGTAAACTCATCAGCACATCACCCAGCTAATCACATTGCTCTGTAGACACACACACACACACACACACACACACACACACACACACACACACACACACACACACACACACACACACACACACACACACACACACACACACACACACACACACACACACACACACACACACACACACACACACACACACACACAGCCCTGATGTTTAGTGCAAGGCGTTGAACAGGCCTTTTCCATTAGAGAAACTGTGTCTCAGTGGACAAGCTGTGTGGCCAGACTTTCCTCTTGCAGGTCAGGCCCTACTCTCTACTCTGCCCAACAGCCTCACAGACATGTCTTGGGCCAACCAGCCAGCGCAGGGCCCGCTCACGTTTCAAACACTGCATGATAAACATACTATAGTTGCCGATAGCGATCAGGGGGAAACATTTGGAAATAATTCAAAGACAAAATGAAAGACGGGAGATAACAACTTTAAAACTCCCCCATCTCTGACAAAAATACTGTACCTCAACACTGTAATACCGTACCTCAACAGTGGGTATCATCGGATGGGGCCCCAGTGTCTCCTGATCCCTCCTGTCTCAGCCTCCAGTATTTATGCTGCAGTAGTTTATGGGTCAGGGGGCTAGGGTCAGTTTGTTATATCTGGAGTACTTCTCCTGTCTTATCCGGTGTCCTGTGTGAATTTAAGTATGCTCTCTCTAATTCTCTCTTTCTTTCTCTCTCTCGGAGGACCTGAGCCCTAGGACCATGCCTCAGGACTACCTGGCATGATGACTCCTTGCTGTCCCCAGTCCACCTGGCTGTGCTGCTGCTCCAGTTTCAACTGTTCTGCCTGTGGCTATGGAATCCTGACCTGTTCACCTATTATTTGACCATGCTGGTCATTTATGAACATTTGAATATCTTGGCCATGTTCTGTTATAATCTCCACCCGGCACAGCCAGAAAAGGACTGGCCACCCCTCATAGCCTGGTTCCTCTCTAGGTTTCTTCCTAGGTTTTGGCCTTTCTAGGGAGTTTTTCCTAGCCAACGTGCTTCAACACCTGCATTGCTTGCTGTTTGGGGTTTTAGGCTGGGTTTCTCTACAGCACTTTGAGATATCAGCTGATGTACGAAGGGCTATATAAATAAATACATTTGATTTGATTTTGATTTGATTAGCTAGAGTAAGGTTTCTCTCTGAGAACAGACTGTTATTGTTTTGCAGTACTGTACACACACACACACACACACACACCGTAATGTGATCCGCACAAAGCCTGAGACATACCTTCCTATCTGTGTGTTGCGAGGACAGAAATGCTTTACTATTGTCTCTCTTGTCTCTCCTGAGAGAGACCCTGAGAGCCTCTGACAGATGTCTTTAACCTATTCTCTATTCCTACAGCTGCTGTCTCCTGGTGCCAGTGAATCCATTCCCCATACAACTCATAGGAGATCTACTTTGATGTGATTGATGGGAACATATATTCAAAAACCAGTGACGGACGGCTGGAGTCAAGGAAAAAGAAACTGCAAAACCTTAATGGCAAAACCTTGTTGTGGTGCTTCAGAGTTCCAACCCCCCTCTCCTCCCCAAGGAGTACACGACGGTCCCTCTCTCTCCAGTCATCACGCCTCACCCTTCAGTCCTAATCTCAGAGCACTCCAACTCACTTTTCCCCCCACACCACACATTGTTAAATAACAACCACCGCACCGGCCAGACAGACAAATCATTTGTCCTTTTAGGAAGACAGCTAAGAAATGATGCCACTTGTCAGGCAGTGATGTTCTTTCTTTCTTTAACTTCCTGGGGAAAAAAGAATACAGAAGATTTCGACAATAATGGAAGGAAACCAAATAATTTATTTTATAACCCTGAAACAAAAATGGAGCTGTGGGTAATAAACAAAGACAGTGTTTCCATCCCAAAGAATAATGGAATAGTCGGTATCTAGTTCAAAATCATATCACGACAAAATGGTTTTGACCGAGATGGGGCCATACTTTCCCCCAAACTAAACTCAGACAACAACTCTGATCATTTGTGTATTATATATTAATTTATGGGCCTGCCATATTTACAACATTATTACAACAACGATGTCTATTGGACATTTACAATAAGGAACTTAGTTTATACATTTACACAAAGGAACGTAATAGACGTATACAATGCAACGAGTCATTACAAGGATACAGGCATCCTTCCTAACTCTGTTGCCAGAGAGGAAGGAAATCGCTCAGAGATTAAACAGCAACAGAGTTTAATGGCTGTGATAGGAGAAAACTGAGGATGGATCAACAACATTATAGTTCCTCCACAAACCTAGCCTAAAAGACACAGTGAAAAGAATGAAGTCTGTACAAAATAAAAAATATTCCATAACATGCATCTTGTTTGCAATAAGGCACTAAAGTAAAAGTGCAAAAAATGTGGCAAATAAATGAACTTTATGCTAAGAGCTTAGCACAATCCTAGAGGAAAACCTGGTTCAGAGACAAATTCCCCTTTCAGCAGGACAATAACCTAAAAACACATGACCAAATATACACTGGAGTTGCTTACCAAGACGACATTGAATGTTCCTAAGTGGCCTATTTACAGTTTTTACTTAAATCGTCTTGAATCGGCAAGACCTTGAAAATGGCTGTCTAGCAATGATCAACAACCAGCTTGACAGAGCTTGAAGACGTTTTTCAAGAATATTGTCCAATTATTGTACAATTCATGTATGCAAAGCTCTTAGAGACTTACCCAGAAAGACTTACAGCTGTAATCACTGCCAAAGATGATTCTAACATGAAATGACTCAGAGGTGTGAATACATATGTAAATTACATATTTCTGTATTTCATTTTGAATACATTTTCTATCATTTCTAAAAACATGTTTTCACTTTGCCATTATGGGGTATTGTGTGTGGATGGGTGAGAAAATATATATATAACACATTTTGAATTCAGGCTGTAACACAAGTCAAGTCAAGGGGTATGAATACTTTCTGAAGGCACTGTACTTATACAACAATCCTCTATCATAGCCATAATATCTGGTATTATTGATATTTTTCTGTGTAGCTGAAACCAACTGTAATCTAATCCTGCACATCTGGTATGGTCATCACAGTCTGCAGCCTCCATGGAGAGGGGGGTGAGGAGAAGAAAAAGACTTGAACAGCTTTGTCTCTTCTGTCACCTCTCCCTCTGTCCATACCTCTCTCTCTCTCTCTCTATCCCTGTCTCTCCCTCTGTCCATACCTCTCTCTCTCTCTCTCTATCCCTGTCTCTCCCTCTGTCCATACCTCTCTCTCTCTCTCCCTCTATCCCTGTCTCTCCCTCTGTCCATACCTCTCTCTCTCTCTCCCTCTATCCCTGTCTCTCCCTCTATCCATACCTCTCTCTCTCTCTCCCTCTATCCCTGTCTCTCCCTCTGTCCATACCTCTCTCTCTCTCTCCCTCTAACCCTGTCTCTCCCTCTGTCCATACCTCTCTCTCTCTCTCTCTCTCTCTCTCTCCCTCTATCCCTGTCTCTCCCTCTGTCCATACCTCTCTCTCTCTCTCTCTCTCTCTCTCCCTCTATCCCTGTCTCTCCCTCTGTCCATACCTCTCTCTCTCTCTCCCTCTATCCCTGTCTCTCCCTCTGTCCATACCTCTCTCTCTCTCTCCCTCTATCCCTGTCTCTCCCTCTGTCCATACCTCTCTCTCTCTCTCCCTCTATCCCTGTCTCTCCCTCTGTCCATACCTCTCTCTCTCTCTCCCTCTATCCCTGTCTCTCCCTCTGTCCATACCTCTCTCTCTCTCCCCTCTATCCCTGTCTCTCCCTCTGTCCATACCTCTCTCTCTCCCCTCTATCCCTGTCTCTCCCTCTGTCCATACCTCTCTCTCTCTCTCCCTCTATCCCTGTCTCTCCCTCTGTCCATACCTCTCTCTCTCTCTCTCTCTCTCTCTCTCTCTCCCTCTATCCCTGTCTCTCCCTCTGTCCATACCTCTTCTCTCTCTCTCTCTCTCTCTCTCTCCCCTCTATCCCTGTCTCTCTCCCTCTGTCCATACCTCTCTCTCTCTCTCCCTCTATCCCTGTCTCTCCCTCTGTCCATACCTCTCTCTCTCTCTCTCTCTCTCTCTCCCTCTATCCCTGTCTCTCTCCCTCTGTCCATACCTCTCTCTCTCTCTCTCTCTCCCTCTATCCCTGTCTATCTTCCTCTCTCCCTCTGTCCATACCTCTCTCTCTCTCTCTCTCCCTCTATCCCTGTCTCTCTTCCTCTCTCCCTCTGTCCATACCTCTCTCTCCCTCTGTCCATACCTCTCTCTCTCTCTCTCTCTCCCTCTGTCCATACCTCTCTCTCTCTCTCTCTCTCCCTCTGTCCATACCTCTCTCTCTCTCTCTCTTCCTCTCCCCCCCCTCTCTCTCTCTCTCTCACTCTATCCCTGTCTCTCTCCCTCTGTCCATACCTCTCTCTCTCTCTCTCTCTCCCTCTATCCCTGTCTCTCTCCCTCTATCCCTGTCTCTCTCCCTCTGTCCATACCTCTCTCTCTCTCTCTCCCTCTATCCCTGCCTATCCGTGTCTCTCTCCCTCTGTCCATACCTCTCTCTCTCTCTCTCTCCCTCTATCCCTGTCTCTCTTCCTCTGTCCATACCTCTCTCTCTCTCTCTCCCTCTATCCCTGTCTCTCTCCCTCTGTCCATACCTCTCTCTCTCTCCCTCTATCCCTGTCTCTCTTCCTCTCCCCCCCCCCTCTCTCTCTCCCTCTATCCCTGTCTCTCTCCCTCTGTCCATACCTCTCTCTCTCTCTCCCCCTATCCCTGTCTCTCTCCCCCCCCCTCTCTCTCTCTCCCTCTATCCCTGTCTCTCTTCCTCTCTCCCCCTCTCTCTCTCTCCCTCTATCCCTGTCTCTCTTCCTCTCTCCCTCCCCCTCTCTCTCCCTCTATCCCTGTCTCTCTTCCTCTCTCCCCCCCCCCTCTCTCTCTCTCTCCCTCTATCCCTGTCTCTCTTCCTCTCTCTCCTCTCTGTTTTTCTTCTCTCCACAGCAGAGGGAGTACAGAGAGGTCCTGTCCAGCAGCTGCTAGGCCCTCTGGCCAGGCCAAGCCGGACTAACGCCCACAGGAGAGGAATGAGAGAAGCTGTTGTTCGCTCTGCATGAAAAATTAACCCAGCCTAGAGAGCCCACCAGACACTTTACTAGACAGACTTTACACACTGCAGAGCAGACACCTCCAAGACCTAAGCCCAGCAGATTCAGTCATATCTGATAGTAACAAGTGATATTCCATCTGCGATGTCTACCTTTACAGAAAAATATTTATCTTGGATTTTGGTTGGGAGAATAAGGTCATGGGTAATCGTCTTCTGGTGGAAAATAAGGTCAAGGACCAATGAATCTCAGTGTGAAGCCAATGTTGGTTGTTCAGATTATGTTTAAAAATGAGAACAATAACAGCAATTGAAGAAAATTCTGATTTTATTTCATGTCTAGGGTATGATTATATCCATCAATGTCCAAGCACCCTTTATTCTGGGGCCTGGGGGACAAAATGCTCTCGTCAGGCAAACCTCCACATCAGGTGAGACTGGTTCCCACAGGAGTGTCTCTTCCTGTTTCCGTCTGGATCCTGACAAAGATGAGACAGACAGAACCCTGAAAGAGTGCAGCGCATGGGATAGAGCACACCTGTGTGAGTACAGACAGCCTGGTCTGGTCCTGCATGTTCTGGACCCTCAGACTCAACATCAATATCCTACTATCCTCACCACCCAGACCTAGTTACAGCCAGGCGAACCAAGTAAAAATCATAATAAACGACAACAAAAACACAAAACTATCATATAAATAAATACTCAAAAACCACAGAGGACAGTTTCTGTGTACCTCACCAGTTTGATCAGATAGGTTTCTATAAAACTGACTAATCTAGAATGTTTCCCCAGGCTAGCATGCTAGGAAATAATGATTTGATAAATGTGTAATCAAAGTAACAGACGGATAACATCTCAGTTCTAGAAAGGATGTATTGCCAATGATGGTCAACATACTGTACAAGGTGTCTTTGCCACCGGTTTCTGTTACTACCTCAACTTTCTGACTGGAAATGCTAGGCCTTTGTCTTTCACTCCCACATACACCTGTTTGAAGAGAGCACAGACACACCAGGCCACAACTTTTACAGCTATGAGCAATTAACCTACTTGTTAAAATATATATATCCTGTTAACCTGTATTCATAATGGTATTCTATCTTTCCTATCAAATTTGGATATATATATATATTTTTGCTGTCAATTTTTACAAATGTCAATTTTTATTTATTTATTGAAAGCAGTAACTACCCTCTAGGACCAATAAAATGTATTCAAAATAACTTCTGAAGTTTTATAACTGTGTGTTCGTTAATGGGGACATATGGTAATTTTTCAGAAAAGTCTCTGTTTTTGGAGATAAGAGGTTTTCATCAGACAGTGACGATATGGTATAGTCATCTAATCTTGTGGAAAGTTCAACTATGTATGATGGGTAACTGTAATAAACCATTCCTGAAACCATTTGCTAAAACACAAATGTTACTCAAGGCCACTTGGCGTCATGGGGCAGTCAGTCAGTCTTGAAAAGGCCTCTGTAATAAGTTTCAGCATGAGCCATAGTTTCAATTAAGTCCTTTGAGTGGAGGAAGACGAATAAGCCACCCGCACACACACACACATGCTCCGCGGCCAAATTAGATGCCAGAGAAAATGAAAAAGAGCTGATAGCCCGCTGTGCCTTTGACACACACACTGCCCTTTCTCTCTCCTACAGTATATCATGTAGATACCAGGGGAGGGCTGTCAGAGTGAGTCAAGGGGCTCTGTGGGCCCTGGTCAAAAGCAGTAAAGGGGATAGGGTGCCATTTGGAAGCAGGATGAATGAATACGCTGACTGGGTTAAATAGTGGTACTGCTGCAAAAGGCCTCAGAGAGAGTAGATTAAGTTTAGGTTGCTGAATTTACTGGGTTCTTATAGTAATACTGGGAAAGTCCTCAAGAGCAGATGATGACGGTTTAGGTTACTGAATTTACACAGGGTAGAAACCACAGGCATTCACATTTTTACACATCAAACTAGGAGCTGAGAGAGAGAGAGAGAGAGAGAGAGAGAGAGAGAGAGAGAGAGAGAGAGAGAGAGAGAGAGAGAGAGAGAGAGAGAGAGAGAGAGAGAGAGAGAGAGAGAGAGAGAGAGAGAGAGAGAGAGAGAGAGAGAGAGAGAGAGAGAGAGAGAGAGAGAGAGAGAGAGAGAGAGAGAGAGAGAGAGAGAGAGAGAGAGAGAGAGAGAGAGAGAGAGAGAGAGAGAGAGAGATCAGGAATGGGGGCGGCACTGACACTGAAAGATAAAAATGCACTCAGATGAGTATAACTCCTTATTACTCCACTTAACCTATCTGACGATGTGGGAGTTGAGAAGCACGGACAGCCAGTAACAGAACTGATGTACTTTCTCCACCAGTCTCTATTCTGCCCCTTACAATACCTACTGAAATCTTCAGTTCTGGTTATGCCTCTTTTGTGAATTACAGTTGAGTTTTTAAATCAGGTGGTCAAAGTATTAGTAGTCTCTACTCAAAAGCTGTATATGTGAACTTAAATAGAAATAGATTCTGTTGTAAAGGCTCATTGAGTGCTTTGATTATTACAATGATGTTGAAAGCTAGGGAATGAGGAACGTGGATATACAGTATCGGGATCGCTCTTACAAGGGTTTAGTAGAGTCAGGAAGCGTATAGAAACTCAAAACGATAGTTAAATTTCAGAGACTGTAGAAACACTCTCCAAGCCAACCGACTTAAAACGTATTTAAACACCCTGGAAGTGTTCCAAATAACACCCTATTCCCTAGTCCTATAAGCCCAGGTCAAAAATAGTGTACTATATCAGGAATATAATGCCATTTAAGGATGCAGCCACTGATTAGATTCCAAGAAATGCACTCTGTTGCTACAACATGCTGCTGGTGACATTCCAAGACTTGGGTACAGGATGTGATGTCATACCATGTGCCCGTCAGGAACATATCTGATTTTCCCACAAAGCCAATTCCGATAAGAAACAAAAAGACCCTTCCCCAACGCACTGCACACACACACACACACACACACACACACACACACACACACACACACACACACACACACACACACACACGTGCACGCATAAACACACTCACACACTCAGAGACAGACAAAAGTGCACGTGTCTTATTTCCAGCATCCCTCAGCTGTAGACTATTGTATATTTTTTCAGAGGGAGATACTTTTACACAGTTTTAATTCTTACACAGTATGTTTCACAAAGTAGATGACTCTGGCTGTGCACTGCCTATATCAGAATACATCCTGTATCCTGTACACATTCCCAAATAAAGACAAACGGGTTTAAAACATGTTTGTTCAATTACACAAAGACATCATAAGGCAGGATTGATTACAGGAAAATACATGTAATAGACAGGGGATTGGTGGGGCCACTATGTCAATATGTGTAGTTCTATCCATTAAACCTGTGGTATCTCAGTTCCCATATGGACCAAGGTATTATCTCAATCCTCCAATCATTGGTCCTTGTCTCCTAGCAGAGATTCTCAGGGTCCGCAGAACACGCAAACCAGTTTAGGGAGAGGAATATTCTGCCCTATCATGTTTTAGTTTGGGCTTTAGTTTGGAACTACACTATCACTAGGCCCGCAGCGCTGACACTAACAGTAACTCACTCAGCGCTGAGTTAGCCAGAGGGCACAAATACAGGAAGCGAATAAAGCCTTTCATAAGGATAGTACTAGCTTTATGCATTCTGTCTGCTAGCTATGAAATATGGATTCATCATGAACCAATATTAGCCTGTAAAATGTGGAAGCATGGGAGGCAGGACGTTGGTAGGAAGGGGGAGACATGGGGGAGGACGAGGAGAAGAGTGGTTGACAGGGGAGGATGGGGGAGGGGGTGGGAGAGAAGAGTGGTTGACAGGGGAGGAGGTGGGAGGGGGTGGGAGATGGGGGCTGCACTGCAGTCAGTCAGGAAAGTTATAAAACTTTTACATCAAAGTGTGAAATCTGAGATCAAAAGTCCCACAAACCTGTCCACGGTCCAGCATCACACAAACAATCCCTTATTTGATTAATCAAAATTGTATTCGCTACTGTCAAGCTTGATTGCATGACTGAATAACATTTACATGAGGGGGAAAAAACAGTAATGGGGAGAAAAATATTTAAATTTATATTTGTTCCATCTCCAAGTGTGTCACCAGGTGTGGATACTAGTCATAAATCCTACATTTGTGTCCATAAAAAGTACAGTGACAATTGAGCTATTGACCTAGGATTGAAACCGTCACTCCAAATCAGGGACCCATCTTTCTATCAAGTGATAATAAACAGACAGGCCCAGTCTAGGAATGGCTTCCTGTTTTGATTTTATACACAGGCATAGCAGTTGCAGAAATGGTCCTGAGATGGATTAATTCAAAAGTATTCACACCCCTTGTATTTCTTCACATAGTTTTTTTTACAAAGTGGGATTAAAATGGTTTTAACTGTAGTTTTTGGTCAACAATCTATACAAAAATACTCTGCAGGGTCAAAGTGGAAGAAATACACTTTTTAAAGAAGATTTAATAAAGTAAAAAAATAAATAAAATGTAGTTTTTGCGTAACTATTCAGCTCCCTGAGTCAATACATGTCAGAAACACATTTGGCAGCAATTACAGCTGTGAGTCGTTCTGGGTAAGTTTCTAAGAGCTTTGCACACCTGGATTATATAATATTATTCTATTATTATTTTAAAACTTCTTCAATCTCTGTTAAAATGTTGAGGATCATGGCAGATATCAATGTTCAAGTGTTGCCATAGTCTTGCCATAGTATTTCAAGCAGATTTAAGTCAAAACTGTAACTTGGCCACTTAGGAACATTCACGGTCTTCTTGGTAAGCAACTCCACTGTAGATTTGGCCTTGTGTTGTAGGTTATTGTCTTGCAGAAAAGTGAATTCCTCTCCCAGTGTCTGGTGGAAAGCAGGTTTTGCTCTGGGATTTTGCCTGCGCTTTGCCCTATCCCGTTTCTTTTTCATCCTGAAAAACTTCTACATCAGTACATCTACTGTACATCAGTATTTGCATACCTATACCACGATGCAGCCATCACCATGCTTGATAATAAGGAGGCAGTTACTCAGTGATGTGTTATGTTGGATTTGCCTCAATCATAGGGATTTGCATTTAGGCCAAAAAGTGTATTCCTTTTCTATGCTTTTTTGCAGTATTACTTTAGTGACTTGTTGCATACAAGTTTTGGAATATTTTTTATTTTGTATATTTGTGTTCTTTTTACACTGTCCTTTAGGTCATTGTTGTGGAGTCACTACAATGTTGTTGATCCATCCTCAGTTCACTCCCATCACAGCCATTGAACTCTGTAGCTGTTTTAAAATGACCAACGGCCTCATGGTAACTGTATATTTGAGGTGTCTCGGTGGTTTAATACATCATTCATAGCATAATTATGAACTGGACCATACTTAAAGAGATATTCGATGTCTGGTTTGTTATTGTTACCCATTGAAAAACTCCCTTGTTTTTGTAGTTGAATATGTGCTTGAAATTCAACACTTCACTGAGGAACCTTAGAGATGTTGCATTTATGGGGGACAGAGGAAGAGTTAGTCATTTAAAAGTCATGTCAACCACTATTATTTCACACAGAGTAAGTGAACATAATTTATGTGATTTGTTAAGCCAAATTGTATTCCTGAACTAATTTAGCCTTGCCTAAACAAATGGGTTGAATACTTATGCAACAACTATATTTGTTTGTATTTGTTTTTATTAATACAATTGTTTTAATGTTTCTTCCACTTTGACATTACACATTATTTTATGGGTATTGTTGACAACAAATTACAATTAAATCCATTTTTATCCCACAATAAAATGTGATGAAATCCAATGGGTCGGAAAACTTTTGCATGGCATTGTATGGACTCGTGGGTTTAGAGACTAGAAAGAGTTCTCCCAAGTCATGCTATTCTTTAGTGGGGGTTAAGGGTTAAGGGGTTAAGTATGTGCTAACAGAAATTACTATGATGAATTGTTTTAGAAAGAAAAATGTTTCCGTTGGCACCTTTATATAACTGGAAATTCGAGAATGATGGTGACATAAACATACATCTAAAATATTTGAACCTTTTCATCCCTTGGCCTTTTGCAACAGGAGACAGGAATTGTAAATGAATAAATGCCTGGCCACGTCAATGATCTTTCACCCATCACTCACAGGCGCCAAATAGATCCCAGGTCTTTCATCCAGTCTTGTCAGCGCTCTCAGGATCAACCACCTACCCCTGTCCTCTTAGCCTCCCACCCGGCTCTGGCCTCTTTTCAGGATCTCAGGCCCAGTGTGAGTCAGACTCAGACACACACACACAGGCCTCGCAGCCAGGGTCTCAGGCCCAGTGTGAGTCAGACTCAGACACACACACACAGGCCTCGCAGCCAGGGTCTCAGGCCCAGTGTGAGTCAGATTCAGATACACACACACAGGCCTCGCAGCCAGGGTCTCAGGCCCAGTGAAGGTCTTGAGTGCCACTTGTCCTGCTCGTTCCTGACACCATTTCTTTTCTGAATGACCCACCCACAAAGCCTGCTTTCATCTTGGCCCTTCGTATTGTTCATATTAATAATGACTTTACAACAATAGAAAGACTGAAAAGCCAGTCTAGTTAAACCATCTATGTGAAGTTTCCTCCCACCTCACTTGAAGTATGAAAGAACACTTCTTGAGACTCTAGGTCCTATACAGATCCTGCGGAGGTTACATCAGCAGCTAGAGGTTGTAGATGCTGGGGACAGGAATACACTTTTAATGACGTAACGACTGAAGCTAGCTTTTTATTAGTGCATCAGAAGAAAATGCTTACATAACGTACTGTATATCACTGTGCTCAAATGTCCGGGAAATTAAAAATGCTGCCGGTCAAATGTCCGGAAACCCTGACAAACATGTACGCACAATAAATACATGTGGTGTGTGATATCTACTGAATACACATACCCCTGCTTGTTTGTTCTTTACCATGAACAGCAGGAAGGGATTGAGTATCAGGATAAACAGAGGGCAGCCCCTATACAGCTTTACGGCTTAAATAAACTGACTCATATACCACTATTGATCCAGCCACAGCACATAAATATCTAGGTCATGGTTCTACAGAAAATAATGAAACCAACTGTGATCTTCCAATGGAGATATATCCTGAAAAATGAACAAGTAAAGTCAACAGAATAATATTTGGGGTCATTACAACATGAAAAGGTGGATTTATGTTCCACGGGAGCAAAGAGGAGTAAAGACTTAAAATATATAGGATTACGATGTATGTTCTCTGGATGCCATTGCGATAGCGGGACGTTTTTGAGGGATTATCCCCAAAACAAACACTATATATACAAAAGTATACGCCTTGTATATAGCAACACTATTGTTATTTTACTGCTGCTCTTTAATTATTTGTTCTTTTTATTTTTTACTTGACACTTATTTTTCTTAAAACTGCATTGTTGGTGAAGGGCTTGTAAGTAATCCATAAGGGATGATTGCTTTCACCTGGTCAGTCTATGTCATTTAAAGAGCAGGTGTTCTTAATGTTTTGTAGACTCAGTGTACATCCACTGCTGTTCATCACTAATCTCAATAATAAATCTATACTTAATTACAAAATAATTTTCTCAAGTGGAGAGAAAGCCTGTGCCTTTCCCTCCTCCCTCCCTTATCGGTAGTGTTATTGAGATAAAGGCTTAAACGCGGAGAAGGGCCCAGGTCTGTAAGTAGAGATGCTCAAGGCAAGCAGGGCTCCCATTGCTGTGTAAACATCCCTACCACTCTCTAGCCTACAGCAACATACACAGTCATATGTGCATCCCAAATGGCATGCTATTCCTGACATAGTGCATTACTTTTAACCCCATGGTCAAAAGCAGTGCACTATACAGTCATAGTCTCTGTACCGCTCTGACTGGCTACTCTGACTGTTAGCATGAATCACACTCCAACATCTGGTTTAACATGCTGGTTTAACATGCTTCGGTTTGGCTCAGTGTGTGTGTGAAGTGTGTGTGTGTGTGTGTGTGTGTGTGTGTGTGTGTGTGTGTGTGTGTGTGTGTGTGTGTGTGTGTGTGTGTGTGTGTGTGTGTGTGTGTGTGCGTGTGCGTGCGTGCGTGCGTGCGTGCGTGCGTGCGTGCGTGCGTGCGTGCGTGCGTGCGTGCGCGTGCGTGCGTGCGTGCGTGCGTGCGTGCGTGCGTGCGTGCGTGCGTGCGTGCGTGCGTGCGTGCGTGCGTGCGTGCGTCTGTGTGCGTGCGTCTGTGTGTGTGTGTGTGTGTGTGTGTGTGTGTGCGTGCGTGCGTGCGTGCGTGTGTCTGTGTGTGTGCGTGCGTGTGTGTGTGTGTGTGAGTGAGTGTGCGCAGTGTGTCGATATGGACTGGACTCCTCTTCCCCCTCCTCCCCCACTCTCCCCTCAGTTTACAGCGGGTTGCACAATCCATTTTGGCAGTCCCCTCGTCATGCTGCAGGCCTTAACAGCAGCATTGTGGATATACAGTAGATGGTGATTTACAGGCCATCCTTTGTTCAACTATGGGGAAAAGGGCTAAAGCTGCTTCCCTGAGGTGTGTATCTGATAGCCAAGCATGGAGCTGGAAATAAAATAAAAGAGCTAAGACAGTTATATATTAAATGTGGTACACTGTGAGCACATTAAAATGAAAGCGGTAGATTGGTATCAAAGTGAAGGTTATAGAAGTAAGAAGATGAATACCATATTTATTGCACTCAAGCCTTGTTTACATTGGCAGTTTGAAGTGACTCAAATCCTATTCTTTTGCATGTCTGATTTAAATCTGATCTTTTTTATTCAGTCTGAACAGTCAAAAAGCACATAGAATCGGATATTTCAAGCCACATCTCAAACCACCTTCGTTAGTTGCTTGAGATCAGATAAAAATCTGATTCCTGGCCATGCGACAGTAAAATCTGATTTATTTGCCATCAAGTGGTTTTTAGACTGTTATTTGGCGTGTTGCTTGCTAGCTACTATCTGTACAGTTTGACAAGAACGTATGGTAGCTAAGTATCTTGTTAATTGCTTATTAAAAAATTAGTGAATGTTCTAGAAAGCTAAATAGCTGCCTAGCTAGTTAGTTGGATGCTGTGGCTAGCCAAAATGGACTTGTTTTGAAAGATGGATCATCTTATTCTTTGAGGCTTTAAAAGTGTTCTTACACTATGATTTTGAAGATGCAAAGCAACAGGGAAACGTCCATGGCAGGCATTGTTGTCACCGTAGCTTGCTACATAACTTCTGAGTGATAGGAAGCACGAGCACCACCACCAATCAGCCTACACCACTGAGCACACATCCGTTGATACTATGACAACTAGAGTAGCCATTTGGTCATTTGCAACTTTCTCTTTGGACAGTCAGTATTCCAAAACGGATTTGGAAAAAAAAACTGGTTTGAGCATTAAGGCCTGCAGTGTGAACCAGGCTTTAGAGTCACGGAATTCAGTAAATGATGACTCAGGCCAGGGTGACTGACTTAGTTTGTCACGTTACCGTTGTATTTTATAGCTGTCAAAACTTGATATGAGTGAATTCTCAGGCACATCTATGTGGCTGTCATAATTTAAAGTCCCTGCATATACATACAGTATCACCATGCCTTCCAATTGAAACTCAGAGACTACCACCTTCTCTCGGCTATGTGTCACTCATCAGAAAGAGCCGCCTATGAGATAATAACATGTGAACGGCTCGAGGAGAAAAAGTGCCTCGGCACTCAACACATGAGCGTGTGTTTCTGAGAGACACCACGAGCCGTGCATTGTGCCTGCAGTATAACAAGCATCCTGCCTGAGCTGTTTTTGGCAAGTGCATCAAATTAATATCCGGCTTCACATTTATTTCACAGTGAAACCTGAGGTTGTCACAACCAGTTCATAATATATCCTTCAGAGAATAAAGAGTTTTGTCAAGGTGAGGAGAGGCACACGCGAAAAGAGAAGGTAGCATGGTA
The DNA here is from genome assembly GCF_023373465.1 of Oncorhynchus keta. NCBI lineage: Eukaryota > Metazoa > Chordata > Actinopteri > Salmoniformes > Salmonidae > Oncorhynchus > Oncorhynchus keta. The sequence continues at coordinate 74,311,849 of NC_068421.1, forward strand.
AATGCACAAAAAGTATAAACAGTCCCAGGGAAAAGGGAGAGAGAATGAGAGAGAGAAAGAAACAGAGAGAGGGGCAGCAGACAGAGAGAGAAGCAGAAAGAGAAAGGCAGCGAAGAAGGACAGAGCAGACAGACAGATGGGAAGAGAGCCATCAAGGTACTTTGGGTAAAACTTCAGAGAGAATTATGGCTTGTATCCTGGATTGCATTGCAATGAGAGAAGATTTATCACTGACCAATTTAAACATTACATAACTAAGAGCCCTCCTTACAAGTTTACAGGGCAAATGTGACAGCTTTTTTCCATCTATGTAACATGCATAAATCAGAAACTTTCTGTCCAGAAATTATGCAGAAAAATGAATCCATGCTTTTGTTACTTCTAGGTTAGACTACTGCAATGCTCTACTTTCCGGCTACCCGGATAAAGCAGTAAATAAACTTCAGTTAGTGCTAAATACGGCTGCTAGAATCCTGACTAGAACCAAAAAAATGCATCATATTACTCCAGTGCTAGCCTCCCTACACTGTCTTCCTGTCAAGGCATGGGCTGATTTCAAGGTTTTAATGCTAACCTACAAAGCATTACATGGGCTTGCTTCTACCTATCTCTCTGATTTGGTCCTGCCATACATACCTACATGTGCGCTACGGTCACAAGACGCAGGCCTCCTAATTGTCCCTAGAATTTCTAAGCAAACAGCTGGAGGCATGGCTTTCTCCTACAGAGCTCCATTTTTATGGAATGGTCTGCCTACCCATGTGAGAGACACAAACTCGGTCTCAACCTTTAAGTCTTTACTGAAGACTCATCTCTTCAGTGTGTCATATGATTGAGTGTAGTCTGGCCCAGGAGTGTGAAGGTGAACGGAAAGGCTCTGGAGCAAAAAAACGCCCTTGCTATCTCTGCCTGGCCGGTTCCCCTCTTTCCACTGGGATTCTCTGCCTCTAACCCTATTACAGGGGCTGAGTCACTGGCTTACTGGTGCTCTTTTATGTCGTCCCTAAGAGGGGTGCGTCAATTGAGTGGGTTGAGTTACTGATGTGATCTTCCTGTCTGGGTTGGCGCCCCCCCCTTGGGTTGTGCCGTGGTGGAGATCTTTGTGGGCTATACTCGGCCTTGTCTCAGGATGGTAAGTTGGTGGTTTAAGATATCCCTCTAGTGGTGTGGGGGCTGTGCTTTGGCAAAGTGGGTGGGGTTATATCCTTCCTGTTTTGCCCTGTCCTGGGGTATCATCGGATGGGGCCACAGTTTCTCCTGACCCCTCCTGTCTCAGCCTCCAGTATTTATGCTGCAATAGTTTATGTGTCGGGGGGCTTATCTTATCCGGTGTCCTGTGTGAATTTAAGTATGCTCTCTCTAATTCTCTCTTTCTCTCTTTCTTTCTCTCTCTCGGAGGACCTGAGCCCTAGGGCATGATGACTCCTTGCTGTCCCCAGTCCACCTGGCCGTGCTGCTGCTCTCTGTTCTGCCTGCGGCTATGGAATCCTGACCTGTTCACCGAACGTGCTACCTGTCCCAGACCTATTAGTTGACCGTGCTGGTCATTTATGAACATTTGAACATCTTGGCCATGTTCTGTTATAATCTCCACCCGGCACAGCCAGAAGAGGACTGGCCACCCCTCATAGCCTGGTTCCTCTCTAGGTTTCTTCCTAGGTTTTGGCCTTTCTAGGGAGTTTTTCCTAGCCAACGTGCTTCAACACCTGCATTGCTTGCTGTTTGGGGTTTTAGGCTGGGTTTCTGTACAGCACTTTGAGATATCAGCTGATGTACGAAGGGCTATATAAATACATTTGATTTGATTTACTCAGACACCGTAGCTTGACTGAAAGAGAGGGAGCGAGATCGCTGGCCGTATTTGATGGGACTTCAGAAGGACTGAGAGAAGCTGGAAGGTGTAACAAAAACAAAGATGCAAAGTTCCCGTTCTCTTATTCACCTCTTTTGTGAATGAAATATGTTATCTTTGAATCTCTATTTGTTTCATAGTCTTTTCAGTGATATTTCAGAGTCACATTCAGGGTTTTTTGGCACACACTTGAGCACAAGGCTTGTCACATCTTAACACCACTTAATTGGTTGAATTACTGAGTAACATCTTTCATCAGTAGGATATTCACACTTACACGACTTCACAAATATTACTCATGTAACTAGGAAACACTACACCTGATGACGATGAAGACATAATCTAAGATATACTACTATATACAATGTGCTGGTCATCTATTAGATAGTGTGGTATGTTTAAACACTAAGTCAATTTGGCAGGTGTTTGAGTGTGTATGCGGAGAGGTGGAGGTGTATTGGGACATGCAGCAATGCTGACAGCAGAGTGCATATGATAGAATTGGAAAATATAATGTGTGAGCTCATTGTGTCAACGTAGGAGAGATAGCATTTCCTCCACTCACAGCAGATCCAGCCTGGACTGCTGTTTTTGTAGTATAGTCAACATCAAGTCTCTAGAGAGAGTGATAACTGCCTAAAGAGAATAGTGCAAAGACTGCAGCCAAAGCTGAGGTGGTAAAGATGGTCATTATCAAAACATTCCACTTCAGGCACTCACAATGAAGGAAAAATATTTTCTATGTTGAGTCACACTTCGGGATTAAGTCATTTACAGCAGGGTACCCCAACTTCGGAATTTGGTCCGCGGGTGGATTTATTTGGCCCCCCAAGTTTTCTGAGCAAAAATATACAGTATATTCTATATATCCTAAAGCAAGTGAGCACCCCTTCAAATTAGTGGATTTGGCTATTTTAGCCACACCCATTGCTGACAGGTGTATAAAATTGAGCACAACGCCATGCAATCTCCATAGACAAACAATGGCAGTCGAATTGCCTTACTGAAGAGCTCAGAGATGTTCAACGTGGCACCGTCATAGGATGCCACCTTTCCAACAAGTCAGTTTGTCAAATTTCTGCCCTGCTAAGAGATGCCCCGGTCAACTATAAGTGTTGTTAGTGTGAAGTGGAAACGTCAGCTCAGCCGCAAAGGGGTAGGCCACACAAGCTCTTAGAGTGGGGCCGCCGAGTGCTGAAGCACGTAGCGTGAACACAGTCTGTCCTAAGTTGCAACACTCACTACCGAGTTCCAAACAGCCTCTGGAAGCAACTTCAGCACAATAACTGTTCGTCTGGAGCTTCACGAAATGGGTTTCCATGGCCAAGCAGGCGCACAAAAGCCTAAGGTTACCATGCGCAATCCCTAACCTCAACCCCATCAAACACCTTTGGGATGAATTGGAATGCCGACTGCGGGCCAGCCGAACCGCCCAAAATCAGTGCCCAATCTCACATATGCTCTTGTGGCTGAACATCTAGTGGAAAGCCTTCCCAGAAGAGTGGTGGCTGTTATAGCAGCAAAGGTGGGACCAACTCCATATTAATGCCCATGATTTTGGAATGAGATGTTCTTCAAGCAGGTGTCCACATACTTTTGGTCATGTAGGCCGTCATTGTAAATAAGAATTTGTTCTTAACTGACTTGCCTAGTTAAATAAAGGTTAAATAAAATGTAGTGGATATATATATATATTTATATATATATATTTATATTTTTAAATCATTGCTGGCAAACATTTTTTAAATCTGTTACCAATTATTCCCACGTATAATGGAGAGACACGTGATCGTATAAAATGTAATCAAGGTTTGAAATTATTATGTTTTAATAAAATATTATGTCTGTTTGGGCTTCTTGTGGTCAATTTGCAGTATACACATGATTTGTAATTATGTTCAGGGCCCCTGACCATCCGCTCAAGAAAGGAATTAACCCTCGGCTGAATCTACTGTAGTTAATGGTCCCTGATTTACAGGATTCAAAGGTCTAGATAAACACTACATACAGTGACTTCGGAAAGTATTCAGACCCTTTGACTTTTTCCACATTTTGTTACGTTACAGCCTTATTATAAAATTAATTTAAAAAATTAATCCCTCAGCAATCTGCACACAATACCCCATAATGACAAAGTGAAAACGTGTTTTTAGAAATGTATTACAATTAAAAACAGAAATACCTTATTTACATTTACATTACATTTAAGTCATTTAGCAGACGCTCTTATCCAGAGCGACTTACAAATTGGTGCATTCACCTTATGACATCCAGTAGAACAGTCACTTTACAATAGTGCATCTAAATCTTAAAGGGGGGGGGGTGAGAAGGATTACTTATCCTATCCTAGGTATTCCTTAAAGAGGTGGGGTTTCAGGTGTTTCAGGTGTCTTTACATAACAATTCAAACCTTTTGAGACAATGAGACTCGAGATTGAGCTCAGGTACATCCTGTTTTCATTGATCATCCTTGAGATGTTTTTACAACTTGATTGGAGTCCACCTGTGGTAAATTCAATTGATTGGACATGATTTGGAAAGGCACACACCTGTTTATAAAAGGTCCCACAGTTGACAGAGCATGTCAGAGCAAAAACCAAGCCATTAGGTCGAAGGAAATGTCCGTAGAGCTCCGAGACAGGATTGTGTCGAGGCACAGATCTGGGGAAGGGTACCAGAACATTTCTGCAGTAAAGTTGAAGTTCCCCAAGAACACAATGGTCTCCAAGACTCTTCCGTCATTGTAAATAATAATTTGTGGAAATGGAATGGAAATAATAACATTTTAAAAAATAACCTTAAATCAAGAGCTGGCTGCCTGGACAAACTGAGCAATGTTTGTCCAATAAAAGGCAGCCGCTTGGAGTTTGCTATAAAAGCACCTGAAGACTCTCAGACCATGAAACAAAAGATTCTCTGGTCTGATGAAACCAAGATTGAACTCTATGGCCTGGATGCCAAGCGTCACATATGGAGGAAACCTGGTACCATCTCTACGGTGAAGCATGGTGGTGGTAGCAGCATGCTGTGGGTATGTTTTTCAGAGGCATGGGCTGGGAGACTAGTCAGGATCGGGGGGAAAATGAACGGAGCAAAGTACAGAGAGCAAAGTACAGAGAGATCCTTGATGAAAACCTGCTCAGGACCTCAGACTCTTGCGAAGGTGACAGTGACCCTAAGCAAACAGCCAAGACAAAGCATGAGTGGCTTTGGGACAAGTCTCTGAGTGGCCCAACCAAAGCCCGGACTTGAACCCGATCAATCGAACATCTCTGGAGAGACCTGAAAATAGCTGTGCAGCAACGCTCCCCATCCAACCTGACAGGGCTTGAGAAGATCTGCAGAGAATGGGAGAAACTCCCCAAATACAGGTGTGCCAAGCTTGTAGAGTCAAACCCAAGAAGACTCAAGGCTGTAATCGCAGCCAAAGGTGCTTCAACAAAGTACTGAGTAAACGGTGATCTGGAAAGTCATAACCAATCAATAAGTAATATAATAATACTCGAAGGAAAGGTTTTCATCTTCAGCTCATTATCTGTGGATAATATACGATTAGAAAGATTCAAACATTTTGTAAAACGTCACAGCACAATTGAAAAATATATGGCACATGGAAACCAAACAAGGGCGGTCTATGGTGATAGCTGGGATGGGCTGAGAGTTGCTGAAGGTTGCGATTAAAGAGTTTGTTTGGTCAAGTATTGTTGGTTGTTATATAGAAAAGTATCATGTATGTCAAATATAAACTCAGCAAAAAAAGTAACGTCCTCTCACTGTCAACTGCGTTTATTTTCAGTAAACTTAACATGTGTAAATATTTGTATGAACATAACAAGATTCAACATCTGAACAAGTTCCACAGACATGTGACTAACAGAAATGGAATAATGTGTCCCTGAACAAAGGGGGGTCCAAATCAAAACTAACAGTCAGTATCTGGTGTGGCCACCAGCTGCAATAAATACTGCAGTGCATCTCCTCCTCATGGACTGCACCAGATTTGCCAGTTCTTTCTGTGAGATGTTACCCTACTCTTCCACCAAGGCACCTTCAAGTTCCCGGACATTTCTGGGGGGAATGGCCCTAGCCCTCGCCCTCCAATCCAACAGGTCCCAGACGTGCTCAATGGGATTGAGATCCGGGCTCTTCGATGGCCATGGCAGAACACTGACATTCCTGTCTTGCAGGAAATCATGCACAGAACGAGCAGTATGGCTGGTGGCATTGTCATGCTGGTGGGTCATGTCAGGATGAGTTGGCAGGAAGGGTACCACATGAGGGAGGAGGATGTCTTCCCTGTAACGCACAGCGTTGAGATTGCCTGCAATGACAACAAGCTCAGTCTGATGATGCTGTGACACACCGCCCCAGATGATGACGGACCATCCACCATCTCCAAATTGATCCCGTTTCAGAGTACAGGCCTCGGTGTAACGCTCATTCCTTCGACAATAAACGTGAATCCGACCATCATCCTTGGTGAGACAAAACTGCAACTCGTCAGTGAAGAACACTTTTTTGCCAGTCCTGTCTGGTCCAGCGACGGTGGGTTTGTGCCCATTGGCGACGTTGTTGGCGGTGATGTTTGGTGAGGAACTGCCTTACAACAGGCCTTCAAGCCCTCAGTCCAGCCTCTCGCGGACAGTCTGAGCACTGATGGAGGGATTGGGCATTCCTGGTGTAACTCGGCAGTTGTTGTTGCCATCCTGTACCTGTCCCGCAGGTGTGATGTTCAGATTTACCGATCCTGTGCAGGTGTTATTACACGTGGTCTGCCACTGTGAAGACGATCAGATGTCCGTCCTGTCCCCCTGTAGCTGTATTAGGCCTCTCACAGTACGGACATTGCATTTTATTTCCCTGGCCACATCTGCAGTCCATATGCCTCCTTGGAACATGCCAATGGCACGGTCAACCAGATGAACAGGGACCCGGGGAATCTTAATTTTGGTGTTTTTCAGAGTCAGTAGACAGGCCTCTTTAGTGTCCTAAGTTTTCATAACTGTGACCTTAATTGCCTACCGTCTGTAAGCTGTTAGTGTCTTAATGACTGTTCCACAAGTGCATGTTCATTAATTGTTTATGGTTCATTGAAAAAGCATGGGAAACAGTGTTTAAACCCTTTACAATGAAGAGCTGTGAAGTTATTTGGATTTTTACGAATTATCTTTGAAAGACAGGGTCCTGAAAAATGATAGTTTCTTTTTTTGCAGAGTTTATATGTAAAATGTATATGTAAAATGTATGTAGCAAAAATATGTAGCAAAAAAGCTGTAAAGAAAAACTACGATATTAGTCCTCCAAAGAGGGGTTAAAAAAAATCACATTCTTAAAAAAAAAAATATTAAATACAAAAGAATGTGAACAAAAAATATAAATAAAAACATAAAAAATATACAAATAAAAAAAATGACTGAGTGAAGGGGCTGAATACTTTTTTTATTTGTAATACATTTGCTCAAAATTCTAAAAACCTGTTCTTGCATTGTCATTATGGTGTATTGTATGCAGATTGATGAGGGGGGGGAAACAATTTCATCCATTTTAGAATAAGGCTGTAATGTAACAAATTGTGGGAAAAGTCATGGGGTCTGAATACTTTCCAATGTTGATAAGCAGACTGAGTCTTCAAAATCTGAAAGCCTGTCACATAACCACAGGTTTTCAGCAGGCTTTATCTTATTTGTTTGTTTGAGTCTTGTTTTCTTCTCTCCTATCTCTGCAGCCTGCCTTACCAAGTAGCTGTAAGTGCTTTTGGCTTCACCTGAATCTCATTCCAATCAATCTGGCAGATGCGTGTGGAGGCATTACGGAGACCTTCTAGACCTGCTAAGAGGTCGAAGCTGTCAGCACTTTTTTTCTGCCTCAGCCCTGTTTCAACCCTGCCCCAACCCTGCCTCAACCCTGCCACAACCCTGCCTCAACCCTGCCACAAACTTGTCTCTGTCTCAGAGCTCCAACAACCAATCTCTGCTCTGGGGAGGCCTGCCTGCAGGGAGAAACAGGGGAAATTCCTAGAGTGTGGGGCGATTTGTGATTGCCTGAAAAAACAGGCAACACCAGGCTCGCCCTGACAAGGCCCGGAGTGCAAAGTGTGCTTCCAGTTCGTAAGAGTGATTCCACTGCTGCCTTCCACAGTGAAGACTCAATAAATAAGAGCATACATTGACTACTCACTCTACTCACATAGAAAACATCTAGCACTAAACATACAGTTTCCATTTCCATGTATTGCTACTCTATTACCAAAAGCCTTTATTCTTTGTATTAAAAAATATAGCCTCTAATAATATATCATTCAAAAATCCCTGTCTACAGATACATAAGCAGCCAAAGATGACTTACCTGCAAATGCTGAGCAGCAGAACGCCAGGAGAAACGGGTGTAAAATGGGTCTGTCTGGCATCATAATGCTGCAGTTATACTGTAGTAGAACTGGCCTACAGCTTATCCAGAAGAGGACAGGATGTATCCACTGGACGGCCTTCCTTCCTCCTGGTTCTTCACAAGGACAACCCTTCTTCCACCACACAGTCAGTCAGTAGAGAGAAACCTCACAGGATCTCCTGCTGCAAAGAACAGGAGTAGAGAGAGAGAGTGAGACAGAGAAACATGGTGGCTAACCGTTTAGCATGGCCAAAGAGTAAGACAGAGTGTAAGTTCCAAATGGCACCCTATTCCCTGCTTAGTGCACTACTTTTGACCGTAGCCCTATGGGCCCTGATCAAAAGTAGTACACTATATAGGTTTCCATTTGGGACGCAGAAGTGGTAAGTACCAGAAGGGGCATTAGGATCTAGTTCCCTGTGGAACTGATGAGAAAAGACAGGAGAGAGGGGAGACAGCGCCTCGGAGACCAGGAGGATTAATCTCATAGGGCTAATTAGACATCATGTGAGTTTTTAGGATCCTTGTTCTTGGTACCCATACCGGCCACCCACCTACCCCACCACAGCCCACACACGGTCAGTCAAAGAGGGGTATCTGAGGGTTGAGGTATGGCTGGGTGGGTGGCCAGTGGGTGTGAAAACACTGTTTTCTGAACATGTTATGGGGTGGGTGGGGTAATTCACCCAGTTTAATTGAGATCGTTGAGAAAGACTGGATCCTCCAGCAGGGTCCGGGTTAAGCTGCTTAGTGCAAATGGGGTCGATTTTGCTGCTAATCAGCATGACCATAGCTGAACTTTTTAACTAGACCAGGTTATAGACCACAGACCCTGTTAGCCAACCTCCAAAACAGGGAACAGCACCATAAAACCCTTATGGTCTTAATTCATTCCATTCCTATTGCTTCCTTATCTTAACACAATAAAAGTAAATACTCCACAATCAATTAATGGAATCTAACAATGGATCATATAATTTCCTGATAAAACATAATATCATTCATTAAAAACGTCTGTCTTTTACTATTATGGTTAATTAAATGTTTATATATTGTAGTTATTTTTCAACCTTTTACAACTCAACTTTGATTTGTCAAAAAAAGTTATAACAACGCAACAACCCACGTCAAATCAGTCTTTAAAAAAAGGCATCAGAATTAGCCTGGTGGTCAATTCTGTTTGAGCTTTAGCCAACTGCTCTCTGTGTCCGTTTGTTGGCATGCCAAAGATGTGCATGGCTTGACAACAATAGAAAAGTTGGCTACAGGGTAGGGTACCAGGAGAGATTTTTTTTAAATGCTTTGAATGTCATTTATCCGGGACATTTTTCAACATGGTGACAGGCTTTATTGTTATTCAGTTATATTTTGGTGAAACTGTTTGTTTTTTCCAACAGATGATGGCCAGGTTTTACTTTTTAGTTTTAAAGCTGCAATATGTAACTTTTTGAGTGACCTGACCAAATTCACATAGCAATGTAAATTATAGATAGATGTGTCATTGTTATTGAAAGCAAGCCTAAGAAGCGGTAGGTCTGTTCTACGTGTGCTATTGTAAGCTCAGCCCTAATTGATGTGCTCTCTGACACCTGACGTTGCATGGCAAATGGTCCAGGAGCACAAGGAAGACAAAGGACCATGCCAAAGGACTAGTCAACCCTTCCCCCCTCTGAGGGGTCAAAATGTATCTCTCTGTTATAGTATACAGAGGACTGACTATTGAGTGTGATAGAATAATACTAAATTATCCATGTTTGGTATCGATCCAAAACTTGTTCACTGAGGATAACTCTGATGCTATCTATCTGGATGTATGATCTCTGTGGTAACTTGTATCTGTACAGGGTGAACTCTAAATTACTCTCAAAGGAATTGTATTGTCCTCTCAGGAATTCTGTTTCATGGTCTCATTCCCCAGACAAACCTTTAAATGCTGTGACACCCTGTGGAGATTGGGCCTTGGTGGTCAGGTTACACTGTAAACTTGGTATCGATTGATTGGTCAATGGTGGCTGGTCTTGGGTAGAAAGGTTACATTTCCATTCCATGGAGGAAGGTTGCATGATTCATTCTAATTTCCTAGGCTTCTCTTTGTTCATGATTTGCCATGTAAGGTAATCCATTCGTTGTACAATGTTAATTAAATATCTGCCTTTGATACGGTCAATTATCAGACCAATTCTTGCTAGTTAACTTCAACTCATTGCCTAATGCTTGCGTATATTTTAATTATCTTTATGGAGTCAGATTAACATTTTAATAGGATAATTGCTTCGTCTTATTACGAGTCACACGAGGAATTACGAGGAATTTCTAATATACACATATCCTACATGATAAAAATTACAACCACTTCACTATTTCTATGCTTCCCATTCTTAAGATTCATTTTGGTGTCTTTTACTTTTAGTTTTGTACAACAGCTTCAAACAGTTGAATGCAATATTTTTAGATGGAATAAATGGTTCTCGACACTATACTTGCTTATGTTGTCACAAACTGAAATTAGACCAACTATTCGAATTTTAGCAACCAGGAAATGGCGACACGATTTCTGCATAGTGCACCTTTAAAAGTCATATAGTGCACCTTTAAAAGACATTTAAATAATTTGTGGAATGATAAGTGAACAGTAAGCCTGCCTAAGTATCACTATCACAGCATTAGTCAGTTAGAACAGGGAAAGGGATTTTTCATAGCTCATTGAGTTGTTAGGATTACCCTACAAAAGCAAAGGATTCTCTGAACAATAGAGCAGTAATGCAGCACACACAGGAATGCACCACCACAGCATGGCCGTTCAGATTATGACCCCAGTGCAGAGAGTCCTGACAGGCCAGATGCCAGCCCTATTGTGGTGTCCTCTCTCTGTATGCTCTCACATTGTTGAGGGCCAACACGGAATATACTGTGCCCAGTCTTTCTCTCTGTATTTTAAAAAATCTTTATTTAACTAGGCAAGTCAGTTAAAGAACAAATTCTTATTTACAATGACAGCCTACTCCAGACAATGCTGGGCTAATTGTGCACCACCCTATTGGACTCTCAATCAAAGAGAGATATGATACAGCCTGGATTTGAACCAGGTATAGATATTGACACCTCTTGTACTGAGATGCAGCACCTTAAACCACTACGCCGCTCAGGAACCCAAATGTATCGCCTGTCAGGAGATGGCATGATGTGACTGTTGTCATGACGTTGGACTGGGGGATAGGTTTATGATGGTCATAAATACCTCTTCCCCCCTTTTTCCTCTCTCTACCCTACTGAGGTTATATTTGCAAAACCCTTGGTTAACATAGAGATTCGGGGAACATCAGAAGGGTTTAACTATATTCCGGTAAACCGAACAATTGAACATATGCGGTGGTATTTAATGAATATGATGTCAGTTCGGTTGTCATCTGAGACATTCTCATCAATGATAAGATGACATAAACTCTACAGTGGAAAGTCTACACATCAGAGTTATCGGATTCACATTAAAGTGCTGTTCAATTTAAATGTTTGAATATGAAATTATTTGTGATGGGATGAAATGTGATTGTAGCTTCTAAAATGTGAGATGTGGGTTTTCATAAGATATTGCTGCTCACTCAGTGGCCCGCCCATGTGAAGAGACAGAGGTTGTAATCTATGAAACACACCCCTTTTCTCCCGTCCTATATAAAGCATTGACTACAACATAACTTCCTGTTCCGGGAATGTAGGACGACGGTCCTATGTCAGAATGGTTCAGATAATAACTACAGAACGAAGCCAACATCAGCGTGAGCTTTGGTTGTGAGTGGTATTAATTTTGAACTCTTATTCACTGCAGAAGTTATATCTCCTAGCCGTTGAGTTAGCAACCGCAGCTGCAAACGCAGGTTAGGAAGGAACAGACAGAGTATTCTGTCTACCACACAACGACATTACTACAACGTATCCAATTGACCACCAGAGACATTCTTCAAAGGACAAACGACTCAGTTTGGCAACACGGCCTTCCATCTACCATCAACCTACAGATGCGCAGCTCAGAGTAAATATTTATTGCATTTTCCTTTTCCAAATGGGCGGTATTTTAGAATGCATAAGATACTGTATTTACGATAGCACAGCTTTTTCCCTTTGTTCCTCAGTCTCCTGCTCTTTCACTCAACCCATCCCCTTTTCCTTTGTGTAACAAGCTGTCATATCTGTTCCGCCTGCTCGGGACGTTTTCCTTTATGACGTAATTTGTAATCAAGTTATGAATAATTGTGTGTATGTGTAATTCTGTGTAATTAGTTAGGTATTTAGTAAATAAATAATTAAACCCAATTTTGTATTGCTGATTCAACTTGTTAGCCAGGGTTATTGCAGATAAAAGAATTTACAACTTTCATATGAGACTGAATTAAGATGACGATTGATATTGACTGCTATTGATGTCAAATATTACTAGGTCTTTAAGAGTTTATTCGGAAGATAACAGCTCTATAAATATAATTTTGTGGTGCCCGACTCTCTAGTTAATTACATATACATGATTAGCTCAATCAGGTGATATTAATTACGGAGAAATTATTTTATAGAATAGCATGTCATATCACTTAATCCGGCATAGCCAAAGACACAACACTGTCAACATCAGAATTTTGTTAATTTTCATGCATGTTCCCCCTCAGACCTACCTGCCAGCTCACCTCAAAGCAACATGAGTTCCAGAATCTATCTTGTAGAATAATATAATATTTGCACCAGTGGCCAGCATTGCTGCTCTATGATCAGCGCTCATGGACCATGGCAGCCGCCAGTTGGTGACAAGACTGGTGTAAGAAGACATGCTGGTGATCTGGTGTGACTGACTGTCCAGTGATGAGCAGAGTGAGAGATGAGGTCATGGTACAGAAGGAGCATCTCTATCTTTTTCCTATTGCGCACCTCTTAACCTTTCTACTGCAACAGAGAGAATGCATGGGAGGAGAAATGCATAGGAGAGATGCATGGGAGGAGAGATGAATGGGAGGAGAGATGCATGAGAGGAGAGATGCATGGGAGGAGAGATGTATGGACGGAGGCCAAAGTAGGGCTAAGGATACCTTTTTTTATTTTTTTATTTCACCTTTATTTAACCAGGTAAGCCAGTTGAGAACAAGTTCTCATTTACAACTGCGACCTGGCCAAGATAAAGCAAAGCAGTGCGACACAAACAACAACACAGAGTTACACATGGAATAAACAATAACACAATAGAAAAAAGTCTATATACAGTGTGTGCAAATGGCATGAGGAGGTAAGGCAATAAATAGGCCATAGTAACGAAGTAATTACAATTTTGCAAATTAACACTGGAGTGATAGATGTGCAGATGATGATGTGCAAGTAGAAATACTGGTGTGCAAAAGAGCAAAAAAGTTCATAAAAACAATATGGGGATGAGGTAGGTAGATTGGATGGGCTATTTACAGATGGGCTGTGTACAGCTGCAGCGATCCGGTAGCTGATCAGTTAACTGATGTTTAAAGTTAGTGAGGGAGATATAAGTCTCCAACTTCAGCGATTTTTGCAATTCGTTCCAGTCATTGGCAGCAGAGAACTGTAAGGAAAGCCGGCCAAAGGAGGTGTTGGCTTTGGGGATGACCAGTGAGGTATTCAGTGGGGAGAACAAGTATTTGATACACTGCCGATTTTGCAGGTTTTCCTACTTACAAAGCATGTAGAGGTCTGTCATTTTTATCATAGGTACACTTCAACTGTGAGAGACAGAATCTAAAAAAAAGAATCCAGAAAATCACATTGTATGATTTCTAAGTAATGAATTTGCATGTTATTGCATGACATAAGTATTTGAAAGATCATAAAAGCAGAACTTAATATTTGTTACAGATACCTTTTTCTGCAATTACTGCGATCATACGTTTCCTGTAATTCTTGACTAGGTTTGCACACACACACATTCTTACGGAGCCAGTCCTTAGTTGACCTGGCTGTGTGTTTTGGGTCATTGTCATGCTGGAAGACCCAGCCACGACCCACCTTCAATGCTCTTACTGAGGGAAGGAGGTTGTTGGCCCCTCAATACGGAGCAGTCGTCCTGTCCCCTTTGCAGAAAAGCATCCCCAAATAACGATGTTTCCACTTCCATGCTTCACGGTTGGGATGGTGTTCTTGGGGTTGTACTCATCCTTCTTCTTCCTCCAAACACGGCGAGTGCAGTTTAGACCAAAAAGCTCTATTTTTGTCTCATCAGACCACATGACCTTCTCCCATTCCTCCTCTGGATCATCCAGATGTTCATTGGCAAACTTCAGACGGGCCTGGACATGCACTGGCTTGAGCAGGGGATCTTGCGTGCGCTGCAGGATTTTAATCCATGACGGCGTAGTGTGTTACTAATGGTTTTCTTTGAGACTGTGGTCCCAGCTCTCTTCAGGTCATTTACCAGGTCCTGTCGTGTAGTTCTGGCCTGATCCCTCACCTTCCTCGTGATCATTGATGCCCCACGAGGTGAGATCTTGCATGGAGCCCTAGACCGAGGGTGATTGACCGTCATCTTGAACTTTTTCCATTTTCTAATAATTGTGCCAACAGTTGTTGCCTTCTCACCAAGCTGCTTGCCTATTGTCCTGTAGCCCATCCCAGCCTTGTGCAGGTCGACAATTTTATCCCTGATGTCCTTACACAGCTCTCTGGTCTTGGCCATTGTGGAGAGGTTTGAGTCTGTTTGATTGAGTGTGTGGATAGGTGTCTTTTATACAGGTAATGAGTTCAAACAGGTGCAGTTAATACAGGTAATGAGTGGAGAACAGGAGGGCTTCTTAAAGAAAAACTAACAGGTCTGTGAGAGCCGGAATTCTTACTGGTTGGTAGGTGATCAAATACTTATGTCATGCAATAAAATGCTAATTAATTACTTAAAAATCATACAATGTGATGATATCTGGATTTTTGTTTTAGATTCCGTCTCGCACAGTTGAAGTGTACCTATGATAAAAATGACCGACCTCTACATGCTTTGTAAGTAGGAAAACCTGCAAAATCGGCAGTGTATCAAATACTTGTTCTCCCCACTGTACCTTCTGGAGCACGTGCTATGGGTGGCTGTTGTTTTCGTGACCAGTGAGCTGAGGTAAGGTGGAGCTTTACCTAGCAAAGACTTATAGACGACCTGGAGCCAGTGGGTCTGGCGACGAATATGTAGTGAGGGCTAGCCGACGAGATCATACAGGTCGCAGTGGTGGGTGGTATATGGGGCTTTGGTGACAAAACTGTGATAGACTGCATCCAGTTTGCTGAGTAGAGTGTTGGAGGCTATTTTGTAAATTACATTGCCGAAGTCGAGAATCGGTAGGATCATCGACCTAAGGTGCTTTGCAGTGCTCTGAAGCATGGAGTGGATAGAGGCCTAAAATGGAAGGAGAGCTAAGGTGCATCGACAGAGGAGGGCTAAGGTGCATCGACAGAGGAGGGCTAAGGTGCATCGACAGAGGGAGCCGAGGGCTGATGAGAACTGGGGAGGGCTAAGGTGCATCACTGAGCTCCACAGTGCAAACAGCTGCTGGAACAAAGGGCCTTTCAGACCCTGGCAGCTGTGTGGACTGGAAAGTCGTTTTGGATGATCACGACAAATATTACACTGCAGCTCGTGGGGCTAGTAGCATCTCTCTTTGATTTGTTGGACCCTTTCCCAACACCCCCCTTCCCCTTTCATAAGTGGAGGTAAACTCTATCCCTCCATTCTCCACTATAGGCCAAATTCCATATCAAAGGGAAGCTAAATGACATGATATAATTCAGAGCGTTCAGGCCAGAGCCAAACTGTGTTGCGACCACACAGAGTACAGAGTGTAAACCGGTTGTGGTCTTGAGCAAGAAGAGTGAAATGAGAGAAAGTGCTGAAGTGTTTTTGCTTACTTCCGGAGTTTAGATTGATGGTTGAGACACAGTGGGTTCAGAAGCACGTTCATTAGGCCTAATTGTTTCCAGGAGACAAAAATAAATGGCCTAGCCTATCATGAAAGTGTCAAATCAACCAGTCTAAGGGTTATTGCATCGGTCTGGACTATGGATTCAAACCAATGACTGTTTACATTATGAATGGACAAAGCATTCGATCACGTGACACCATGAATTCCTATGTTTATTTTATTTATTTAACAAGGCAAGTCAGTTAAGAACAAATTCTTATTTATAATGGCGGCCTACCAAAGGGCAATATTCCTCCCGTGGGGACGGGGGCTGGGATTTAAAAAAATCTAAAATCAAATTTTAAAAATATAGGACAACACATCACGACAATAGGGACAACACAACACTAAATAAAGAGAGACCTAAGACAACAACATAGCATGGCAGCAACATGACAACACAACATGGTAGCAGCACAACATGATTGCAGCACAAAACATGGTACAAACATTATTGTGCACAGACAACAGCACAAAGGGCAAGAAGGTAGAGACAACAATACATCACGCAAAGCAGCCACAACTGTCAGTAAGAGTGTTCATGATTGAGTCTTTCAATTAAGAAATGGAGATAAAACTGTTCAGTTGAGTGTTTGTTGCAGCTCGATCCAGTTGCTAGCTGCAGCAAACTGAAAAGACGAGCGACCAGAGATGTGTGTGCTTTGAGGACCTTTAACAGAATGTGACTGGCAGAACGGGTGTTGTATGTGGAGGATGAGGGCTGCAGTAGATATCTCAGATAGGGGGGAGTGAGGCCTAAGAGGGTTTTATAAATAAGCATCAACCAGTGGGTCTTGCGACGGGTATACAGAGATAGATAGCAAACGGAGAGTATAGAGTGCAGTGACTTGTCCTATAAGGAGCATTGGTGGCAAATCTGAAGGCCGAATGGTAAAGAACATCTTGCCGCTCGAGAGCATCCTTACCTGCTGATCTATAAATTACATCTCCGTAATCTAGCATGGGTAGGATGGTCATCTGAATCAGGGTTAGTTTGGCAGCTGGGGTGAAAGAGGAGCGATTACGATAGAGGAAACCAAGTCTAGATTTAACTTTAGCCTGCAGCTTTGATATGTGCTGATAGAAGGACAGTGTACTGTCTAGCCATACTCCCAAGTACTTGTATGAGGTGACTACCTCAAGCTCTAAACCCTCAGAGGTAGTAATCACACCTGTAGGGAGAGGGGCATTCTTCCAAACCACATGACCTTTGTTTTGGAGGTGTTGCGAACAAGGTTAAGGCTATGTGAAGACTCAATAGCGCATTGAAGCCAAATTAAGTCAGTTAAGATGGCATCTCGTAGAGACATAACATGCGCAGTTTGAGCTACTCCAGGAAGTGGCGTTGCAGGCTCGCTAGGAGATGAGGGAAGACTGAATGCATCGCTTCTTGTTTTTATAAGAAACATTAATGTGTTGGAAATTCCACATTGTTTTCATAGTCAACGTACACAAAGCACTGACACACACACACTTACCCCACCAGAAATGCCACCAGTAGGCTGGACACATGAACTTTTTTTTAAAACAACGTTTTTTTTCTGATAAAAACTTGTTCATTGCATCCGCCGTGGAGCCCAGTCTCATAATATTACCATCTGTCCCAACTGCTTGCCGTAGTTTTGAAGTAATCACGAAAAAACTGGCTTTATTTTAAGGCATTTTTCACTCTGCCAACTCATATTAGTTCTATTGAGGTTTAGGTTCCAAAAAACAAATAAAGCACTTTTGTGTGTATATACTAACATGTGTATATACTGCTGCTAACAATGCCTACAGTACCACGGTCGGCCTTGAACTACCGCAACTTCAATGAGTCCTTCTCCTGATTCAAACTGATGCAAGAAACTGACTGACTTTTTGTTGCTGCAACAGTAGGATCACCTCATGTGACTTCTCTTTTAACTCTAGCCGTCCGTCCAAGCAGAGCTTCCATTTCACTCCAAGCTGGTCTGGAAAACCCATTAGAGACACTGCAAACCCCAGACTGAACATAATAAGTAGCTATTAGGTACTCTACACTATTGCAGCGTAGGAGGGACCGTAAATGCAACATGGTTTCCAAAGCGCAGCAGCCTTATCCTGAATCCAGGAAACCAGGCAGAATTGTTTACTTAAGCAATAAGGCACGAGGGGTGTGGTATATTGGCCATATACCACAAACCCCCGAGGTACCTTATTGCTATTATAAACTGGTTACCAACGTTATTA
The DNA here is from genome assembly GCF_023373465.1 of Oncorhynchus keta. Classification (NCBI taxonomy): domain Eukaryota; kingdom Metazoa; phylum Chordata; class Actinopteri; order Salmoniformes; family Salmonidae; genus Oncorhynchus; species Oncorhynchus keta. The sequence continues at coordinate 74,330,236 of NC_068421.1, forward strand.
GAGCAGTAAAAATAAATGTTTTGTCATTCCCATGGTATACGGTCTAGTATATCACGGCTGTCAGCCAATCAGCATTCAGGGCTTAAGATAAACTAAGATTAATGAATTTAGTACTGTGGTCGTATGTAGCAAGCATCTAGGAGTAGGAGTGCTGATCTAGGATTAGTCCCCCAACCATGTAAACTTGTGAATTGTAATCTAAAAGGCACAACTGATTCTAGCACTCCTATACTTAGACACTTGATACATATGGCCCCTAGTCACATCTAATGCAAAATTATTACAATTATTAATCAAAAGTGTTAAAAAGGGTTATTAATATACAGTGGGGCAAAAAAGTATTTAGTCAGCCACCAATTGTGCAAGTTCTCCCACTTAAAAAGATGAGAGAGGCCTGTAATTTTCATCATGATGAATATGATGAAAATTACAGGCCTCTCTCATCTTTTTAAATGGGAGAACTTGCATAATTGGTGGCTGACTAAATACTTTTTTTGCCCCACTGTAAGTCCCTCCTATCTAACAAAGGGAAAGGCTGTCTAATGAAGGATGTCCAGTGCTGGCCGCAAACCACCCAGAGACCAGTGACTTGCATGCTCTGCTACTCTCACGCCGGCTCAAGTATAAATCACCTATAAAATGCAGCTAATGTGTCTGAATGAGCGTCTCCAACCACCTCATCTCAGTTCCTTAGTCCATCTGGACAACTACCCATCCAGAATATGAGTTCTGTTTTTGCAATAGGACATTGAGAAGCTTCATAACCTAAAATGACACTAATCTGGCTGCTCTCATTTCAATAGTTCACTGAATGAAGTACACTCTTAGAAAAAAAAGGTGCTATATAGAACCTAAAATGGTTCTGCGGTTGTAATTATAAGAACACTTTTTGGTTCCAGGTATAACCCTTTTGGGTTCTATGTAAAACCCTTTTCACAGAGGGTTCTACATGGAACCCAAAAGGGTTATTCGATGGGGACAGCTGAAGAACACTTATGGAACCATTTTTTCTAAGAGTCCAGGCTGGCCTCCCGAGTAGCGCAGTGGTCTAGAGATCCTGGTTCGAGTCCAGGCTCTGTCACATCCAGCCGCGACCGGGTGACCCAAGGGGTGGCGCACAATTGGCCCAGCGTCGTCCAGGTTAGGGGAGGGTTTGGCCGGCAGGGATGTCCTTGTCCCATTGCGCACTAGCGACTCGTATGGCGGATTGGGTGCAGTGCGCGCTGACACGGTCGCCAGCTGTATGGTGTTTCCTCCAACACATTGGCGCGGCTGGCTTCCGGGTTAAGTGGGCATTGTATCAAGAAGTAGTGCGGCTTGGCTGGGTTGTGTTTCGGAGGACGCACGGCTCTCCCGAGTCAATAAGAGAGTTGCAGCGATGGGACAAGACTGTAACTACCAATTGGATACCATGAAATTGGGGAGAAAAAGGGGTCAAATAATATTAAAAAATAAATAATAATAATACATTTTTAAAAAGAGTGTAGGCTGGCTTGTTCAGTCTAAACAAAGTTATGTTTCTCAACTGCATAAGACACCGATGATGCAGAGTAACTACTGTTGTTTATAATAAACACTGTGCTTGTCCAAAAGAGACTAATCTTCCCTCCCCACATCTCCTCTTGTGGAAGTGAGACGCCACGTGTCAATGCAAGGGATGCACACTAGGGATGCATGTATTGACTAGCTGTCTCTCTCTGTCTGTGTGTGTGCGTGCATGCCTGTGTGCATGCCTGTGTGGTGTACTCCTGTGTGGCTCAGTTGGTAGAGTATGGCACTTGAAATGCCAGGGTTGTGGGCTCAAACCCTGAGGGGAACCAGTACAAAAATGTATGTACTCACTACTGTAAGTTGCTCTGGAATGGAATGTAAATGTGTGTGTGTGTGTGAACATGAACACATACTGATTACTTAATATAGTGACTGGGACTGACAAGCTACACACTCTCCCCAATCATATGTGCACTGACCCCTGAGTAAGTCAATCCATATGCACACACAATCTCCTCAAACACAGAGCCAGACTCTCTGCTCATACACTTGAATGTCATCAGCATGTGTGATCTATATGATTGAGTCACAACAACTGAGTACATATCAACATGCATATTCCCTGGTCCTGCTTTTCTTTCTCTCTGAGTCAGTTCAGTTATTCACTGATATTGAGACTGAGAGCATGCTAAGGTTTGATTTGATATCATGCTCAGCTTCACCTTGTGTGTTTTATTCACCTCACCTAAGGCATGAGTTACAGGCCTCTCACCCGTCTCCCTACTTCTGACACCATGGAATAGGTACAAGCCCTTACCTCGGCTACTAAACACAGGCACAAGACCAGATATCAAATGTATAGCTATTAAAAATGTGCACAACACTACAGCTGCCATCAAGCTTAACATAGCCTATCATGCCCCAGACTCTGCCTACCTTGCCCTACAAGGCTGCCAAACAACAATCCTTCTAGGAAATCTCTAAAGCAAGTATTTAGAAAGCAATTCAAATAGCTTTCTGACACAGATCTGTAATCTAAAGCTTTTTTTCAGCTCATGTTTTATAACCACATTAATTATGACTTTTCCCATATCAGACATACTACTGTATAAATCTGCTATTCTTTCATCATAACAAGGCAAACAGTTACATCTACTTTTACCATGTCAATAACAGTGTTATAATGCATCAAAGGTTTCTGAAAACGGCTCCTAAAATGACAGAATTGCAGAACTAACTCTGCAAAAATGACAGAGAACTCAAACTAAAGGAAGATAGGTGCATACTGCAAATGTATAAATCATTGTGGTAAGAACATTATGGTAAGAAACAAATGCCCATCCTTTCAGAAATGGCTGTAGACAGTTTGGTATCATGCTTTGCTTTCACATCAGTGATGCCACACTGGAACACAACTTGAAGTTGTTTAAGGCAGAGATACAAAACAAAATCATACAGCAAAGTGATGTTCAGCACTAAGGTGTGATATCTGGTTATGGCAGGTCAGTTGTGTGATGTTAAAGTCCCTTCCCACCAGTGATCCTCTGACCATGTTGTCTACATCAGGTTGCACAAATAAATAGCCTAATACATAAGCCTGCATTACTATGTTTACTATTTACAATGTTATAATAAATTATTGAAATCAATTATCCAATGTGAATATTTATTGATTTAGTTAGTTATAAACAGTTATAAACCCGTTGCATATTAAAAGCAACAATGCTGACACTAATTGAGGGGTGATGGGTAGCTGTAGGTGTGCGCAAGGACCATGCAACTGGCCATGCGTGTTTGGTTTTGAGAGCTTGACAGCTTCAATATACTCCGAATCTTACGATTGCAAATAGCTGTTGGGATCGTTGTTCAGTCAGGAAAGCATAGGACGTCATTAAAGTTGATAAGAGGGGAAACAAAATGCTGAAGTTCATCACGGTTTATCCGAATAACTATTGTGTGTGCATTGGAAGAACATGTCAAAACAAAAGCCAATGCACGTTTTGTTTGTTCTGTCACTTGCAACAATACAGTCTATCACAGAATATTAGACATATTCTGCTGGCGGACAGGGATGTTCATATTCTGTGCCCTATTTTGCATCCTTGCAGTGCGGGGTTGTGAGCAGGGGACAGAGCAATTATTTATCCCAGAGATGTTCAGTAAAAGATACAGATGATAAACACATAAATTACTATGTAGGCCTAATGTAACTTTTCTTTCTGTACGCTAGTATAACATGTTTCACAACGTTTAACGCTTAAAGAAGAACTCTGACGTACCATGCAGAATATCCAGGAATCTCAAAGTAAACTTTGTTGTAAATTGTAGCTTGCTTGCCGTGCAGTGGTTCGAATGGATGCGATATGTATCCTTTCCTGGAAAACCCCCTCCGCGTCCTTGGAAAACAACGTTAGATGTCAGGTTACAGAATTTGCCGAGTTTATGAATAGTGAGTCCACTACTATTGCTTAAACGTTTTAAATACCTATCTCCGTTTTCACGAGGCACTTCATTTTGAGGGTTGGTCTTGTGGTGGGAGGAGGCTGCGAGGTAAACTAGCTAGCTACATAAATCAACAGATTGGTTTTCATTGGAGAAGAGCAGACAGTTGCTGCTGTCTTTCCAGTGAAAGTATAATTATGGTTCAAACAGATTGCACATTACGACTTTAGGCAAACACAGTATAGGCTAATTGAACTATGAAAATATTTAAATAGTATTGTTATTATTGGGTTTAATAATGATTAATAAGTCATATTAAAATGATAATGTTTGGTTCTATTTATAAGCAGCATTTTCCAATGTTGTTATCGTTGTTTTATTTTTTTAAACTCAACACATAATAAGTCATTAGTTGTAATGACTTCCCCCTCAGGAAGTTGAAAAGGTTTGGCATGGGCTCTCAAATCCTCAAAAAGTTATACAGCTGTGGTATGGCAACAGCACCGCCCTCGGCTGCATGGCCCTACAGAGGCTGGTGCGGACAGCCCAGTCTGTAACTTTCTCACTCACATATAAGTGAACTTGTCTCAAAACTTTTGGTCCCCTAAAATAGGGGACTTTGTACAAAATGTGGTGTAATTTTGAAACCTTTCACCTGATATGGATGACAATACCCACAAATTAAAGCTGACAGTCTGCACTTTAACCTCATAGTCATAGTATCATTTCAAATCCAAAGTGCTGGAGTACCGAGCCAAAACAACACCAACAAATGTCACTGTCCCAATACTTTTGGAGCTCACTGTATATTTATTTTCCCTCATAGCAAGTCAGTTAAGAACAAATTCTTATTTTCAATGACGGCCTAGGAACAGTGGGTTAACTGCCTTGTTCATGGGCAGAAGGACAGATTGTTACCTTGGGGATTCGATCTTGCAACCTTTCGGTTACAAGTACAAGTATATCCTGATGCCTAGTCACCTTACCCCTATACATTTTTACCTCTATAACTCCAGTATCCCTGCGCATTGTAAATATGTTATTGGAATAGACCCTGTTTACAGCTTCTTACTTTCTCGTGTTCTTCTTATTTCTTGTGTGTTTTTGTTCTACTTTATTATTATTTATTATTACTCATACCAAGTTCTCTCACGTCACCCCGCTCCTCCGCTCTCTCCACTGGCTTCCAGTTGAAGCTCGCATCCGCTACAAGACCATGGTGCTTGCCTACGGAGCTGTGAGGGGAACGGCACCTCAGTACCTCCAGGCTCTGATCAGTCCCTACACCCAAACAAGGGCACTGCGTTCATCCACCTCTGGCCTGCTCGCCTCCCTACCACTGAGGAAGTACAGTTCCCGCTCAGCCCAGGCAAAACTGTTCGCTGCTCTGGCTCCCCAATGGTGGAACACACTCCCTCACGACGCCAGGACAGCGGAGTCAATCACCACCTTCCGGAGACACCTGAAACCCCACCTCTTTAAGGAATACCTAGGATAGGATAAAGTAATCCCCCCCCCCTTAAAAGATTTAGATGCACTATTGTAAAGTGGCTGTTCCACTGGATGTCATAAGGTGAATGCACCAATTTGTAAGTCGCTCTGGATAAGAGCGTCTGCTAAATGACTTAAATGTAAATGTAAATGTAATTATTTTTTGTGCTGCATTTACAGTTGAAGTCGGAAGTTTACATACACTTAGGTTGGAGTCATTAAAACTCGTTTTTCAACCACTCCACAAATTTCTTGTTAACAAACTATACTTTTGGCAAGTTGGTTAGGACATCTACTTTGTGCATGACACAAGTAATTTTTACAACAATTGTTTACAGACAGACTATTTCATTTATAATTCACTGTATCACAATTCCAGTTGGTCAGAAGTTTACATACATTAAGTTGACTGTGTCTTTAAACACCTTGGAAAATTCCAGAAAATTATGTAATGGATTTAGAAGCTTCTGATAGGCTAATTGACATAATTTGAGTCAATTGGAGGTGTACCTGTAGATGTATTTCAATGCCTACCTTCAAACCCAATGCCTCTTTGCTTGACATCATGGGAAAATCAGAAGAAATCAGCCAAGACCTCAGAAAATAAATTGTAGACCTCCACAAGTCTGGTTCATCCTTGGGAGCAATTTCCAAATGCCTGAAGGTACCACGTTCATCTGTTTAAATAATAGTACGCAAGTATAAACACCATGGGACCACGCAGCCGAGATGCTTTCTGTCTCCTAGAGATGAACGTATTTTGGTGCGAAAAGTGAAAATCAATCCCAGAACAACAGCAAAGGACCGTGTGAAGATGCTGGAGGAAACAGGTACAAAAGTATCTATATACAAAGTCAAATTAGTCCTATATCGACATAACCTGAAAGGCCGCTCAGCAAGGAAGAAGCCACTGCTACAAAACCACCATAAAAAAGCCATAGTACGGTTTGCAACTGCACAAGGGGACAAAGATCGTACGTTTTGGAGAAATGTCCTCTGGTCTGATGAAACAAAATTAGAACTGTTTGGCCATAATGACCATCATTATGTTGGGAGGACGAAGGGGGAGGCTGGCATGCCCGAAGAACACCATCCCATCCGTGAAGCACGGAGGTGGCAGCATCATGTTGTGGGGGTGCTTTGCTGCAGGAGATTCTGGTGCATTTCACAAAATAGATGGCAACATGAGGTAGAAAAATTGTGTGGATATTTTGAAGCAACATCTCAGACATCAGTCAGGAAGTTAATGCTTGGTCGCAAATGTGTTCTTCCAAATGGACAATGACCCCAAGCATACTTCCAAAGTTGTGGCAAAATGGCTTAAGGACAGCAAAGTCAAGGTATTGGAGTGGCCATCACCAAACCCTGACCTCAATCCCATAAAACATTTGTAGGCAGAACTGAAAAAGTGTGTGCGAGCAAGGAGGCCTACAAACCTGACTCAGTTACACCAGCTCTGTCAGGAGGAATGGGACAAAATTCACCCAACTTATTGTGGGAAGCTTGTGGAAGGATACCTGAAAGGTTTGACCCAAGTTAAACAATTTAAAGGCAATGCTACCAAATACTAATTGAGTGTATGTAAACTTCTGACCACCGGGGAATGTGATGAAAGAAAATAAAGCTGAAATAAATCATTCTCTCTTCTATTATTCTGACATTTCACATTCTTAAAATAAAGTGGTGATCCTAACTTACCTAAGACCGGGAATTTTTACTAGAATTAAATGTCAATTGTGATAATCTGAGTTGAAATGCATTTGGTGTATGTAAACTTCCGACTTTGTTGGGTTTGGGGCTTGCAAGAAAGGCATTTCACTGTCCTTGTGCTCTCCCTCAAGGTGTTTGTTGTTCCTTGGTTTTCACTCTTCATGCCATTGATGAAGCCTACCAATGTCTACATGTTTATTACATGACTGTTGTATTAGCTTTGACTGGTCAAAAAAATATGAATCAACTGATTCTGTACAAAAAAAAAAAAGTTGGGACTAGTCAAATGTTCCATGTGCTCCCCTCCTCCCAGATAGCTATCATCTAGCAAGCATAAATCACTGTGTGTTTGTGTGTGTGTATATTGATATTATTAGCTGCATATATCTGTACCTACCTCGTCAAGTCGTCTCGTATCTCTGAACAAACAGATCTGTTTTGCTTTGATGTGATATCATCTCTCCACAGAGAGGGAGATGCTATATGGCAGGGTACAACACAAATGTCAGAGAGATGATTTGCCACTAATGAGCCGGTACCTGTGACAAGAGGGGAGGAAACTTTGTTTCGGAACACCTTGATGCCTTCACAACAACACTGATGTGCCGCTTCTGAGAGTTGACAAGCTAACGCTCAAAGGGCTCAAATCATTTTACGTCTCATACATATGTATATATGTATGATGACAGTGAAAGGCCTGCTTATATTGTTGTATGTTTATTTGGTGTTCAATGTTTGGGCTGAGGGTAGGCCGACACCTCAGCAGAGAGAAAAATTAAGTGTGAATAAGGAAATAAAAATAGCATGATATATTCTAATAGGGGAAGTAAAAGTAGTACTATAGTTAGTAGCCTATTAGACAGCAGTAAAAAAAATACATTGAGAATTGGACAAAAAGGGGCAGAGAGGCTGGGGTGAATTCTGTAATGAATTCTGTAATGAATTCTGTACATTTTAATATAAACCTGAAGAGTAAGGAAATACATAACCCCTGACCGCACAAAGAGTGATTATGTATTATGTGAGTTATGTATGAGCAACATGAAAAAGGCACCAAAAGTTGCCCATTAGACAATAGCTCACAGTTTGAATATAGTGAAAAAGTCAAGGACTAGCCAACAATAATTGCACAGCATCTTCATCTTGTGCAGAGAAAGAAAATCCCAAATAATGACAGAGACTATTGATTGTTGATAGATATATCAGAATCACTTTATTCACCAAGTACATTTACCCAGATTTCAACTCAGTGAAGTGTTGCTGCTGGCAACAGACAAAATATGCAAACAGAATATAGACATCCACAAGTTAACAAAAACAGTAAACACACGAGCAGTGACCAAAACACTGTGGCTGTCAAATAATTTATGGAAACTAACAGTGTATTAAATGCATGGTCCTTGCACGTCAGTTCTCCAGTTAGCCTTCGGCAGAGTAGTTTCTGCACCACACATAATGTAGGTAATACTGCCCTCGTGTGGCTGTTTCCAAATAGCACTTCTCCTGATTCATACAAAGATGCAGGCCAACCATTTTTTCCTCATCCTTCTGTTGTCATTTCAGTACTGTATTGTCAGACAAATGCTCATGTATTTTGTGGTTATTCAAAGCACTATTGGTAAGTTTGAATAAGTATCATTGGTGTATAAGAGGCACTTACAAAGAAACTTTGCTGAATGAACATGAATTACTTTCGATTCCCTATGAAACGCCATTGGCACATGTTGAGAGCAGTTCCTGACCTGTCCACATAGGCATAGAAAGATCTTTATTTGAGTGATGTTCCCATTTATTGTAGAATACAAAATACAGAGTTCCAATACAAAATATTACATTACAAACATGAGATTCATTCCATAAGCTTTCTAGTGAGACAGCTAAAATCACACTCTCTCCTCTTACCTTTGCTAACAATTCCTGGTAAAAATATATATTTTTTTACACCTTTATTTAACCAGGCTAGTTAATTAACACATTCTTATTTACAATAACAAAAAGCCTGGCAAGAGGCAAAATGCCTACTGTGGGGACAGGGGATAACCATTTGTAGTTTCATGGTGGGTAGAAAAGGAGTTGGATGCAGTTGAATCAGTGAATAGACTTTCCCCCCTTTTTTCCTTCTTCTGACCAGAGGGAGTGGGTGCTCTGTCACGTAACTTAGGGCAAGATCTGATTCTTGCTTTGCTCTTAGGAACAGGGCACCATTGAAAGGAGTGATTTCTGGGGTAGCGTTAAGTGTGGAGGTGGAGCATTGAAGTTGAAGATTCCTGATGTTTATGACTCCTGCCGTTTGGTGCGACGTAGACCTGATGGTGAGTGTGGGAGTGAAACAGAGGAGTCACAATATATTAGAGCTTTTCTGGTGAATCCACTGCTCTGTTTCAGGTGCAAATGTTTATGGTCATGCAGTGTGTAGGAGGGAGATTCCAAGATGTGGGAAGTGTGCAGGACTCATGGGACAGATGATTGTGTAGTTACGGTGGATAAAATGGTGTGTGTCAATCAACTGTAGGGGTGCATATGATGCTGGGGATTGGAAGTGTCCGGTGCGAGAGAGGCAGGTTGAGGTAGGTTGAGTGAGAGTAGTGCAGAAGGAGGCGAATGCTGAGGCAGTGAAGAAAGTAGAGGATGGGTCAAGGGTGAGGAATTCTGACAGGATCCCTGTGAATAGAAGATCTGTGCCAGCACAGAGGGATAGACCAATGAGTGATATATGCTTCAGTAAGGTTGGCTTCTTAGCGTTCACAGCAAGGGTTATCAACTGTACCTCAGAAATGGAACATAAATGACAGAAAATACACTCCATAAGTATGTGGACACCCCTATAAATTAGTGGATTAGGCTATTTCAGCCACAATCGTTGCTTACAGGTATATACAAAAAATAGAGCACACAGCCATGAAATCTCCATAGACAAACATTGGAAGTAGAATGGCCTGTACTGAAGAGCTCAGTGACTTTCAACATGGCACCGTCATGGGATGCCACCTTTCCAACCAGTCAGTTCGTCAAATTTCTGCCCTGCCAGAGCTGTCCCAGTCAACTGCCCTTATTTTGAAGTGGAAACGTTTAGGAACAGCAACAGCTCAACCATGAAAGTGGTAGGCCACACAAGCTCACGTAATGGGACCGGCGAGTGCTGAAGCAAGTATTTTTTTGGTATGTCCTCGATGATTCTGTGCTTCCAATTTTGTGGTAACAGATTTGGGTAACAGTTTTCCTGTTTCAGCATGACAATGCCCCCGTGCACAAAGCGAGGTACATACAGAAATTGTTTGTCGAGATCGATGTAGAAGAACTTGACTGGCCTGCAAGGAGCCCTGATCTCAACCCCATTGGGATGAATTGGAACGATGACTGCGAGCCAGGCCTAATCGCCCAACATCATTGCTAACCTCACTAATGCTCTTGTGGCTGAATGGAAGCAAGTCCCCACAGCAATGTTCCAACATCTAGTGGAAAACCTTCCCAGAAAAGTGGAGGCTGTTATAGCAGCAAAGGGGGGACCAACTCCATATTAATGCCCATGATTCTCTGACATCTCATTCTAAAAACAGTACTTGGGGGTAGGAGATTTGACTTCAGAAGAGTCACAGTGTGTGTTCTGTGGCAGTGTCCCGTCCACTCAGGTTGTTGGCCTGGGGTAGGATCAGAGAGGGTTAAAGTAGTGAAATAAGGTGATGGGTTTTAGTGAGTATAGGGTTAGTTGGTAGGGTAATTAAAATACATGTAGATTTTTTATTTTGTTTATTTTCCCGGTTCCCATTTCGTATCACAAAGTGTAATGGCTCTTTATTATAGTTCAGTTGGGGGCAGTAATGCAACATATGGATGTCGTCCAGGTTTGGCCATCATTGTAAATAAGATTTTTTTCTTAAACTGACATGCCTAGTTAAATACCCTCTACAATTTCTTTGCAGTACTTCTCTGCAGCTGCTACCACGACTTTCTGTGACTGGCTATGGATGCTAAGAAACTCACCTTACTGAAGCACATATTATTCCCATTACTCTCTATTGCTCTTCACTGCTTCAGCATACGACACTTTCAGTACTACTTTGACACTGGCAACTTCAACCTGCATTTCTATCACTGGACACCTCCAATCTCCAGCCCCACAGCTAACACATACAACTTTCTCCACCGATACTACATATTCCTTAATCTCATGCCCACTTCACACATCTAGGAATCTCCCTCCTAGACACTGCTGCAACATGACCATAAGCTTGGACCAAAAACACTGTAGTATTTTTGGATAACTGACACATCCTAACTTGACCTTGTCGGTCTTCTCCATTTCACCACTTTCACTGGGTCCACGTCGCACCAAACGCAGGGCGTCACAGATACCAGGAATCTTCCATTTCAGCTGAGCCTCCTCAACACTTAATGCCACCCCACGTTACCACTCCTTCCAACGGCGCCCTGCTCTGAAGAGCAAAGCAAGTCATAGCGCCATTCCCTCTGGACAGAAGAATCACAGTAAATCATCAAGAGCCCATTTGAGTTACTTTCACCGACTCAACAGTCCCCAACCTCTTCTCCACCCAACCTGACACCACATATGGATCAGCCAGAAAACAAGGATCCAATCTCTCCACAAATCTCACTCCCACTGGGCCTGAATCATCCTTGTCATTATCGGGAAGAGGCTCAAACTCAACGGTCCTCACCGCACCTGACTCAACAAGTATCCTCACGCCTCCCGGGTGGCGCAGTGGTTAAGGGCGCTGTACTGCAGCGCCAGCTGTGCCATCAGAGTCCCTGGGTTCGCGCCTAGGCTCTGTCGTAACCGGCCGCGACCAAGAGATCCGTGGGGCGATGCACAATTGGCCTAGTGTTGTCCGGGTTAGGGAGGGCTTGGTTGGTAGGGATGTCCTTGTCTCATTGCGCACCAGCGACTCCTGTGGCGGGCCGGGCGCAGTGCGTGCTAGCCAAGGTTGCCAGGTGCACGGTGTACCCTCCGACACATTGGTGCGGCTAGCTTCCGGGTTGGATGCGCGCTGTGTTAAGAAGCAGTACGGCTGGTTGGGTTGTGTATCGGAGGACGCATGACTTTCAACCTTCGTCTCTCCCGAGCCCGTACTGGAGTTGTAGCGATGAGACAAGATAGTAGCTACTACAACAATTGGATACCACGAAATTGGGGAGAAAAAGGGGTAAAAATTCAACAAAATAAAAGTATCCTCACGCTCGTCAGGTTACATCTCTAAGCTACTAGAGCACGTTTCCCTCTTTTTGCAATTGGCGCCAACCTTCCTCACCCCACCGCTTTCCTTTACACTCAGCTCCTTCTCTGCGGTCATCACTACACATTCCAGCGCAGTTAATTAATCCTCACTCTTGTCACTTAAATTTCCTTCTGTCGCTCTTGTTCTGTTCTGTGTAATCCTCCGTTCCATATTCACTCAAAACATTATCCACTTTTCTCCTTTTTTCTTGTCGGGCATTTCTCCTTCATCATATCTTCCAGAAGGCTTGTGCAATCCCCCACTCCATATTTACTCATATGTTCCACGTTCCTCCTTTTTTTCCTGTCCACCATCTTACCGCCGACATCCATCTTCCTTCGAGCAGGAAGTTCTTCCCTTCTTTTTCTTTGATGAGATTTAACAGAGGTTGGCATCCAATAAGTGTTGCATTACCGCCACCTACTAGACTGGAGTATAACTCCCTTATACTTTGCTTGGGAAAAAAATTAAAATAAACAAATACCCTACACTCACTAAAAACATCTCAATCCACCTATTTAAATCCATCTAGTCCTACTTCAGGCCAACAGCCTGAAAAGACAGGACAACACAACTCAACACACCCTGTAACTCTTCTGACGTTAAGTCTCGCAAATACCTCTCTGTAGCTGCCGCCACATCCTCAGTTTTCTGCGACATACATTCCATCCCTGCAGTACAGTTGATAACCATAGCTATAAATGTAATCTTACTGAAGCATATATCACTTGTTGGCCTATCCCTCTGTACTGATAAAGATCTACTACTCACACCACTCCTCTCAGGATCCCTCCCCCTTGACCCATTTTCCTCTACTTTCTTCACTGCCTCAGCATACGACAACTTCTGCACTACTCTAACCCTGGAAGCCTCAACCTGTCTCTCTTGCACGGGACATTTCTGATCCCCAGCCCCATGGGCACCCCTACAATTAACACATACCACTATTTTCCCCAATGCTACACATTGCTTTGTCTCATGCCCTTCTGCACACTTCTCACACCTAGGAACCTCCTCCTACACACTGCTGCCACATAAGCTTGACACCTGTAAAAACGTAATGTATTCAGCACAAAAGCTCATACCGGATAACTTATATATCCTAACTTCACTTTGTCTGGTAAAGACTCAACATCAAAACTCAAAAGAGCAGACGACTCTTCTGTTTCACCACTCACGCGCCACCCTGTCTGCGTTGCACCAAACGACAAGCATCACAAACACCGGGAATCTTCCCCTTCAAATTGGTGAACTTTCACATTTACCACTACCCCAGTAATCACTCCTTACATCTCTTGTCCCCATTTTTTTAACGCGGAGCGCCTGCTCCCTCTGACCAGCAGAAACACAAACAACTATTACAAGTCCACTTCTGGTTACCTTCACCAATTCCACAGCACCCATCATTGTTTTCACCCACCCTGAAACCACAAATGGATCAGCCAAGAGGCAAGGGTCCACTTTTTCACAAAATGACACTCCTATCATCACAAACTCATCTTTATCCTGACCCTCTGTGCAAGCCTCGGGCTCTGAGAACTTCACCACACCTACCACCTCCAATACCACACCTACCACCTCCAACACACCTACCACCTCCAATACTTAACTCACCTCACTCACTCGTCTTCGATCTGGCATACAGCTCACTCTACTTACACTTTCTACCATTCTCCATTTTTAACCAATTCAGGCTCACCCTCTTCTTCCCACACTCTCTGACCTCCTCTGCCTCTCTTTTTTCCTCCATTCTGCCACTGTAATCCAAGTATATGTCTCCTCATGATAATGCTATCCATCTTCTGACATACATCTTGTTCTTACCCAGCTGATTTACATCCAAACCCTTCGTAGTGGTGTGTGCATTTTCTTTTTCCGGTCACCCTCTCAAGTTCTTCCCAGTCCACCATTGTACTTGATGGATGAATTAAGGTCACTAATTAGTAAGGAACTCCCATCACCTGGTTGTCTAGGTCTTAATTGAAAGGGGGAAATGTTTTTGAGGTTTTGTAATGGTTAGGTTGTTAAGAATGCACTGATAATAGTGGACGCAGGTGGCATTTCTGCTACTTACCCAAAAACAATTTTATATCAGAGTTGTTCCTGTTGTCATAGAGATAGATGGAGGACTCATAATGGATATAACCTGTTTTAGCATCAACATTGCCATTGAAGGCTTCCACCATTTTAAAGTAGTCATCTGGGTCGGGATTCCATGAGAGGGGAGCAATCAGCCAATGAAGAAGAAAATGTATTACTTTAAAAAGGAGGAGGACGCCACATACAATATAATGGCAGATACAAAGATTAGCCCTCTAACTCTATGGCCCACGAGTATCTACCCTCTCATTGGCTAGAATGGTCCCACCTGATCTCACCTGCCTTCCATCTTTGAGGACATGTATTTCCATTGTTAGAGCGGTCACTCAAATATCATGTCAATATAATCAAAGAGGAAGAGGCGAAGCAAGAGGCCCAACTCGGCCTAAAATCTGTCTTCTCTAGCAGATGGTGTTTGTTCGCCAAACAAGCAAGTTTTTGTATGAAGGTCAATGAGTGAGTTTGACATTTGGTCAACAAACATTTTTATGGCTTATCATCAATCAATCAAATGTATTTATAAAGCCTTTTTTACATTACCTAATGTCACAAAGTGCTGTACAGAAACCCAGCCTAAAACCCCAAACAGAAAGCAATGCAGATGTAGAAGCAGGCTAGGAAAAACTCCCTAGAAAGACCAGAACCTAGGAAGAAACCTAGAGAGGAACCAGGTTCTTAGGGGTGGCCTCTTCTGGCTGTGGCGGGTGGAGATTATAACAGAACATGGCCAAGATGTTCAAACGTTCATAGATGACCAGCAGGGTCAGACAATAATAATCATAGTGGTTGTAGAGGGTGCAACAGGTCAGTCAGTACCTCATGAGTAAATGTCAGTTGGCTTTTCATAGCCGATCATTCAGAGTTAGAGACAGCAGGCGCGGTAAAAAGAGAGTCCAAAACAGCAGGTCATTCCAGTGAACAGGTCAGGGTTCCAGCCGCAGGCAGAACAGTTGAAACTGGAGCAGCAGCATGACCTGGTGGACTGGGGACAAAGGAGTCATCAGGTCAGGTAGTCCTGAGGCATGGTTATAGGGCTCTGGTCCTCTGGGAGAGAGAGAGAGAGAGAGAGAGAGAGAGAGAGAGAGAGAGAGAGAGAGAGAGAGAGAGAGAGAGAGAGAGAGAGAGTTGAAGTCAGAAGTTTACATACACCTTAGCCAAATACATTCCTGACATTTAATCCCAGTAAAATTTCAGAAGCTTCTAAAGCCATTACATTATTTTCTGGAATTTTCCAAGCTGTTTAAAGGTACAGTCAACTTAGTGTATGTAAACTTCTGACCCACTGGAATTGTGATGCAGTGAATTATAAGTGAAATAATCTTTCTGTAAACAATTGGGTCATGCACAAAGTAGATGTCCTAACCAACTTGCCAAACTTATAGTTTGTTAGCAAGAAATTTGTGCAGTGGTTGACATCCAACTACATCTGTAAATTCACACAGGACACCGGATAAGACCAGAGAAATACTCCAGATATAACAGACTGGCCCTAGCCCCCGACACATAAACTATTGCAGCATAAATACTGGGGACTGAGACAGGAGGGGTCGGGAAACACTGTGGCCCTGTTTGACGATACCCCCGGACAGGGCCAAAGAGGAAGAATATAACGCCACACACTTTGCCAAAGCACAGCTCCCACACCACTGGAGGGATATCTTCAACCACCAACCTAATACCCTGAGACAAGGCCGAGTATAGCCTACGAAGATCTCCCCCACTGCACGAACCCGAGGGGGCACAAACCCGGACAGGAAGATCACGTCAGTGACTCAACCCACTCAAGTGACGCACCCCTCCTAGGGACGGCATTGAAGAGCACCAGTAAGCCAGTGACTTAGCCCCGTAATAGGGTTAGAGGCAGAGAATCCCAGTGGAAAGAGGGGAACGCGCCAGGCAGAGACAGCAAGGGTGGTTCGTCACTTCAGTGCCTTTACGTTCACCTTCACACTCCTTGGCCAGACTACACACAATCATATGACCCACTAAAGAGAGGAGTCTTCAATAAAGACTTAAAGGTCGAGATCGAGTCTGCGTCTCTCACATGGATAGGCAGACCATTCCATAAAAATGAAACTCTATAGGAGAAAGCCCTGCCTCCAGCTGTTTGCTTAGAAATTCTAGGGACAGTAAGGAGGCCTGCGTCTTGTGACCATAGCGTACATGTAGGTATGTACGGCAGGACCAAATCGGAAAGATAGGTAGGGGCAACCCCATGTAATATTTTGTAAGTCAACAGTAAAACCTTGAAATCAGCCTTTGCCTTAACAGGAAGCGAGGCTAGCATTGGAATAATATGCTAAATGATTTGCTATGTGAGACTTATTTGATCAAATAGAAGTTTTGTAATGCTTAGGTTGTTACGAGTGTACTGATAAGTAGGACACGTGACATCCCGTCAACTTTGAGAAAAATAACTTTATATCAGACATGTGCATTTGTTCACACACGTAGTTGCCTTCTCATTGGCTCGCCTCTCGCCTCCTCTCGACTGCCTTTGTATTTTCATTGTTAGAGCTCCCACTTGTGTATCTGGTCAATATAATGGATAATCTGTGATTTAATAGACAATCTTTGCTACGCGACCTGTGGCCCACAAGCAGGGGTAAAAGTAGAATGAATTTCTTCCAGGTATGGGACTTCCTATAGCCGACTATTTTTATGGGCTTAATCATAGAATTACATATAGAATCCCTATTAATTCAACAAGATCGATGTTGGCCATGTTGTTAAGACTTGTAATTTTACTTTCAAAATGTATTACCTTTTATTATGGAATAAACACAACCAGTCATGATGTATTCAAATGATTGTCAAACAATCACTTCAAATGGCTTCTCTACTAGACAATCTCCAAACAGTAGTGAATGGAAAGAGACATTTGTTACACATAACACCAAAAAGTGTCATGTCTTGGTGTCTTTCAGTGTTTTCGTCAAACCACATCGCATTTTGGAGCATAGGTTATACCACCTATTTTGCAGTTAATTCGCAAATTTTGGTCATGATAAAAAGTGGTGTAAAAAAGCCTACAGTTTTCTTGACATTTTGTTTTAATTATTGTGATAGGCTCATGTCTTACCTTTATGGCGTATCCTCACTATTTATCTTTGCCAGTCCGCCATACCGCCTAACTTTCCCTCCTATAGCCCAATGTGAGAGTTCCAGCAGCCCCACATAGGAACTATGGTTGTTTTTGTTAACCTATCTCACCATGGCAGAGATTCTCAATTGGGAAAGCGTCTGTCCTCTTGAAGACTTGTCCATCCAGAAACTGATAAATGGTCTAGTGATCAAGGAGAGAATCAATTAGTTAGTAGGCGAATGAAGGAGTCTGCTCCCCTCCTCGATTAGCTACTTCGGCAGAGGATGGAAGTGTTTTATTCTCGGGTGGAAGTGTTTTAAAACCCACCAGACTTCCAATCAAGTGAAAATAAATATTTTGAGAGGAGAGTGGAGAGGGAGAGTCTCATTTCATACAAGCGTATTTTGTTTACTCTCACCTTCGCTCCTCTTCTTCTTCTTCTTCTTCGGTATACTGGCAATCACACATTTGAATGTGCATCCCGCCACCTACTATACGGGATGGAAACAGGATTCCCCCAAAACACTGAACTACCAAAAAATGACCAAAAAATGGATAAATCAACTAACTTTTCTGTTAAAAAATAAATTTTAAAAACAGATCTGATCCCTACACAGGCTCAAGGGGAACCTGGGAGGGCATGTCTTCCGGCACCAGTACCCCTTGCAAGTCTTCCGGTGTAAAATCCCAAAACCTATTCTACTGCAGGCACAATAAGGTCTTGTTTCCACTGGGATTCTCTGCCTCTAACCCTATTACGGGGGCTGAGTCACTGGCTTACTGGTGCTCTTCAATGCCGTCCCTAGGAGGGGTGCGTTTTTTAACTTTTCTGTTAAGAAATAAATGTAAAAAACATCTGATCCCTACACAGGCTCAGGGGAACTTGGGAGGGCATGTCTTCTGGCACCAGTACCCCTTGCAAGTCTTCCGGTGTAAAATCCTTGAATCCCAAAACCTTTTCTACTACAGCCACAATAAGGTCTAGTTTCTACGACTTCTTTGAGACTTATGCTGTACAGTTTATAACTATGGCAATGAACGCAACGAGATCCACCTTTTTAACACACAGAGTATCTTTTGTCTGACAGCAAATATTTCCTACAGGCTGTGGTGTATCCACTACCATCTCTTCACTAGTATCACGCATAGGAGATTCGATTGACCACTAACTTTTCCCACCTCAATTTCCTTCACCATTACAGGGCACTCCAGGAACTCAGGGTCATGATCACCACCACAATTGCAACACTGCCGTCCTTCTACACACCTTTCTTCAGTATACTCTGTTCATCTGCACACACTTGAAACACCTCCAAACCCTTTAAAATCCTTACACTGCAGTGGTTTGGGGTGACGAAAGCTCTTAAGGCGTATCTTACATAACCAAGCTCTTTATCAAAAAACAACAGGACTAACAGACTTTCTTATTTTTATCCATTCACCCAGCGGGTCAGACGCCGGGCACCAACCACACCAGGAATTCTCTTCCGGTATTCAACCTGAACATCCGTTGTCACCCCTGAGATGACGAGTACTACAATGGCGCTGGGGAGGGACAGCTGCCGTTTTACGAGCTCCTAACCAACTGTGCTATTTTGTGTGTTTTTTCACATTGTTTGTAACTTATTTTATACATAGTGTTGCTGCTACTGTCTCTTATGACCAAAAAGAGTTTCTGGATATCAGAACAGCGATTACTCACATAGAACTGGACAAAGATTTTTTCTTTACTTTAATGAGTCTGATGCGAAGGATATACTGCTTCTCCGAGACCAGGCCAAAATCCCCGTCATTTGCGTGAAGAAAAGATGGAAATACAGGGGGCGGAGATCCTGTGCCTTCTGAGAATTCATTGGTGAGTGGGTAAACCCACCTATTCCATCCGTTTTATTGGTAAATGTGCAATCACTGGAGAATAAACTGGATGATCTCCATTCGAGACCATCCTACCAACGGGACATTAAAAACTGTAATATCTTATGTTTCACCGAGTCGTGGCTGAATTTACCACATGGATAATATACAGTTGGCTGGGTTTTCCGTACATCGGTAGAACAAAACAGCTACATCTGGTAAGACGAGGGGTGGGGGTGTGTGTCTATTTGTCAATAACAGCTGGTGCGCAATGTCTAACATTAAGGAAGTCTCAAGGTATTGCTCGCCTGAGGTAGAGTACCTCAAGCTGTAGACCACTGTTACGGTTTTCTTCTATCTCCTCCTCTGACGAGGAGGTGTAGCAAGGATCGGACCAAAATGCAGCGTGGTAATTTTCATACATGTTTAATAGACGAATAAACACGAACAATACAAAACAGGAAACGTACCGCGAAAACCTAAACAGCCTATCTGGTGCAAACAAACACAGAGACAGGAACAATCACCCACAAAACACTCAAAGAATATGGCTGCCTAAATTTGGTTCCCAATCAGAGACAACGATAAACTACTGCCTTTGATTGAGAACCACTTCAGGCAACCATAGACTTTTCTAGAAAACCCCACTATACCACAATCCCAATACATACAAGAAAAACTAGACTAAACACACCACATAATAAACCCATGTCACACCCTGGCCTGACCAAAATAATAAAGAAAACACAAAATACTTAGACCAGGGAGTGACAACCACACTATCTACCAAGAGAGTTTTCATCTATATTTTTCTTAGCCATCTATTTACCACCACAAACCCATGCTGGTACTAAGACTGCACTCAACGAGCTGTATAAGACCATAAGCAAACAATAAAATGCTCATTCAGAAGCTGCGCTCCTGGTGGGGACTTTAATGCAGGCAAACTTAAACCATTTCACATCCTTTCTACCAGCATGTCACATGTGCAACCAGAGGGAAAACAATAGAGACAACCTTTACTCCACAAACAGAGACGCATACAAAGCTCTCCTTCGCCCTGCATTCGGCAACTCTGACCATACTTCTATCCTCCTGATTCCTGCTTACAAGCAAAAACTAAAGCAGGAAGTACCAGTGACTTGCTCAATACGGAAGTGGTCAAATGACGAGGACACTACGCTATGCTACAGGACTGTTTTGCTAGCACAGACTGGAATATGTTTCCGGGATTCATCCAATGGCATTGACGAGTATACCACCTCAGTCACCGGCTTCATCAATAAGTGCATCGACGACGTCATCCCCACAGTGACCGGACTACATATCCTAACCATATCCTGCCTTTTATGCTCGCTTCGAGGCAAGCAACACTGAAGGATGCATGAGAGCACCAGCTGTTCTGGACGACTGTGTGATCACGCTCTCCGTAGCCAATGTTTAAAAATATATGTATCTATTTAACATTTATTTAACTAGGCAAGTCAGATGTGAGCAATACCATTAAACAGGTCAACATTCCAATTGCCGCGGGGCCAGATGTATTACCAGGACGTTTACTCAGAGATTTTGCGGACCAACTGTCAAGTGTGTTCACTGACATTTTCAACCTCTACCTGACTGAGTCTGTAATACCGACATGTTTCAAGCAGACCACCATAGTCCTTGTGCCAAAGAAAGAGAAGGTAACCTGGCTAATTGACTACTGCCCCGTAGCACTCACGTCGGTAGCCAAGAAGTGCTTTGAAAGGCTGGTCATGGCTCACATCAACACCATCATCCCGGAAACCCTAGACCCACTCCAATTCGCATATGGCCCCAACAGATCCACAGATGACACAATCCCAATCGCACTCCACACTGCCCTTATACTCAACACAGGGGCCTTTCAGGGGTGCGGCTTAGTCCCCTCCTGTACTCCCTGTTCACCCTCGACTGCGTGGCCAAGCACGACTTCAACACCATCATTAAGTTTGCTGACGACACAACAGTCGTTGGCCTGATCACAGACAACGATGAGACAGCCTATAGGAGGTTAGAGACCTGCCAGTGTGGTGCCAGGACTACAACATTTCCCTTAACATGAGCAAGACAAAGGAGATGATTGTGGACTACTGTCACGCCCTGGTCGAAGTATTTTGTGCCTTCATGTATTTGGTCAGGCCAGGGTGTGACATGGGTTTTTGTATGTGGTGTGTAGCTTAGTGGGATTGTAGCTTAGTGGGATTGTAGCTTAGTGGGGTGTTCTAGGAGAGTCTATGGCTGTCTGAAGTGGTTCTCAATCAGAGGCAGGTGTTTATTGTTGTCTCTGATTGGGAACCATATTTAGGCAGCCATATTCTTTGGTTGTATGGTGGGTGATTGTCCTTACTGTCTTGATGTCCTTATTTGATGTTAGTTGACACAAGTATAGGCTGATTTCGGTTTTCGTTTCGTTTATTGTTTTGTAGTGTTTGTGTTTATTCGTGTTTACGTTGTGTGATTAAACATGGATCGCAATATACACGCTGCAGTTTGGTCCGACTCTCCTTCACCACATGAAAACCGTTACAGAATCACCCACCGTAAACGGACCAAGCAGCGTGTCAACAGGCGGGAGCAGCCCAAAGAGGAGATGCGTATTAAGGATTTCTGGACATGGGAGGAAATCCTCGACGGGAGAGGACCCTGGGCTAAACCAGGGGAGTGTAGCCGCCCAAAGGTGGAACAGGTGGAGGCAGCGAGGAGAGCAGGGGCAGCCGGAGAGAGGAGCCGGCGATATGAGGAGGGAGCACGGCAGTGCGACAATTACGAGAGGCAGCCCCCAAAAAATTTTTGGGGGGGGCAGACGAAGTGTGGTACTAAGCCAGGTAGCAGACCTGAGCTCACGCCTCGTGCTTATTATAAGCAGTGCATTACTGGTCAGGCACCGTGTTATGCGGTTAAGCGCACGGTGTCGCCAGTGCGTGCCCATAGCCCAGTGCGCTATAGGGCAGCCCCCCGAAAGTGCCATGCGAGTGTGGGCATTGAGCCAGGGCGTATGGTGCCTGCTCAGCGGGTCTGGTCGCCGGTACGCAGTTTTGGTCCAGGTTATCCTGTGCCGGCTCTGCGTGCTGTGTCTCCGGGGCGCTGGGAGGGTGCAGTGCGTCCTCTGCCTGCGCTCCGCTCGTGCCGGGCAAATGTGGGAGTGGAGCCTAAGGGAGAGGTGCGTGTAGTAAGCACTAGATCTCCCGTGCTTACCCACAGCCCGGTTCAACCTGTGCCTGCACTCTGGAGGGTCCGGGCTAGAGTAGTTGTCCAGCCTGGGGAAGTGGTGCCAAGGTTGCGCACCAGAGCTCCAGTGCTCCCCCACATCCCGGTCCTTCAGGCTCCTCCTAACACCAAGCCTCCTGAAGGTCTCCCCAGCCTGGTGGTTCCTGTGGCGGCCCCACGCACCAGGCTGTCTCTCTGTCTCCTCCCTGCAGGTGGTCCCGCCTGTCCTGCGCTGCTGCCGGAGTCTCCCGCCTGTCCGGCGCTGCTGCCGGAGTCTCCCGCCTGTCCGACGCCAGAGCCCCTCTGTCCTGAGCTTCTTTTCACTCCTGAGCTTCTTTTCACTCCCGAGCTTCCTTTCACTCCCGAGCTTCCTTTCACTCCCGAGCTTCCTTTCACTCCCGAGCTTCCTTTCACTCCCGAGCTTCCTTTCACTCCCGAGCTTCCTTTCACTCCCGAGCTTCCCCTCAGTCCCGAGCTTCACCTCAGTCCCGATCTGCTCCTCAGTCTAGTGGGGTTCTGGGTGAGGAATACTAGGCCATGGTTGGCGGCGAATGTGGACTATCTCGGGACGCAAGGAGAGGGGACTAAGACATTTACTGAGTGGGGTCCACGTCCCGCGCCGGAGCCGCCACCATGGACAGACGCCCACCCGGACCCTCCCTATTGATTTGAGGTGCGTTCGGGAGTCCGCACCGTAGGGGGGGTTCTGTCACGCCCTGGTCAAAGTATTTTGTGTTTTTCTTCATGTATTTGGTCAGGCCAGGGTGTGACATGGGTTTTTGTTTGTGGTGTGTAGCTTAGTGGGATTGTAGCTTAGTGGGATTGTAGCTTAGTGGGATTGTAGCTTAGTGGGGTGTTCTAGGAGAGTCTATGGCTGTCTGAAGTGGTTCTCAATCAGAGGCAGGTGTTTATCGTTGTCTCTGATTGGGAACCATATTTAGGCAGCCATATTCTTTGGTTGTATGGTGGGTGATTGTCCTTACTGTCTTGATGTCCTTGTTTGATGTTAGTTGACACAAGTATAGGCTGATTTCGGTTTTTGTTTATTGTTTTGTAGTGTTTGTGTTTATTCGTGTTTACGTTGTGTGATTAAACATGGATCGCAATATACACGCTGCAGTTTGGTCCGACTCTCCTTCACCACATGAAAACCGTTACAACTACAGAAACGGAGGGCCAAATGCCCCCATTCACATCGACAGGGCTGTAGTGGAGTGGGTCGAGAATTTCAAGTTCCGTGGTGTCCACATCACCAACAAACAATCATGGTCCAAACACACCAAGAAAGTTGTGAAGTGGACACGACAACGTCGTTCCCCCTTCAGGAGACTGAAAAGATTGTCATGGGTCCCCAGATCTTCAAAAGGTTCTACAGCTGCACCATCGAGAGCATCCTGACTATTTACATTGACCCCCCCTCATTTTTACACTGCTTTTATTATCTATGCATAATCACTTTAACCCTACCTATATGTAAAAATTATTCTGACTAACCTGTATCCCCGCACATTGACTCGGTACTGGTACACCTGGTATATAGCCTCGTTAATGTTATTTTATTGTGTTACTTTTAATTACATTTTTTTTTCATTTATTTAGTAAACATTTTCTTAAC